>NW_025333603.1:10000000-10491163 GCF_019186645.2 Phyllostomus hastatus
AGAAAAGTTGCACATGGCCCTTGGTCAGGTTGGGGCCCACAGGGAGGGAAGATGGCAATGTGACTCGCACTCCCCTGCTTAAAAACAGTCAATGGCTCCCCACTGCTCTCAGGCAGAATAAGTACAAACTCATTAACCCCAAAGTACTTCCCCAGGCCCCTCCATCCCACACCTCACCCAACACTTCACGGGCTTGAAACCCCAAAGTGCTTAGTTTCACTGGCGTGCATGTTTCCCTCTGCACGCTGGGCCACACCGCCACATTGGCCTGGAATACCTGCCCCCAGATTCCCCTCCTGTGAACCCCTGTTCTCTTCTCAGGCTCAATGCAGGCACTGCACCTGTGGGAAGCTCCACAGCCCAGCACTTATCTCCCAGTGCATGACCTGGGAGAGAAGAGGTAGGTGCCCAGTGACGTGTATGGCGTGGCCAAGGGGGTGTGGACACTGGAGGGAAGAGGAGAGAGCACCCCAGACAGAGTCATCACAGACAGGGACAGACGGGGGACTGAGCAAGGGGGTTAGAAAGGTAGATTAAGGTGAGGCTACAGAAGGCTCTCCACTCCCACCAGTTCCCCCTTTTAGAGGTGTCTGAGCTGAAGAACCTGGCCCAATGTCACAAGCTAGGAACATTTGAGAACTGAGATGCTAGCTCCAAAGCCTACATTCCTTCTCCTCCCAATGCAGGGCTAAAAGTAAATCAAAATCACAGAGTTCTAGATGTTCTAGCAAAAGCACTCTCTCTTTATCCCAAGTAGACCCATGTTGGTTGACAGGGAGAGTGAGAGATTACCCATTCCACAGACCAAGAGGTGGAGACCCAGGGAAGTCAGGAGACGTGCCCTGACCACACTGCATGCCAGGGCAAAGGGCAGTGTTTCAAGGAGGAGGAATGCTTTAAAATAATACTAGCATCTAAAAATAGTGCCTGGCTTGGCCTGGCTGATTCAGAGGGGTCAGGTTTTATGGTTGCCCCCATCTGCTTTTCTGGGATGGTGCAGCTTGGCCTATTCTGGTTATAGTTTTTCCATGAGCTCGGCTCAAATTTCCCTCTCCCAGCGGTGAGCCCATGGGTCAGTGCCTAATTTTCCGATGTTTATCTTTCCCATTTACAATTTCCCCATGCAAATGGCCAACTCCTCCAGTCCTGTTTCTGACTCCAGTCCTAGAATTAGGGGTGACCAGGCACACAATGCTCCCACACTTCTCAAAAAGTCCTAGAGCCATTTGTGTGGGCTGTGCCATCAGGACTGGGCCCAACAGTCACTACTCCCCTGTGTCCCACTGGGACCCCCAGCCCACCTGTTGGTTCCCATCCTCCCCACTGCTCTTACAGCCCCAGGGCCTGCTGCTTTGGTCCCCTCATTGAGTCTCTCCTCTGCAGGCCAACTCTAATTTCAGCTTCATACTCCATGCTCAGGAAATAGATGTGAGTGTGGCACCCTCCCTGCTTTCATGGCACCCACAGTCTAAGAGGAGACAGAGAAGAGTGGCTGCTATCTCCGCACACAGTGGACACTGGGGGGTGTGGGCAAGGTGGTGGGCTTGGCTGGGCCAAGAACCTGGAGGCTCCAGTGGAGATCTCTGCTCTGCAACTGGGATGTGAGGGTCTAGGCCTGGAGGAAAGGTCTGGCGTGGTGTACCCCTGGCTGTCTCCGTACACTGTTTACCCAAACTCTGACCCCAGGAGGGGTCCTGGTGGCACACTCCAAGTCTGGGTTTCCCTCCTCTTAGATCTGTTCCTAGTGGTTTCTTATGTGGTTGTCTCATCTCCCCAGAACTTCACATGAACTTGAGCTGAGTAGATACCCTAACTATATCTCTAGCCAATTCCCTGTCATCTTCAGGGAGGAAGGTAAAGGAGTGGAGAAAAAGTAGAGGCCCACAGGGCTTGGGTTTGGCTCTCATATAAAAGATGAGTGTGGACCTGGCAGATGAGAGACTGGGTCACCCGGACAGTTGTTCCACAAGCAGGTTGATCCCTAAGAGAAGGAGGAAGTTAAACTGCTCAAGCCTAGTTCTTTCTCCCAAACTTGGCAATCAGGTAAGTCCCTTCTCCCCTTCGCCCAACTCCCCAGGAAACATCCAAGGGAGAACGCATCCATGAGAGACCAGAGAAAGTATCAAAAGGAAGGCACGTAAGGATGGATTTGAAGTTGTTTGGGATCTGCAGTTAACATGGTCTATTGAAATCTTGAGAGAAACCAGGTTTGAACACCAATGTATCTGAACCATCTTGTTTCCTTTTCGGGACACCCCAAAGCAACAACAGAGCCCCTCATGTTTGTATTGTTTTCTCAACCATTCATTCACCCCTTCTCTGGTGAACCTTATTGTTTCATCATACAGGTAAATAAACTGGGGCGCACTGAACACTGAAGTTAGGAAATAATAGAAATAACAGAGCTCTGACCAAAGCCCTGACCTTCCTAAAAGCCCCATTGCTTTCTTCATGGTTGCCTTAAAAGATCCACATGAGGCCAGACTTCCAGCCTGCTGGTATGAAAGAGGACCATGGCTGACTTGGGGAGGTTCATCTACTTTCCCTTAGCTCATCTGGATTTATTCCTCCACATTCCCTTAAATAATCTCAGCAGTCAATTGGCTTTAAATGTTGTCTCTCCGTGTGCTGATGACACGCTAATCTAAATCCATAAGCCATGAACTCCAGATGCATGGTCTTAGGCATCTAATTGTCAGCTCCCACTTCACCATTCAACTTTCAATTGGCCCCCAAATCCAGCTCCTCCTTGGTCTTCCAGCATTTCCAGCAACGGCTCTACCATTCACCCAGGCACTCATCTTTGATCCCTCCATCCTTTATCAGAAAGCTCTTCCCTGAGAAACATGTCCCCATTCTCTCCATCTCACTCCACCTTGCTGCAGACATCTCATTCAAGTCACTGCCATCGCTCCCCTGGACTCCGCAGTAGCTTATTGATAGGGTTCTCTGCTGCCACATTGCCCCCTTCCTTCCCCAACATCTTCCACTCTGTAGTCTGGCTCAGCTTAAGTGACACCCTTACTTAAAACTCTTCATTGGTTCCCACTGCAATTAAAACATAATCCAACTTCCTCGTGTTGGTCTATCAGACACTATTTAATCCAGGTACCTGCCTTGACCTTATTTCCTTACTACCTCCTCCTTCTTTCTGGTCCTCAAACATGCTAAGCCTATTCCAGCCTCAGAACCTTGGCAGTAGATGCCCCCTATGTTTGGAGTGCTCTTCCCCTAAAACATCATGTCATCAGCACTTATTTTCATAAATGTCTCCCCTCCCCCAAATCAACCTACCAAAATAGCTGCTCCACAACCAAATGAAGCCCTCCCGGTATCTTAATTCAGGGGCTTTTGTCTGTCTCTGACCACAGCTCCTGGTCTCTAGACCTTAATTGTCTTGGTCTCTGTTCTGACTTCCTGTGGTCAGGTTTCCCCAGCACCTGCAAAAGGGTCAGTCCCAGGACAGGTCTTGAGTAACCAAGTGGATAAATGAATGAAACAGCTCACAGGTGTTTCATAGTGTAGAACTAAGTAGAATATTCTGAAGAAGCAGTCACAATTAATACCTCCCTGCCATACATACACATACATATAATATACAATATATCCACAGAGAAACAAGGCCTTGAGAGTCAGAAACACTTATTAGTGATAGGACTTTGGAGGTTTATTTTAATCCTTCTGAACCTCAATTTCCTTATCTGTAAACTGAGAATAACAATACTTACCTCATGGAAATAGTGTGAGGATTTAATGTCTATAAATCATCAATGACATTATGCAGTAGGTGGGTTTGCCAGATGGCATCTGTCATTATTATGTTATTATCACATATCTCTCAGGTCCCTCTGTCATCAGCACAAGCCTGGTAACTCTTGCCTTCTGGTCTCACTCCTCTCATAATCCCTCGTTATGTGTTGCTTTGAAGTTAGAAAGAACCAAGATCAAGCCCTGACTCTGCTACTTACAGCCTTATGATCTTGGGCAGGGATCTCAACCTCTCTGAGCCCCAGTCTCTTTACTTTTAAATGGTGCTGATGACAATGCTTGCCTTCTACAGGTGGTATGAAGACTAAAGGAAATCAAGAAGGACAGAGGCCTAGCACTGTGACAGGTACACTATAGGTGTTGGAAAAGTGGCCCCCGTTATCACCTGTCTGAGCAAACCTGGGTGTGCACACACATCCACACACATGACTCCTCTCTTGGCTGGGGCTGAGAGCTACCGATTTGAACTCCAGGGATGGAATCAATTAGAATTATTTTTAAAACCTCATCTGTTTTGATTTAACAGGAAGCTTCCATTCAATGAAATGCTGCATTAGTCAATGAAAAATCAAAGGCCCTGGATTTCAGGGCTCTCAGACCCCGAGGACCTCCCAGGGCCAGCTCTCACTTATGCAGGTGCTTCTCCCTGGAGCTGCCTCATCCTCAGTGAACCCCAAGAGGAGAAGGGCCTGTCTGCTGCCCAGAGCCACGCTCCTCCCTGGGGCTATAATTACTGATACCAGTATTTGTCTCCTCTGATCCCCACCTGTATTGAAGACAAGAGCTACCTGATTTACAGCTGTGACTCCAGTGCCTACCCCAATGCCCAACATGGAAAATGTGCTAGATAAAATGTTTTATTGAAAGATAATTAGCAATGATTGAACAAATGAACAAATGACTTCGTTGCAGTAATAATTAATATTTACTATGCCATTTACCATGTGTCAAATACCATTTTAAGTGCTTTTTATATATTGATTCATTGAGTCTTCATAACCCCATGAAGCAGGTACTCCTATCTGGCCCCACTTTATAGATGAGAAACTGAGGCACAGGAAGATTAGTAACTTGCCCACAGTCACACACAATGAGTATAATAATTAGAATTCCAATCTAGGCAGCAGGTACCTAGGGCCAGCCTTCATAACCCTGACACTGTTGTTCATTCATTCATTCATTCATTCATTCATTTATCAGACACTCACTGGACACCCACACTGTGTCTGGCCCTGGGTGGGGCTCTGGAAATGCACTAATGGATTAGGCCCTCTTCTCACAAGGAGGTCAAAGTCTAGTGGAAGAATAACAGACACAGAAATGGATAATTACAGCTTGGGCATGGGCAATGGTGAGTGTGGGAAAGTTCCATGGCAAGGTACACACAGTGAACCCACCCTGGTCAGGTCAGGGAAGATTTCTTGGAAGGAGTAGCCTTTGACTATGTTGGCTAGACACATAAAAGAAAAAGGACATTTCAAGGAGAGAGATTGTATGTGCAAAAGCATATAGGTAAGTGAGCCTGGAACAATCTGAGAATGGCAAGCACCTGGGGAAAGAGGGAATTGGGGTCATGATTAGGAATGGCGAGAGAAGAGGCCAAGAGGCCATGGGAACCTGGTCAGGGAGAATCAGTGTACTCTACAGTGGAACGTGGACATTGTCCGAGACACATGGGGACTCATGGAAGGGGATTCAGCTCTCCCTGTAGGATTGTAAGGTTTGGTGACTTAATGCAAGAGGATGAGGGAGAATAAAGTCATTGCACACAGCAAAAATTACACATACACGCCCACCTTGAACACACACACCACACACATACATACACACACATGCACGCACACACCCAGGAGGCACTGAAGTCGGAACATGACTGTGGAAACCATGGTCTAGAGATGACAACGTAATTGACTCTTGCTTCTGCTCCCCTGAGCACCACCACTTCCAGCCAAGGATTGTGCCCTGGGCCTGGAGGCATGTGCCCTGGCCACCAGGCTGCTAAAATACAGGGAGGGGCCAAAGCAGGTTTGCAGTTGTTCACATGGAAAATAATACAATGATTAATAAATAATAATACAAGAATGAACTCTGTTTCATGTACTCACAACTATAAACCTACTTTTTTCCCACCCTATACTTCCATTCCCTCTACTGAAGAAGTTGGCCCCTGCCTCACAGGGGTTTCATGAGGGGGACCACAGACATCCATGTCTGAAATTAGCATCAGCAGTCATGCCATGGGACAACATCCACATCCCAAAGTGGAATGAGGGTCGCAATGCAGGGAACACAGGCTTAAACGTGAAGAAGTGGTTTTCCAGAGAGCTCATGGGCTTGAGCATTCATAACCTAGGAGAAGAACTTAGAGACAAGACCAGATGACCCATGTCCCTAGGCAGCATCCTGAAGACTGAGTCCTGAACCAGATCACTTCTTCATAGTCCTTCCAGAGCAGCCTCTAGAGTCCTGCTATAGGATTTTATTGCTGTCTGTGGCTGCAGCCTTCTCCCCTGAATTCTGCACTCCTCTTTTTCAGACAGAAATTCTAATATTATTCCATTCCATGTGATTTCAGCATAAGGCATCATGGAATATTAGCAGAAAGAGCTGGTTTTGCAATTTCAGTTTTTTCTAGGTTTGTGTCGTGACTCTGCCACTGTTGGCCCCAAACATTTGCTATGCTTCTTTGCTGAGTTCCTTCACCTTCTGGAGCCTCACTTTCCTTTTCTGTGCCCTGAAATTAGAAATTCCCACCTTGTAGTTATGTGAAGGTTTTACAACACAGAATGCAGAGCTCTGGAGTGAACCAATGCCCTTTCCCACCATCTGGTCCCACCTCCTGTCTCATCACAGTGAGAGGCTGTCCCCAGCATCATGTGAGGTGCGGTGTCTATTCTCCATCTGTGATGCTGTGCCCTCAACAGGGGTGCAGTGTTTTCCATCAAGGAGTCTCCAACCTCGTCCCAAAGAGCGGTCCTTCACTTCTGGTGAGTGAAAGTGTGGTCGTGTCTGACTGATGGGGCCAGTGAACCGCACAGTGGGGATGTTTACAACAGCAAGTGGGAGAGCCCTTCCCATGGGCCTTGAGATCCTTGGTGGCCTGTCCCCAGGTTGGAGACCCACTCCACTCCACTGATGATTGTGTTCTGTTGGGACTCAGTATCTCACCAGGACTGACCCTGGGGAGGCTGATGCACTTACCTCTCACCACACTCTGGGGCTTCTGACTGAAACTCCCAGGGGCTGACATTGTATTTGGGACCAGTTAGGAACCCGTGGTTTCCCAGGAAAATGCAGGGAAATACAATGAGAGTTAGAAGTGCCCAGCTGGCCAAAGGACTCCACTGCATTGAGTAAATGGGACGGTACCATGAAGACTGACAAGTAAATTCCCCCAGGAGAGGAGGCTGAGGTGTCCTCGACAGGGAGTGAGAGAGAACAGGTGCTCCGTTTCCATCCTGAGTGAGCCCCAGACAGACTCCAGTGGAGTCCTGCCTCCTCAGGACTCACTATTCCCTTTCCTCTCTCTCTTCCCCTCCCCCTTCCCATCTCTTCCTCTTCTTTCACGACCTCCCTCCTCCTCCTTTTGAGCCCCACCCCAGGTTCTAGCCTCAGCTCAGTCACTGCCCTGCTGTGTGACATGGCTTACACACTTTTCCTCTCTAGATCTCTTCTTTCATGAATTGAAAACAACACACACATACACACATGCACACACACGCACCACACCCCTGATGAATAAGTGATGTGTTGTTTATTCTGTTAACATTCACAGTACCCTGACCTTTTAGAAATCCCCAACAAAGTCAAAGAGTGAGAGGCCACCTCACGGGGTGGTGGATGAAACCGTCATAATTGATCCCATTTAATCCGTGTTTGCTGTGTGTGAGATCTGCTCTCAGAGCTTCCCAGGTGCTGGCTGGAAAAACTGGGAAACCGTCAACTGCCCCCAAGCAAGAAGAGGGGGGAGGGGGCGTGGATTTTGGTACTACACTGAGTTTGGCATTATAATAAGTTAGCATCTACATCTTTAATAGTTTCTGTAGCTATCACAAAAAATATTTTCTATTAGTTATTTCTGTTGTTAAGGAACAAGTAATCTTTTGCAATTTTAAAATATGTCTGTTACCAGAAGATAGAGAGAAGAAGGAAACAAGCACCCACACAATACACTCACCCTCTGGTTGAAAATAAAACAACACAGGAACAGCGGGGGCCTGTGAGGACCTCCCCCAGCCCCATTTCTTTTCCTCCCCGCTGGAGGAAATCCCACTCTCTGGTATGCTGTATCCTTTCTATTCATACCTTTAGGAGTGCCCCCTCCACACATTATACAGAGTTCACGTGAGCATAAACATATATGGTGTTTTTTCCGCCAGCCTCTAAACTTTATACAAATGTTACTCTACTATATATCCTTTTATTATTTGCTTTTTTAAAAAACTGTTTTTTAAATTTTATTAAATCTATTAGGGTGACTGGTTAATAAAATTATACAGGTTTCAAGTGTACAGTTCTCTAATACATCATCTGTATATTGCATTGTGTGTGCTTTGTTTTTGTTTTTGTTCAATCTTGTGCTTCTGAGATTTATCCACATTGATTTATGAGGCTCTGGTTCTTTTATTGTCAATGCTATATAGTTCCCTTTCAATGTAACCACAGCTTACTCATGAATTCTGCTCTTGAATGTGTAAGTTGCATCCAATTTTTTTTTTACTCATTCAAACAACATTGCAGAGACTATTCCTGTGCATGCCTCCTTGTGTGAGAACTTCACACATACAGGAAATGCACGTGCGTGTCTTTAGACTACCAAATTGCTCTTCAAAGGAGTCTTGCGAGTTGAGGCCCCATCCTCAGTGTATGTATGAGCACTCCCATTGTTCCATCGAAGTCTCTCAGCACTTGAAATTGTCAGGTTTTCACATTTTTGCAAATCTGATATGTGTGTAATATAATGCACCTTGTGGTTTTATTTTGCTTTTCACCAATTAGTAATACATTTGAGCACTGTTTCAAATATGTATTTACCATTCAGGATTTCTCTTCTGTGCACTGATTCTTCCTATATTTTGACTATTTTTCAGTGGTGTCCTTTGCATTTTCTAATTGATATGTAGGTCTTTTTATATATTCTGGCTAGAAATCACAGTTTTTGGTTATATGTGTTGTAAATTCCCTCTCCTGGTCTGTGACTTCTCTTTTTAACTTTGTTTATAGTGTCTTTTGATGCACGTAAATGTTTAAATTTTAATGTAGTCAAATCTATCCATCTTTTTCCACCCTTGTTTGTGGTTTTTGTGAATTGTTTAAGAAATCCTTTCATACCCTGAGGCTGTAAAGATATTCCTCTGTTTTCTTCTAAAAGTGTTAAGTTTTTGTTTCCCATATTTTTCCATATTGATTGTAAAATTAGCTTTTGTGCAGAATGAGAGTTAGTGGTACAGTTTTACATTTTCCATATGGATCAAAATTTTTCCAACACAATTGACTGGATTGTCCATAATTTTCCCACTGCTTTGGGATGCCACCTCTATTGTGTTGAAAGTTTCCATGTAAGTGGGGATCTGTTTCTAGTCTCTATTCTGATTTATTACATTATTATCTGAACCTGTGCCAAATATTATATATATATATTTTTTGATTATGAGATTTCTATAAATTATACTAAATTACCTGAGTAAGTACCACATTGATATAGAACAAAATTAAAATGTATAAAACAAAAAACTTCCTTCCCACATTCATCCTCATCCCACTTACAAACAGGTAAACACACACTTATTATTTTTAAGCAAATATAAATATATGTTCTTTCCTCTATCTTTGTACACAAATGGTCATGCATCCTATACACTAGAGTTTTCATCTAACACTACATCCTGGACATCTTTCCATGTCAGTACATTGAGAACTTCTTCATTGTTTTATACGGTTTTATGGTTTTCCTCTGTTTGGAAATAATGCATATACAGTAGGTTTTTTTCTTTCTATTGATGAGAATTTAGGTTGCTTCTAATCCTTGCTATTTTTTTATAAGTAAATAACTCTTTAATAGCATTTATGGCATTCAAAGTAATTTTACTTAACTATGTTTTTTTTTAAGATTTTATTTATTTATTTTTAGAAAGGGAAGGGAGGAAGAGAGAGAGAGAGAGAGAAACATCAATGTGCGGTTGCTGGGGGTTACGGCCTGCAACCCAGGAATGTACCCTGGCTGGGATCGAACCTGGGACACTTAATCCTTGCTATTACAAAGAACTCTGCATATGTCATTTCCCATGTACGAACCCATTTTTAAAGTTGATTCTTAGCAATGGAACTTGCACGTCTGAGGATGTGATGGTTAATTTTGTGTCTACTGGATTGGGCTAAGGGATGCCCAGGTGGCTGGTAAAGCATTATTTCTGGGTGTGTTTGTGAAGGAGTTTCCAGGAGAGATTAGCATTTGATTCACCCTTCAGGTGATCAGGAGCAGGTTGGCATCATCCAATCCATTGAGTTCCTGAATAGAACAAAAATGCAAAGAAAGGGCAAATTCCCTCTTTTCTCCTTGAGCTGGGACATCCATCTTTTCCTGACCTTGGACATCCTGGTTCTTGGGCCTTTGGGCTTGAACTGAATTATGCCACTGGCCTTCCTGGCCCTCCAGCTTGCAGACACAACATCTTACCATAGTTTTAATCTGCGTTTGTTAGTATGAGTGAGGTAGAACCTTTTTCTGTGATCCACTTATTCATATCTTTTGCCTATTTTTCTAAGTGAGCATTTGATTCTTTATCTCACTGATTCCCAGGTCCACTTTATAAGTTATGAAAATTCATTTTTAATGAAATGTGACTATTATATATTACTTCCCATTTAGTTATATTTTTACTTTGTTTATATGTTATCATAAAGAATTCCTTAATGCAGTTAAATTTTTCTATTTTTTCTCTGTCTTCTCTATTTTGAGCTATAATTTAAAAAATCTTTTCTATCCAAAATTATAAAAGGATTTCCTCATTTTTAAATAGGATATCTGTGGCACTATTTTCACTTTTAAATCTTTCATTTATTTGAATTTTATGCTACTATATATAATGTGAGGTATAAACCTAACTTCATTTTTTTTCCACACGGCCAACCAATGATTCTCAACCACATTTATTGACTAGTGAATCACTTCCTCACTGAGTTGAGAGGTCAGTTTTTTCATAAATTCCCTTATGTGTATTCACTTCTATTTCTGGGCTTTCTGTTCTGGCTGTTGTCCTGCCTGCTATTTATGCAACAGTTCCTCACTGTTTCAATCATTGAGACTTTAAAATGTTTTCATGTTTGATAGGGCTGGTCCCTTGATACAACTCTTCTGAGTTGTCCTGAATGTATCATTTCTTTATTTTTTCACATGAACTTTAGAATTAGCTTGTCTTTTTTTTTTTCAATTGTGAGTATTTTATTGGGATTGCATTAAATTTAGAAATTAACTGAGGGACAATTGACATCTTTGTGGTGTTGAGTCTTCCTATCAAAAAACATGGTCTTTTCATTTATTCAGATCTTCTCCATGGCCTTATCAGTGTTTCAGCATTATCTGTGTGTAGGTCTTGATTAAGTTTATCAGGTTAACTTTAGTTGCAGGTTAACTTTAACTGCAGGTTAACTTTACTGCGAAGTATTTTCCTTTGCTGTTGTTGATTGTCCTTGTAAATGAGATGTTTTCTTTCCTTTTATCTTCCAAGTGGTTATATTTATGCATGAAAATAATTGATTCTTGCTTATTAACTTTATATATACATCTTACAAAATCTTACTGCAGGTGATAGTTTTTCAGTAGGTTCATTAGGTTTTCCAGGAATACAATCATCTGTAAATACTGATAACTTCATGACCCTTGTTCCAGATTTTATACCTCTAATTTTTTTCTTTTGTCCCACTGGATCATCTTAGGTGCATGCTTGCTCTCTCTCTCTCTTTCCCTCTCGCTCTCTCTCTCAATATCCCCCTCACTCTGCACCCGCTATCCCCATCTTACCCTGTCATTTGCTGCCATGTTTTGTGCAGGCCCGCAAGCTTCTTGCCAACAGCCAGGTGAGTGAGCTCGGCTGCCTACAGCCCTGGGCCAGCAGCTTGACTGCAATTTCATTGGGGACCCTGAGCTAGAACCACCCAGCTGAGCTGCTCCAGATTTCTTCATCTGTGTGGTAATAAATGTTCACTGTTTTTAAGTGCTAAATTTTAGGGTGATTTGATATACAGCAATAGATACCTAATAAATATACTAATTGTAAACTGCAAACTTTACACAATAATGCACCTGTCTTCTACCCATTTCAGTCTTTTTGGCTTGTATCCCTTTCTTTGTGCTTGATTTGACTGATGTGTCTTTGTGAAAACTATTTTTAGCCTATCTAAAATGGCTAAATAGTTTTATTTCATGGGTCTCTTTTATACAGCATAACATTTTTTTTCCTTTGTGACCCAATCTGAAAATCTTTTTCTTTTAATAGGTGATTTTGGCCTGTTCACATTTGTGGATATGACTGATATATTTGGTCTTGGTTTCTGCACATCTTTCAATATGGAAGTAATTTTCAAGTTCTTTACCATGTTATCTCTGATTTATTTTGCATGTGAAATTTTCCTGAAAGACTTTGTTTTAGTTTTTGTTTTAGTGATTACATTTACAATCATTATTTATATGCATCCTTTAGTACTCTATTTCTTTAGGCAACATCTACTAGTTCCCTCTTATGAATGACAATAAAATTGGTGTGCTTCTTTCTTCCCCTCCTCTCTTCCACTCCTCAATTCCTGTCAATAACACTACATTTTAGTGTCTAGCTATGTACTCTTTAATAGGTTTACATTTTAATTACTTGATTTGTCAGCTTCAAATTAGATGCTTTTACTCTCAGTTATAAAAGTTCAAGCAAATAGTCAGTATTCCACATCCAGTGTTCTTACTCCTATTCCCCTCACAGTCTGTGTTAGTTGTGTCATTTCAATATTTTTAAGAGTGCAATTTATTTTCTGATCTTCAACCTAATCTTCACAGCTTTTGGTTCCTTAGTTTTTTTACTGTAACCTCTCTAATTCACTGTTGGTTTATCATCTAAAGTCATGCATGTTAAATATTGCTTGTTGATAGCCTTTAAAATGGAACGTTGGCTGAAGGGTAGTTGGGATAGATAGAAAAATCTTTTCATCTCATTTTCTTTTCCTGAGGCTCTTGTAGACTTGTTCCACTGCCTAATAACATTAAAAATTAATCAGAATAAATCTGAGTCTGTTCTAAGCTTTTATCCTCTTATTACATGACTCAGACTGAACTAGGTAACTAAAAGATTCTTCCTTCATCTTTGAAGTAGAATACCTACTAGGCTATATTTCAGTATGACCATACCAGATAAATGTATAGAGTCCAGTATACTTGATTTCATGAAAATCTTCTTGAATAATCTTTTCATATTCTTCAATACTATTCTTTTGGTTAACTGCTTTGGGAACTCCAAAAGCACCTAAGATGGATCTTCACCAACTATTTTCTATACTAATAGTTTTCTCTCAAACCCTATTTTATAAAATCTTTATTTCTGTTTCATCCTGTTTGCTTTTCTCATGTTCATTCTCCAGGTCACTTACTGCATTTTTTCAATGTCTGTTGTCCTTTGTTCTCTTTCTGAGCTCTCTTCATTTCTGGATGACTTGTTTCCTTCTACTTTTCACTTGATCTTTGCCAGCTTGTATATAATCTCCTCCTATGATATGTCCTTTCTTCCCTGAGTTCTTTCATCTTTGCTTCATTGTCTTCATAGAGCACTGCTTCATGAAGATTTTTTTAACTCACAAAAGTCTTTGCTCCCTATTTTCATCTATTCTATGGAAACTTTTCCTTGAGAGAAGTCTTTACCCTTTTCAGGAAAAATAAACTTTTCTGAATATCTTTTCTCTTTTCTTTCCTACAGTATCTTACATTGTGCTTCATCAAATCTTTGTTGTTATCTTTATAATAGCACTAAAGGTCCTCATTAGCACTAACTAAATTGGGTTTGGTTTTCTTGGACTTCCCATTGATGGAAGGGAAAGAAAAGGGGGTAGCAAGGCAGAATCTCAGGTGGCTGCTTCCAAAGAAGGATCTGTTCTCTGCTGCTGCAGAAACCAACTGCCTCTGCAGAGGGATCATCCTTATCATTCTCTGCGCAGCCCTGACTCCTTAGCTTTCCTCAACTAAGTCAGTTCTAGGAAGGAATTTCTCTTTAGCTCATTTTACTTCAGTGATTGCATCTGTCTTTGAAAACAGGTGATGTTTTTGCATTTCTGGACATACCCCTTAACCTGAGGAAGAATATTTTACCTATCTCATCCAAAAAAAATCTTCCTCTGAGTTACTTTTCCTTCATTTCCTCCTGTTTGTTTTCTTTCTAATCTTAGCTTCTTTGGGCTGTTCTTACACATATTTGGGAGATTTGGGTAATACCTGTCCTCACATCTTGCCAAAAATAGAGTTCAGTTTTTCAATTCTTTTTGTTGCCTTTGGATGATTTCTAGGAGAAGGAGAAATATGTTGACTCACCCAGCCATATCTATTCCAGATGTACACAATGTCATTATAATTATTAAGGTTTTAAAACATCTTACGTTTTGCCAGGGCAAATTTAACCCAATCTTGTTCTTTTTTTTCAATTGTCTCTTAACTGTTATGAAATCTTAACTTTTCCATATAAATCTGAGAATGAGATTTTATTTTTTTATTGTTGTTCAATCACAGTTGACCCCATCATTCCCCCATTACCCTACCCTGCCCTACCCAGCCCCCACCTTCCACATTCAATCCCCTCCCCATTGTGTCTATGGGTTCTTTGAACTTTTATATTTACACACATACACACACACAAGCTGTTGAGATTTTTATCTTAATTCCAATAAATCTATTATTAATTTACAAAAAAAAAAAGGATATTGTTATGGCCTTGACTCTTCCTATCCTTAATATAATGTGTATCTCCATTTGTTTGCATTTTCTTTAATACTTTAAAATAAAGTGTTACAATTTTCTCCCAAAGGTCTCCTACATTTTTGTTAAATTTATTCCTAAGTACCTTACATTATATGTTCATGTTATAAATGCTAACTCTCTAAAATTTCATGTTTAACATTTTGTTGTGGCATACAGGTACACAACTGATTTTCATATATTGATCTTATTTATATCCATCAAATTTATTGAGCTTCAATTCATTTTAATAGTTTGTTTGTAGATGCTCTTAGATTTCTACATAAGTCATTATATCATAATCACTCACAGCCTGGTTGTTATTTCTTGGTCTTGCCTTACTAGTCTAGCTAGGAATTCCAATACAATGTTGAATAGAAACAGTGATAGCAAACACCTTTGCCTTATTCCTGGTTTTAAAGGGAATGCTTCAAGTTTCCCCCCATCACATATTGTGTTTGCTATGACTTTTTGGTTAATGAATCATTTTTCAAGTTAAGGCATATCATTTATAATAATAGTTTACTGAGAATCTTATAAATGGGCAAGGGATTTTGCCAAATGCTTCTTCTGAATTTATTGAGATAATTGTATTTTTCTTTTGATTTGTTAATATTTGAATTTAAGTTAATAGATTCCTAAATGTTACACTATCTTTGAATTAATAAAAAAAAAACCACAACAGGTCACAATGTGTTATTAATAAACATTGCTGGACTTGGCAATTCAGGAATCATTTGTCAATCTTATTTACCTTCACAATATCTTTCTCAAACTTTTTTTTCAACCTTTGAGTCCTTACATTTTAAGTGTGTCTTGGATAAACAGCATATAGGCAGAATAGAAGCAGAGATGTTTTTGCTCATTTTAATCCAATATGACAATTCATATCTTTTAACTGGAGATTTTAGTCCATTTACACTTACTGGAGTTTCTCATCTATTTAGATTTATGTCAACCATCTTATTTTCTGCTTTATGCTTACAGTATTTTTCCTCTATTTCTCTTTTTAATTTTTTCTGTCCTCTTTTGAATTAACCAAGACTTTTCTTTAACTTACTTTTTCTTTAGTGGCTTAAAATTTACATATTTTATTTCTACTTGTTTACTAGTTACTTTTAAATTTTTAACATCCATACTTAACCAAATCTAAAATGAAATTCTATTTTCCCTCCTTCCCAACAATGCAAACACTTTAGAATTATTCAAATTAACTCTTCCTCCATTGTTACATGATATTAGTATCCAGTAATTTAATTTTACCTTGACTTTTGACCCTCAAATTCATCATCATACTTAATATTATATTATTATTATTTGATTCAGTCAGCATTGGCTTAAATTTATCTTCATATTTACTCTTCTTTTCCCAGTATTGCTTTTTGCACCATCTTCTTTTCTGGGTTCACTATTCTTCTTCCCACATATACCTTCTAGAAGTTTTATTCAGATTTTTGGTAATAAACTCTCTCATATCCAGAATACCTCCTTCTTTCTACTCTACAACTACTTGGACCTATGTCATGTTCTCAATATCCCACTTAATCACTTTGGGGACACTTCTGCTTATTTTAAATTCTTACTTCTCTTGAAATGCTAACTGTTTTCCTCAGGTGCAGGCATCTACATCTCAGAGCGAGGCGTGGTAGGGACTGGGGAGAGGCAGTGCGCAGGAGCTAACCCATCCCCTGCACATGTTATCACCACTGTCACTGGTGTGTCCTACCTTCAGTGGCAACAAGATGGTCAGTGACCCATCAAGGGCACTGTGGGGGCCATGCAAGTATGCCACATAATCCTCTCCCCAGCCTTCCCCCACCCATGGGCCTTGCACTCCTCTGCTTCAGGTTTCTACCCAACCCTCATATCCCAAGGATTCTACCACCTTCTGCATCCCCTCAGAGTCCTTATCTGAAACTAATCCACATAGCTCTGAATCTGTAGCATCTCCAGAGCTCAATTTTGGAGTGGGGTCCAGCACCCAGCATTACTTTGTCATCTTGTCAGATATCAGTTTGTATGTTTAGGTTTGTGGGCCCCTGGAATATCTGTTCACACACATCTCTCCCACTCAGTCATGAGCTCCTGAGAACAGAGGTCATGTCAGCTGAGCCCCTGAACCCTCATCATCTGGAAGAACAGGAGAGCATACTGCTTAAGAAAACCCCACTCTGCCACTCACTAGCTCTGAAACTTTGGGGAAGGTTGGCTAACTTCTCTATGCTTTAGTTTCCTCATCTATAAAATGAGAATTATATAAGAACATGTATATAGACGGACTTCCGGCAAGATGGAGGAATAGGTGGACGCACCGTACCTCCTCGCACAACCAAGAATAGAACAACAATAATTTACAAACATAATATCACTCAGAACTGTCAGAGGATTTATCTGAATGGAAGTCGGACTGCCAAGAAGTTGAAGTAGACCCGTACATCCAGACTGGTAGGGGACGACGAGCCGGGAGGGCGCGGGGCTGGCGCGGGTCGGCGGCACGCGGAGGTCAGGGGAAATTTGACGCAAAATCGGCGCCACAGCCATCCCAGGCACAAGAACGCGGCGGTGATCCCTGAGTACGCAAGCAGTGGCTGGCGGACCCAGAAGGCAGTGATTGTGGACCAGGGCAGAGCTCGCAGCCCAGGATCCCAGGGAAGTGTCTGAGCCCAGGAGAACTGAACTGCCGCCATTGTTCCCACCCGTCCCCGATCCCGCCCCTGCCCCCACATATAAAGTCACAATCTAGCGACTGGGGTGCCCAGCCCCGGTGAACAACTAAGGCTCTGCCCCCCCCCCACCATAACAAGAGCGACCAGACCGGAAAATAAATAAATAAATAAATAGGAGAGACAGGGAAAGACATAAGACATGTTTCCAGCAGAACAGATCAGTCCCCCAGGACTCATCCTTTTGAGCGACCAAGAAATAGCCAATCTATCAGATGCACAGTTCAAAACACTGATGATCAGAAAGCTCATGGAATTGGTTGACTTTGGGCGCAATTTAGATGAAAGGATGCAGGTTACCATAAAAGAGATGCAAGAAGATACGTGGAGGAGAGCCAATAGTGAAAGGAAGGAATCTGAGTCTCAAAACAATACAGTGGGCCAGAAGGAAGATAGAATCAACCAAGCAGGAAAGCATGATGAAATAAGAATTCAAAAAATCGAGGAAAAACTTAAGAGCATCCGGGACACCTTTAAACGTTCCAACATCCGAATTATAGGGGTACCAGAAGGGGAGGAGCAATAAGTGGAAAAGTTATTTGAACAAATAATAAAGGAGAACTTCCCCAATCTGGCAAAGGGAACAGTCTTCCAAGAAATCCAAGAAGCTCAAAGAGCCCCAAAGAAGCTCTCTGGACCCAAGAAGAAACACACCAAGGCACATCATAATTACATTAGCCAAAGTAAAAACGAAGGAGAGAATCCTAGAAGCAGAAAGAGATAAGGGGACAGTAACCCACAAAGGAGTTCCCATCAGACTGTCAGCTGATTTCTCCAAAGAGACCTTACAGGCAAGAAGGGGCTGGAAAGAAATATTCCAAGTCATGAAAGACAAAGACCTACATCCCAGATTGCTCTATCCAGCAAAGCTCTCATTTAGAATGGAAGGGAAGATAAAGTGCTTTTCAGATAAGGTCAAATTAAAGGAGTTCATCATCACCAAGCCCTTATTTTATGAAATGTTAAAGGGACTTATCTAAGAAAAGAAGATAAAGACATGTATAGTAAAAGGACAGCAAACTCACAATTATTAACAACAACACCTAAAGCAAAACCAAAAGAAACTAAGTAAACAACTAGAACAGGAACAGAGCCACAGAAATGGAGGGCACATGGAGGGCTAGCAGCAGGGGGGTGGGAGGAGGAGAGGGGGGAAAAGGTATAGAGAATAAGTAGCATAGAATGTAGGTTGAAAATAGGAGGAGAGCAAGAATAGTACGGGAAATGTAGAAGCTAAAGAACTCACAAGTATGACACATGGACATGAACTAAAGTGGGGGAACGTGGGTGGGAGAGGGGGTACAGGGTGGAGGGGAGTGAAGGGGGAAATGGGACAACTGTAATAGCATAATCAATAAAATATATTAAGAAAAAAAAAGAATGCATGGACAAAACCAAAGGGGGTAGGATCAAGGGTGGAAAGCTGGGATGGCTGGAGTGGGGAGTGGGGTGGGTGGGTAAAATGGAGACAACTGTACTTGAACACCAATTAAATTTTTAAAAAAATTTTTTAAATGATTAACTTTCTATTATGTGAATTTTATGTCAATAAATTAAAATTTTGTTCACGATTATGAATTATATCTAGAAAACATTTAACTTTACTGAGAATATTAATGGACTTGAAAAAATTAAAAATATATAAGCCTCCAAAAAAAAAAAGAACATGTATATAAAGTAATTAATTCAGTGTTTGACACATAGGAAGCTCTCAACAAATGATAACTATTGTTATAAGGTACTCAGAAATGTTTGTGAAATATATAAAACATGTATTGAGTGTCTTGGGGATGTTTAGAATATGTGTGAAGATTTCTGCCCTAAATAATGAATAATATTGTCAGAGACTAGACACATCACATATATACAAGTTTCTGTGAAAGACTAAAGCCATTATCTATGGTTCTGTGGGGCCAAGGAGATAGGAGCCCCAAGTTCTCAGCATTCTGGTCACTCTTTTGCTTTATGATATGACTTTGTCCTGTTCCACTTTGGCTCTCTTTTCCTCCCACTGGCAAAATGAGTAGCTGGCTCTCAATCATGAATCTGAGCTCACACAAATCCATTGATTCATCTCCGTGTCTTTGGAAGCTCTCTACAGGGATAAAGTACTAGATTAAACCAGGGTGAGTGATGTGTGAGTGTGTCCATTAGGCTCTCTGGAAACAGATGGTTCAACCAAAGGGTAAATTGGAGAGAATTTACTGAAGGGCTATTTACAGAGGTGTTGGCAGGCATAGGGGAAACAATAAGGGGTAGTGAAGTGTTCAGGGACCAGCCATTACCACCCCATCCCCTCAAGGGATTTACTAGTGAGAGTCATGGCCACTGTTGGGAGAAGGGCTGCCCAGCAGGAGCTGTGGCCATAACTAGAAGACATAGCCACTATCAACACCAGCGCCCAGCAAAAAGGGGTAGAGGAGGAAGTAATGAACACCAGGCCTTCTCCCCAGCCTTCTATTTCCTTCTGGAGTCTTCCACTGGCACAGCAGTCTTTCAACAAGCCCGCCAGGAGCTACACACTAACGTTTGAGAACCTTTGTTCTCTATTATCTTCTTTATCCCTATTTTCTAAAAGAAGAAATTCAGGCTTAAAGGGGTTAAACATTTTGCCCATGGTTTTAAAACTAGGAAGTAATAGAAGACACTCCAGTGTGGGTGTAACTGACAGTCCCCTCTCCCATTGGTAATCTTGAGTTTCTTGGACTAAAGGTACACAAGTGGGAGCTGGCAAGGCTTTTCTGCCTAAGTGGTAACCCAGTAGCCTTGGCATCTGGCCTGTGACTTGGAGTCTAAACCCTAAGTCTCAACCAAGGAACTCTACTGTCGGTGAGTTGAAAAGTGGTGAAAGCTGGGTGGGGAGGCCTGCTGGAGGGAAAACAGAAGTGTGTCCGCTGCAGCTCCCACCAGCTGCCCCCAGGCACTCCTCCCTTCATTCTCCTGTCCCTGGCAGCCCTCCTGCTCCTCCCCAGATGCCCAGGGGCAAAGCTCATTCCCCTGCCCACCAGACAAAGCCACACAAGTGCACAGCTGGTCTGGCTCTCTCTCTCTGTCCCCAGTTCCTACTCAGGACCTAACACTTACGTTGCCTCTTCATCATGCTGCACGGTCAAGGGAAGCTACAAATAAATGAGCCTTTTCTGGCTGAATGGCTAGAGAAGACATCATGGGAGACCTGCAGGCCTTAAGTAGCATAAATATGTGAACAAGTGGGAGGTTGTGGGGCAGGTGTTCCTGGCAAAGGCTACAGCCTGAGGAAAGGCATGGCTGTGGGAGAATGCAGAGTGTGTTGTTCCAGCTTCTCTCAAGTGCTTATGGAATAACGCAGATTTGACAGCCATATGCAAGGCCTATACCACCAAAAGTTAAAGAGGAATATTATTCTACATGTGCTGGGGAATCATGGAAGGCATCAGAATAGGAGAGTGCTAGGGTCATATCAAGCCTTGGGCTGGAGGGGGATGGAACAGTAATCCTGGGTCCCAAAACCTATTCTGCAGCAAGCACTATGCTGCTGCTTGTCAAAGGACCACCTCATTCCACAGCTGAGGTTCAGGGTGCACTGCTCAAAGGAGCACAGCTAGGAAACAGCCAAGCGAAATTTGTACCTGGGTCCATCTACTTCCAGGTCCAGACTCTTGCTCCCTCACCCTCACCCCATTCCTGTCTGAACTGTCTCCAGGGGTCAGGTCCTGGGAGCCAGGCTTTGAGATAAGGTGTTTCCTGCCTTCAGCCTCAAGATGAAGTCAGAGGTGGAAGGAGCCTCTCAAGGAGATTCCCTGTGTGAACTTGGGGAGTTGGGGTGGAAGCAGATGGAAGACATGCCCAGGAAAGGAAGGTCTGGAGCATGGAGGAGCAGAGCATGGAGGAGCAGAGCCTGGACAAGAGGTGAAGGATATCCCCAAAGCCCTTGGCCTGACTTCAGGTGCTGGCGCTTTACTGTCCTGACACTGAGCTCTGAGCCCTGTGCTTCATAGCCACTCTTCCTGGCAGCAGAGCTGCCTCCCTGCACCAATGAGGGTGGACCAGCATCCAGTGCAGACTAGCAGAGAGCTTGGGGCCAGGGGAACCCAGTACATCCTTTCAGTGGGACCACACATCCTTGACAATTTCCTTGACTCTGTGACATAAAAAAAAAATTTTAAGAGAGAGACAAACTGAGAGTCTAAGAGAACAAACAAACGACAGAGACACCCAGAGGGGGACAGGGAGGCGCACACCGCCATCCTTACCACACGCCCCATGAGGTCCAGCTGGCAAACTGGAAACAGCTGCGGAGGTTTTGGGTTTCCTCCTGGCCTTCCCCTGGCCCCTGGCTCTGGCCCACCCGAGCAGTTCCCCTTAATCCCACTCTCTCAGGAAGCGGCACTGTGAAAATCCTCTGCCCTGCCGGGGAAGGTCAGCCCTGGGCAGACACAGGCAGGTCAGGTGGCCGCTGCTGCCCATCACCTGCTGTTCCAGCACTCACCTCTCTCTAGGAGCCTCCGCTTCCTCATCCCTCAGGTGAGGCTAATAATGTCTCCCACTGTGGGGGATGGGTGTGAGGGCTTAAAGGTCCCACCTTTGCTATGATGCGTCCACCCACAGGTGCACATTTTTCTAGTTCACACAAAGAGATCCTGAGGGCTAGTGGAGGTCCTGGCTCCCCATCTCCCAGAGCCTGGGGAGGCTTGTCCCCAGCCGAGTCTCTGGGAGCGTAGATCCCATGGCCTTTTCCTAGAAGGCATGAGTCCCCACTCCAGTTCATCAAGCACTTCCTGAGGCCCTATGATGTGCCGGTCCTGCACTAGATCCTACTCAGCACCTATCCTGGGAGCTGTGAGAAATAATTTTGCTCAACTCAGTCACAGGGCTTTCCTTCTAGAGCTTGGTAATGAGTTGGGCCTCATTGTCTGCTCTGAATTTAAGATGAGAGAGCATCCATGCTAATCCATCCAATGTCCTGAGAGGGCAAGGGGCTTACTCAGGGTCACACAGCAGGTCTGTGACAGAGCTGGGCTTCTAAGCCATATCTCCTGGCCTCTAGTCAAGGTTTTGTTTTGCTTTGAGCACTGGGCTGTCTCCTCCACTGAAAGAGCCAAATCGGGATTTAAGTCACTGTCCCAGCCAACTGCCAGGGCTTTTGCAGGATCCAAAAGTTGCTCACGTAGCAAGGCTTTCCTGAGCCCCTTGACCCCAGCCCTGGGCCTAGCTTCACAGAGTGGGGCAGCCTGGGTTAGTGCGGCAGGTACAGCAGGCCACTGGCAAGGAGGTGGCATGGGGACTCTTCTCAGCCCCATGGTACGCCTGTGGACTAAGGTGAACACTGGTTGAGGAGGGAGGACCTCTGAAGCCTTTGCAGACTGACACAAGGAACCCTGGCCCCTCACTTCCAGCCCTCAATCTCCCCCACCTGCCTGCTGCCCATTTCAAATGCATCTCTGCAGAAAGTGGCTTACTGGGGAAGACCTCATCACTAGAGAACAGGTCTGTTCTCTGCACGTGGCTCCTGGCTATGCACATAGTACCTACAGTCTCATGAATACATTCCACACAGTTATACACACATACTCACATTTATCTCACAGGCTCACTCACACTTACACACATCCACACACAGCTACACCGATGCAGTCACACACACAGTCATTGGTGTGCCATTTCATGCTGTGCATTCGTGGTCTCGCACAATCTCCCTCACCCACACACCCCGTTCTATGCATGTCCTGTTGCTCACACACACAGCTTCACACTCTTACACATGTCTCTCACACACACAGACCTTGCACGCACAGCTCCCTGGGTGCCCACAGCCAGCACGGTGAAGGATGACCCTGATGCCTCTCCCTGACGTCCCTGTGGGTTCCCAGCACCCACAGGGCCTGGCCCTGCCCGGCCTTCTCCACCCCCAGAGGGCTGGTGCTTGTGGAAACAGCTCTGGGTAGGATTCAGTGCAGCAGAGTAGAGACCAGGCAGCCCAGTCCCAGGCCAGAAGCTGGCCCACTGCCTTACAGCTCCTAAACCGTGAGCACATTGTTCTTCCACAGGCAAGGCTGGTGACGTTCCTCCTGATCTCCCGGCCACTGTCTGAATCCTGCCCTGCCCAGCAGCCTGCTAGAGCCCACCCCACAGAGGACAGAAGTCATCCTCACATCTCCCCTGCCCTGCCTCACATTCACACCCACCAGGCTACCCTCACATGTACCAGAGGGGCCTTCCTAAACCCACTCTGAGCAGGTCATTCCCTGGATCAAACTCTGTCCATGGTTCCCCTTCTGTTGCTGGGCAAAACCCAAACTCCCTACCCTGGCATTCTGGGCCACCCCACGCCTGGCCCAGCCTCCCTCTTCCATGTCAGCTGATACTGGCCCCCCCGCCCCCGCCCCTTCACACTCGCACGCACACACACAGCTGGCTCACCTGGCTCACTGTGAAGTTGGCTTGGGGGCCCCCCTCTGGCACAGCCCCTGAGGTGCTCTTCTCTGGGGACTTGAGAGGGAAGCAGTAGACCCAGCCACACACAAGAGGCACCGGGCTCCATTTCTCCTGCTGAATGTCAAGATAGCCAGCTCTCCGTGGACTGTCTAATATGCAGAGCTGGTGTGAGGTGTGTGGAGGCTCTTGGAAACTGTAAAGTGCTGTGCATATGGAGGCATCGTGTGCTGTAATTAGTAGCAGCTACCAAGAACTTGTCCCTTGGACAGTGTCTCCCCCACAGGCCCTGGGCCCCAGCACAAGTACATGACTTCAGGCAGGTTCATTCCTCCTTTACTCCCTCTGAATCTCAGATTCCTAAACTATAGGGCAGCAGGATGGGCCTGGACCATCTGTACTGTCCCTTCCATTTTTATATGTGTGGGGCCCAGGGAGCCATGTTGCAGATGAGGCCAGAGGAGCTCAGAGCATTCGCTCAGAGCATTCACCCAGGAATTAAAGTACACCTCGCTTCACGGGCAGGGTCACTGGTCTGTTTAGCCACAGGCAATGTCCCTCCGCCAGCTCCCTTTCCACCTACAGGCTGGAGGCAAACCACTGCAGTTGTAGCAAATGAATAGCCAGGCGCCACCCCTGCCCCCAGGCTGCCCACAGCCAGAAGGGGGAGGAAAGAAACTGAAGGAATAAATTACAAATGCAGAGCATTATGAAAAAAGTGTAGAAAAGTACTAGAGTTCATACGGGGGGCGGGGGGGGCGTGTCAGGGGAGCCCCCTGCTGCCACCCCCCCTTGGCTTTGGAAGAAGTTATGCTTCGGGGTGACACGAAAGATAAACAGATAAGTTGGGTAGGAAAACTGGGAGGAAGAAATGCAGGAAATGGACGAGGAGGGCAGCGTGGCTGGATACTGTGAGGGAGGAAGAATACGCTGGGATGCGACTAGACTCAGCTCTGGTGGCCAGGAGCTGAGGGAGATCCCAGGTACTGGCTTCTGTTTCTCCATGAATAAGAGGTGAGGGCATCTTCTGGAACTGCTCAGGTTTCAATAGTCCCCCAGGGCAGCTGCAGCCTGCGTTGGGGCTGCTGAGCCATGTTGTGGTAGGGTCCCTTTTGGTTCTTACTCTCTCCCAGGCCCTATACTGGGCACTGGAGGTCCTATGAAAAGTTCTCTGAAGACTTCTCTTTGTTTGTTTGTTTGTTTGTTTGTTTTGTTTTGTTTTATGAGAGCAAGAATGGAAGTCTGGCCCCTTCAGGAACATAGGTCAGTAGAACAGTCCATCATGTGCAGTTGTACAAATTGTTCACTGTCCAAAACACCTTGTCCAGGAGGAGAGTGGGGGCTGAAATTCAGTGCTTGTTCTGCTGCCCAAGCTGTGTGCATGGCCATCATCTGAACAAAGGGGGCTCTTCTTTCCAGTTTACACAGAAACACCATCTACTACTCTCCACCAGCCAAACTATGATCACACTGGGCTGTGCCTGCTCAGAGCACCTTTTTCTGATTTGCATGAGGTGTGTAGGCACCTCAGGCTCTGGGAGTGAGTCAAGAAAGCTCTTCTTCAAAGATTGTAAGGCATGAGAAGATTAGATGGCAAGGCAGCTCAACGTCTTCCCTAGGAGAGAAGCGTGAGCATAAGCAGGAGAACCTTTGTAGAAAATAAAGTTCTTTGGTTCCCAGGATGAAGGTCAAGTAAATATGAGCTCAGAAATCCTCCAGTTTAGAGTCCCTTACTGTTAAAACTGGGAGGAACCCCCGAAGCCATCTTATTCCATCCTCTCCTTTTTCATGGGAGACAAGAGAAGACCAGAGAAGTCGTGTGGTTTCCCTGAAGTCACACAGCGCTGTTCAGAACAATGCCAGGGCTCCCATCTCCCAGAGCTGAGTTTCTCTACTATGTTCTCTGCCTGGCCCAACCTAGGGAACCCTCATTTAAGCCCCTCAGAGCAGGGGTCAGGCCTGTCCCTTCCAGGGCCCCCAACACAGGCATACACATATATTAACACACAAACATGCACATACACAATGACATATGACTTTGGTGGTGGCCTGGTAGTCTGCTTGTGTCCGGTACAAGACAGGGCCAGGCTTCCTGTTCACCAGACTGTAAGCCTTGGCGCCACTGAGTGGGCTCCCAGCCCTTTCCATGCCACCCCCTAAGGGATTTCAACTTGATTTTGTTTTTATCTAAATATGTTCCTGTGCCTTATCTCACAGGAAACCAATTACCACCTCTCCCAGGAGGCTGTGAGACCCAGGGGACCTGCTGAATTTCCCAGGGCAACGCTGCCAGGCGGTGGGGGCCCCTGGGATGGGAAGGATAAGACAGCCTCAGGCCTCTCACAGGCCCCCAGGCCCCCTGCCCCCCCCCCCCACCACCACCACCACTGTGTTCCTTTCCCCAACCTGCACTCCCACCGATCCCCACCAGAGGCAGGCTAACTGGAGACCACAAACTTTGGACATGGACTTCTTTCTTGTTATTGTCACTCTGTTTTTAAGCAATGGCTTTTCTCTGCTCAGCAGTTTTCCTCCATTCTCTGTAGGTCTTTATCTCTGCATTTCAGAGTGTCCAGGAGGCTACACCAAACAGGCCACAGCCCGTCAAGTTCCCTAACTCAGAGCAGACAAGGGGCTGCCAACATACTGGCCTGTGAGGACTAATACAAATCATTGCCTATGTGGCATACTTTTTTTAACCTTTTTATTGTAAAAAAAACAAACAAGCAAAACAGAAAACTACACAAAGCAAACATACAGTTTAGTGAATCATTATAAGGTGAACACCCGTGTAACCATTATGAAGATCAGGAAACAGAGGTGTGCCAGCCATGCCAGGAGGCCTCTGAGTGCCTCACCCCAAATGTAAGTCTCTCCCTTCCCTGAAGGTAACCACAACTCTAACTTTTCTCATTGTAACTTCCTTGCTTTTCCTCATAATTCTATCATTCAAATCTATATCCCTAGGCACTGTGATAGAATCTTGCCTGTTTTCTGTATTTACCAAATCTTTTAAACCTCTCCTGATTCCCAGCTTTCTACTTCCATCCCTTACTTTTCCTGACACCTTACCTGTTGAAGACCCCTGGCCCATTGCCCTGTAGAGATTCCACAGTCTGGAGTTTGCTGAGTGCATATTCATGGTGCATTTGCCATGTTTATTTGCCCTCTGTTTTCCCTTCAGATTGGCTGGAGTCAGCGGGTAGATCGGACGCAGGCTCAGAGTCCTCTGGCAGGATGGTAGGTGGGACCAGGCACAGGCAATGTCTGGTTGTGGGTCTCTTCCTGGGCCTGTTAGAGCCACTGCTGCCCAGGGTCTAGATCCATTCATTCCCTGGGTGCTACAAAATGGCAGGCGACACCAACTCTGTCCTTTTTGTTGTTGTTATCATTAGTGGGAACATTTTTATTATGACCTATTCTTGACACTTTAATTTCCATCATTCACAGTCTTGGGTTTGGGTCTGGGGAAGACTGAGTGTCTCAGGGTTAGGGGAGGGGTATGATGGGACATGTTTTCTTATCCTCACCCTAGGACATGCTTATTGATTTTAGAGAGAAGGAAAGGGTGGGACAGAGATGGGGAGAGACACATCGAGGCAAGAGAGAAAAACTGATGTGAGAGAGAAAAGTCAATCAGTTGCCTCTTGTATGCTGCCCAACCAGGGATCAAACCCACAACCCAGGCATGTGCCCTGACTGGCACATGGGGAATCAAACCCACGACCCTTGGGTTTACAGGATGATGTTCCAACCAACTGAGCCACACCAGCCAGGGCCAGTGATATGACATATTTACCCTTGAAATCTCTTAGGATATGAGCTCAGAAGTACCTCAAAGGTAAAATCCATTCCAGCTACCCATGCAGAACAGTAAGCCACTCTGCAGCCTCTCTAACCATTGGCTGTTTTGGCCTCTGCCTGCACACTTGATGGATCAGGAAGCTCACTACATTTCAAGTCAACCCATCCCATTCTTAGAAAGATCTGACTGCAGGGAGACTTTATATGTATGACCCATGGACATGAACTAAGGGGGGAAATGCTGAAGGGAGGGGTGCAGGGCAGAGGGGGGATAAAGGAGAGAAAACAATGGGACCACTGTAATAGCATAATCAATAAAATATACTTTAAAAAAAAGAGAAATGCCTTCTGATGCCCACCCTTGGGGGTCCCCACAGGAAAGGTCTGCTCACTCCACCAGGGAACAGCCCTTGAAAGACTCCTCCCCCAAGAAGTCTTCCTAATTGCTCCTCTCCCTCTTTCTTCTTTTCAGAGGATTTTATGTAACTTCACATAAAATCCATAGCTGTGGAGCCATGATTGATGTTTGCTCAAAATTCCAAAGCAGGCTTACCTATAATTTTCAAAAGGCAGACAATCATTTGGAGGCGATCGGGTCCAAGTGTCAAACACTAATGCTCCGTCTCCCGGACAAGTCTCGCCGCAGCCCGTGCCGACCGCGGCAAGGGAAAGCCCCTGGGCGGGCCTTCCATTGTGTAACCCCCTCTGCGTCCTCACCAAGAAGCCACATTTCACAGACACCTACACGCAAGACAGCAGAGATGAATGAGGCGGCCAAAACACCCTCTTCTCCTGGTGCTTGGCAACATGAACCAAAAATAAAAATCAACACAACACAAAAAATGTGGGTCAATTGAAAAGTTGCTTTTGAAAGGGAGATCTTGAAGCCATCATCTTTCCTCCTGCTGTTGAAGCCCCCAGAGTCTCCCTTGGTGAATGACATCACCTTCCACCCAGACTCTCCCACACACGACCTGAGTCATCCCCAAAGCTCCTCACCCTCAGCCTCACATTCAATTACTCACCACCTCAGCCATAGGCCACCATCTATGCTTCTCCATTTGCTTTGCACTAGCTGCCCCACCAACCTGGAGATACTACCCACCGCTATCTCGGCTAACACAAGCATCTCCAGCCTTCAGAGCTCAGTTCACAGGCTTCCATCCCAAGTCCCTGTCCTGGATCCTGACTCCCTTCAAAAGCAACCCTCTCTTCCCTGAGCAGACTCTCAGGGCTGGGTTTAGGGAATAAATGAGTGGATTCACTAATTCCACAAATATTTCTTAAGTCCTTTACATGCCAGACACTATTCTAAGTACTGAGGCTCTAGTAATAAAAGAGGTAGACAAAATCCCTGTTGGTAATAGTCTTCAGAGTCAAACAACTCATGAAACAAGTAAATTAGACAATATTTAGATAGATGCTATGGAGAAAAATAAAGCAGGGTAAAGTTTTTCCTGTGGTGGGGGAGGGAATGAGGGTCCTCTCTAATAACGTGACTTTTGAGAAAAAGACCTGAAAGGGGGAGGAAGTGTACCTATGCAGGTGTCTGAGCAAACGAATAAAAGAGGCAGTGAATGAGTGGACAAATGAACAAGCAAATCACAGAATGCAGTGATGAGTGAATGAGGGAATCACTGAATGAAGAAATGAGTGAGTGGATGATAAGGCAGAAATTGTGTCTAGTTTATCTGTTGTAATAAATTGAAGTGAATTGGTCAAATTACACTGGCTGGAAATAAACCACCAGCTATTTCTGTGACCTCCCGAAGCCCATTTGGGTCTTAAAATTGTGTCTAATGAACTTGTGAAATGGTTCCAAGTGGCTTCCTTCTTTTTAGAAGTCTCTAAGGGCCCTGCAGGCAGATATCAAGTTGCTCACAGCCTCAGGGGCTCAGCCAACCTAGCAATGAGGAAGTGCCTCCTTGGAGGAAGAGCATGGGGCAAGTCCACAGAGCCAGGTCCAGCTCTGGCTCTGGTCCGTCTCAGTGCCCGTCTGTACAATGCTCCCAGCCCACTACTCCTCAGAATGGGGAGGCGGGTCCCGTGTACCCGTGCCAGATGGTCATGCTCTGGGATGTGCCAAGTACCAGGAAAGGGAAGGTGCTGCAGTGATAGCTTCTTCAATATCCAGGAGAGGTATCTCAGGCCCCAAAGACAAGGCATATCAGTGGGACTCCCAACTGTCCAGAGAATCTTAAAGGATTATTACTTGGGCTGGACAAGGTCTAGAATGAGCACTAAGGCTTCTGCCTCTCTACCCAGTGCCTGGTCAGAATTTTGTCAATAAAGACATTGAGGGCAGGCTGGAGATATTGCGGGAAGCCCAGAGTTTGAAGGGGAGTTGGGGATGGGGGATTGGGGTTGTGGGATGGTAGATCAAAGGCACAGAGCAGGGACAAGGGCATGCTGTACACTGGGGGTGACGCAGAGCATTCCCCCTGCCCAGGGAATACCATCACCAGGAGGAAGGATAGCACAGAGCTTACAATCAGGGCCTTTGAAGTCAGACAAATACAGCACTTCGTGGCTTCGAGTGACCTATTTAACCTCTCTGAGCTTCAGCTTTCTCTAAAATGGGCATGATAATGACTTTCTAACAGGAGACCAAATGAGGCAATGCTTGTAAACCACTGAGCAAATGCTGGCACATAGCAAACATTTAGATGATGTCATCATCATTAATACATTCTACTACATTATTGATAATATAATTGTAAATATATAACAACATATATAAATACATTGTAAGTATATATTGTAAATATATAACAATATTGTATATTATAATGTTAATAATTATCTGAGTGAGCACTGTGTTGGAGCTAATTAAAAAGAGCTAATGTGAGCTCGGGCTAAATTAATGGAGGTCAAAGGTGTAAAAGCAGGGAGGGAATGGACCTCATTTTGTCTGAGCTACTTGGTTAAATCCCAGTTAACAGACTGTGTGGAAGCCTGGTTGGTGGGGGGCCTTGGCAGAACAGAAACAGCTGGACAGATGCAGAGAGCTAGCTAGGATGTGAGGGATGGAAACCCATCCTATGAGGAGAGGGTGCAGCTCAGCCTGCCGGAGAGGAGGCTGCAGCCATCCTCATCTCACAACCTCCAGGGCGACCCAGAGCAGAGGAAGCTGAAGTACTGATGGGGAGGTGGGGGGCCCAAGGGAAGGGTTGGAGCTGGACGAAGAGCAGAGTGGTTTACAAGCCACAAGGAGGAAGATTTCAGTTCTGTGTGAGGAAGAGCTTTCCTTCCGGTCAACAAAACCCCTCTGCAGTGACTAACTCTGAAGAGAGGAAGCTCCCCACCACCAAAGGTATGGCAACAGGAATAAGCTCTGCCAGACCAAGAGGGGGTTCTCCCGAGAAGGAAGGTTGGTCTCCATCAGCATCTAGTCTGACCTGATACTCAGAGCCTCTGACTTGTGGCACATGAGCCCTCCTTGGAGTCTCGCGTGTATGGACATTAGTCACCTATCCATTCATTCCTGCACTGCTACGCTTGGTGCCAAGGACAGAGCCAATATGGACTTGACTTCCTGGGGGCTTCATTCTAGAGCAGGGCTCTCCAGCGCTACATGCATTACCCAACAAGGGAAAACTGAGTAGCCGCCCGCAAAGAATGACGTGGGATCCTTGCCTCACACTATATACAAAAATTAGCTCAAAATGGATGAAGGACCTAAATGTAAAAGCAAAAAAAGAACACATAGGATAAACTTCATGACCAACAGCTTCTCAGACATGAAACCAAAACCACAAGCAACAAAAGAAAAAATACATAGATTGGACTTCCTCAAAATTAAAAACTTTTGTGCTTCAAAGGACACTATCAAAACAGTGAGAAAACAGCCTACAAAATGAGAGAAATATTTGTAAATCATATCTGATAAGACACTTGTATCCAGAGCACATAAAGAACTCGTGAAACTCAGTAATAAAGATAAAAATAATCCTATTTTTAAATAAATGAAGGACCTGAAAAGACATTTCTCCAAATTAGATGTATAAATGGCCAACAAGCACATAAAAAGATATCAACCCCATTAGTCACAAGGAAATGCAAATCAAAACCTTAATGAGAGACCACTTTATACCCACTAGATGCCTGTAATCAGAAAGTCGGACACGCACAGGTATTGGCAAGGAAGCAGAGAAAAGAGAGCCTTTATTCACTGCGAGTGTGAATGTAGAGTAAAGCAGTCCCTACACGAGGCAGGCTGGCACTTCTTTGAAAAGTTCAACAGAATCACCATTCGACCCAACAAGCCCACTCCTAGGCACACAGCCAAGAAAAACAAAAACATACATCCACACAAAAGCTTACATACACGTATTCATAGCAGCATCACATCAAATGTTTATCAATAGACAAATAGATTTTTAAATGGTATATCCATTCAGTGGAATACTATTTGGGCATTAAAAAAAATCAATAAAGTCCTAACACACACTACAGTATAGATGATTCATGAAAATTTCATGTTAAGTGAAATAAGGCACTCACAAAAGATCACAAGTTATATTATTCCATTCATATAAAATGTCCAGAAAGTGCAATATGTAGAGACAGAAAGTAGACTCATGGTTAGGACTGGGGGGAATGGGCAAGTAGGGGGATGAGAAGGAAGGATACGGGGCTTCTTTTCTGGTGAGGAAATATTCTGAAACTGATTATGGTGATGGCTACCAAATTCTGTGACTATACTAAAAATCATGGGACGGTATACTTCAAGTGGGTGAATTATTTGGTATATGAATTATATCTCAATAAAGCTGTTACCAAAAAAGAATTTCCCCAAAAAGGACTTTGAAGTATCACTGCCAGAGCTGCAGGTCTGGGGGAGCAGCACCTCCCATTTCCTGGAAGTCGGCCAGCTGCCTCATGTTCTGTCTCCTGCCGTCCTTTCCACAACCTGTCCAACAGGCCCCGTGGGGGCACAGTCTTCTGCCCATAATTCTGAAGTCCTGGATGCTCTGGAAAAGGAGGGCTCTCCGATAAATTTTCAGAAATGTGTTTGGTGTCAAAAAACCCAAACCAAATCTACACGAGGCGGTTTACGGTCTTTACATTTAATATGACCATTCCTACGTTTCACTGCAAAATCACCACGGGTTTGTTTACAGGGTCTCCTTTCACCCCGTGAGGTGAGTTTTATGAAACATAGTATATACAACATTACTTTCTAAAAGTCTGAAAAACTCTGACTTCCAAAGTATACTTGGCCCCAAGCTTGTCAGGTAAGGAACTGGGGATCTACATTTGTTCCCATTTCACCGTTAGAGAAAACTGAGTCTGAGAGATGCAAAACAGCCTGTGTGGAATCCAGAGAGAGGACTCACACCTTAGTCCTTTCTCCAGCCAGGAAGACCCTCCCTCTGTGCCTCCCCTGCATCCTGCCCTGCTGGCCTTGTGGCCCAGGGGCACTTGGGGCCCATGGGTACCTGCTACTCCAGGTCCATCTCAAACCAGCTGTTGGCAGTGCCTCGCCCACTCCACGAAGGCCCCGCCCCACCCCATCAGGAGCTGGAGCTGGAGCCTGCTTTGTAATTTGCTCTGCCAGCCCGCCCTCCCAGCTGCAAACGGAAAATCCGAGAAGGTGGTCTGCTTTTCTGGCAGATGTCAGCCCCAGCCGGCCAGGGGCAGTACAGCTCTGCCTGGAAAGGCCTGCTGCAGAGTCTGGCACGGAGGCCACTGCTAGGTTGGAAACACATTTTGGTGGAATTAGCAGAAAGGAAGAATGTTAATTCTGTAGCACCGAAACTCCTACAGAATATCTTGTTGGCAAGGAACACCAGAGAGGATGACAGACTGAGGGCTGTCCTTTTCAGGCTCTCAGCCCACCACCCCACCCCATAGCATTTGTTAAGACATAATTAGTGGCAACAATAGAAGCTACTGTGTAATGAGTCCCTGCTCTGGGTCAGGGCCTAGACTCGGCATTTTTCAGACATTGGCATTATTGCCCCATTTCTCAGAATCAAAACCAAGACTCTAAGAGATGGACTTGCCTGGGGTCACACAGCCAGGGCAGAGCTAAGCAGGACCCAACTCTTCATGACTCTGAAGATCAGCTCTTCCCCACCCCCACACAGAGTGTCTTCAGCCAAAAGTCTATAAAGAAGCTGAATTATTTCTTTCTTCAAGTTATAATTACTCAAGGGCAAGCAGTGATACTACTTTATTTCAGTTTGCTCCCTGCTCCCCTCTTTTGGATTGGGAATACCCCAAAACCATGTACTGCAATTGTTTCCAGAGGTGGGTTACTCACCCATTTCACAGATGAGGAGACTGAGGCCTGCAAAGAGAAAGCAAACACATCAAGCCACAAACCCAGGTCTTCCTCCTCACATGTGGTACCGTGTGGCTCTTTAGCTGGAGAACCATGATCCCTTTTCTTTGATGGACCATAGGCTGTCTTAGGCTGTCTTATGAGACAGCCTAAGACTGTAGGAGTCCCAGGAGGGCACTGCTATACATAGATCTACCATTCACTCATTTGTTCCTTCATTCAAAAACCCTAGACTCACCCCTTCTCTGAGTTCCAGCTGGGCACTAGGGACACAGTAGGAATCAACAGTCCCTGGCCCTGGGGAGTTCAGAATGTAGGCTCCCAACCTGCAAACCCACAATTCTAACCCAATGTGGCACATGTTGCAGTGGGGTCCTCTAAGACCCAGAGGACATGTGGAAGGAGCCCCCACGCTGCCAGCAGGAGTCCGGGAAGGCATCCTAGAGAAGGAAGCATCTGAGGTGAGAGCTGAAAGTTGAGATGACTTTAGCCAGGTAGTCCAGTTGGAGAAAGTCACCCCAGGCTGAGAGCCTCACATACTCCACGGCCCTAAGGTGGGAGGGGAAAATGGAGACCCCCAGGTGTGGCCAGAGCATAGAGCAGAATTCCACCAAGGTCTGGAGACCATCTCCTCACCCAGGTGGCCATGGAGAGTCATGGCCATAAGGACCCTACAGAAGGGGCAGATTTTAAGGGCAGCTGCTTCTCTTAGGGCACCAACAGCCTAAGTAAGTGACCCCACCAAGGAGAAGACCCTACCCCGAGCCCTGACGTCCAGACAGCCCCTGTGGCCTTGGAGCAGCCAATGACAACTTTTGGTCATTAATTGCAGCATGTGTTAATGTTTGATAAATTGCCCAACAGTTGCATTAGCTAATAACTCCCCGAACAAAACCAGAGAGTTCATCTGTTTTTATAAGACGCCCGAGAGCATCCTGGGAACAGGCATGGTGGTCGTGAATAAAAGAGAAACATTCATTTATGGTAATTGGTTTCAGCTCCTCACTTGGCTGCTTATCCTGACCTAAATGTATCCAGTTGTTCCCTTTGCCTCGCTCTGGTTTGGGGGTCACCCCTAATGGTTTAATTCAACAAAAAATGTCTGCCATTTCCTGTAACCTCTGTCTTTTTTCACCCTGCTCCCAAATGGTTTTCTTGCAAGCAGCATCTCTGCGAGTCCCTCCCGGAGCTGTTTCCTTCTCAGGGAACAAAGTCAAGATTGTTGACAGAGGAAAAAGGTCTTAACTGCAGGCCAAGACAAGAAGGTCGGGGAGGGGATAAATGAAGGTAATAATCATTTGTTTGTCTTCTACCCGGACTTCACAAAGCAGGTTTTGTCCGAGGCCGGCGGTCAGGGACTCTGACACAGAACACGGCCCTGGTGACCAGGGGCCATTTATGGGCGGGAATGAACACAAATCCCCATTCATGGAGCTGGCCCGGGAGGAAGTGACTGAGGAGGGCCATTCGAGCAGGCCCGCTCTGTGTCCCTCCTGCAGTCTGGGGCTGCAGAGGGCTGGGTGCTGTGAGTCTTGGCCAAACTTCAGACCCCAAGTGCGGCCCTGCCTTCCCCTGGATAGCTTTTTTTTTTCCAGTCATGTCTCTCTGTCATGCAATACCCAGAAAGGGAATGGGAATGGCTGGCCCCTCCATGCCCAGCTGGGTTCCCCATCCCTCAGGTGAATTCAGGAGTGTCTGCTGGCGTTTGAGGCCCGAGGATGAAAGGTTGGAGCTTGGGGGCAGGGTGGGGCCAGGGAGTGGGTCTGGAATACATTGTCAGCCCGGACAGCTTGTAAACTTTGTTGGGATGCATCTGGTAGAAAGGCGTTGTATAAATATTAGATTGTTATCGGCGGATTGTGTTTCCCGCTTGGGCGGAGGAGGGGCTGGCGGGCCCCAGATGCCTTTCGTCAAGAAGATCAGGATGGCTTCCAGGAGGCCTTGGAAGGTTGCCGCTGGCCCACGGGCAGTCCTCAGGGTCAGGGCTCAGAACCTGGGGAGGGCAGAGGTGCCTACCAGCTAAGCTTGCCCGGGCTCTCCTCTGTGAGGACTCTGCACCAAGCCGAAGGGAGGACAGGAGCCTGACCGAGTGGATAGAACAAAGAAGGCCAACTGTTGCTGGTGGTCAGGGCCACTCTGTCTCACTGTGAGACCCTTCCCCTCTCTGTGGGACCTTCCTCCATCTGAATGGCCACCTCAGTCTGGTTTTTTGACATTTACGAACACCTGCTCAGCACCACCTTGTGCTAGGCACAGAGGACATGCCCCATGGTGGAGAACTCAGCAACCTCCAGACCTTTCCAGGCTGGAAATCGGGGACTGGGCATTCCTGGCTATAATGTGCCATCCCATTACCTCAAGTACTGAGTGGCCTCCCTTCCCAGTGAATGCACATTCTGACCTGCGGGACAATTTGCAAGCCCACTGCAAGCAGCACTCTGGGGGCCAGGGCCTGAACAGTGCCTCCCAGACATCAAGTCACTGTCATGCATCTTCCTCATCATCCAGACCTGGTTCCTCCTGAAGGTTCCTTACGGCCTTGACTCTCCATGGCCACCTGCGTGAGGAGACAGGCCCCAGATATTGGTAGAATTCTACTCTATGCTCCAACCACCCCAATCTGCCTAGGGGTCCCCACTGCCCCTCCCACCTCGGGGCCCTGGAGTATGCTGTGCTCTCAGCCTGGGGTGACTTTCTCCAACTTGCTGCCCTGACCAAAGTCAACTCCACTTTCAGCTCTCAGTTCAAACCTCTCCAAGAAGCCTTGACTGAGGCTGGCAGCCTGGGGGCCTCCTTTTGTGTGTCCTCAGGGTCTTAGAGAAGCCCACTGCAACTTACCCCACCTTGGGTTTGCAGGTTGGTGGCTGAGATTCTGAGCTTCCCGGAGACAGGGACTGTTAGATCCCTGCTGTGTCCCTGTGCTGGCTGGAGCTCAGAGAAGAGGTATGTCCAGGGTTTTTGAATGAGTGAGTGAAGGAATGTCATCATCATCACAATGGCTACCATTTATTTTGCATATTCTTAGTATTAACCCAAACACTTAATTTTCACAGCGTTTCCATGAGGTTGATTCTGTCAGCGCCCATTTCACAGTTGAGAAAACTAAGGTCCAAGGTCATACAGTTAGCAAAGCATGTGATCCCAGGTTTGTTTGTCTCCCCTACAGTCTCAAAACGCTTCTCTGTCAGCAGGCATCACAAAATGCAAGGGAGCCTGAGAGAAGGGGCCGGCTCTGATTGTGATCGAGGGAGGACTCCCGGAGGTGGCTCTTTTGAGCTAAGACTTGAAGGATGAGTAAGTATTTGACAAGGAGCCCCGCTGAAGGCAGACCTCATTCCCTCCCCATTCCAGAGGTGCCCTGACTTCCCAGCCCCTCTACTCCCCACCCTGAGCACTCAGCATTTCCCACCTGCCTGCCCTGTGCTGCCACCCACAGCCTCATGCCTTAGAGTCTGGCCTCCTCCCCATGCAACCATGTCCAGTGCCCCCCACCCCCTGCTCCCTCTGGCAACTCCATAAGGCGACACTCTAATGTCCTGACAGGAAAACTATGGCAGAGTAGCTGGGGCTGCAGAATTGGCACAGCCCAAAGGCTGTGTGCCCCAAGCCTCGCAGCCAGTAAGTGGCAAGACCCAAACTCAGGTTCATAATTGTGATGTCAGACCCCTCCAGTACTTGAGTGTGCTCTGAGTATAGGATTGGACTCTGAGAAACCTGGATGCAAGAACTAGCTCTATCGCTGACTCATCTGTACCCTTGAACTTGTCCACTCTCCCTAGACCCCAGCCTATTCTCTCTAGAGTTGGAGAATCATTGAAATGGAACTGGACTTGGTGGTTTCTGAGGTGCCTGTGAATTGATGCCATCTCCTCCCCCCACAGCTCTGCAAAACTGGAGTGCCAGGCATTAGCATCTCCATTTGGAAGGTGAGGAAACTGTGAGCCTGGGGTTCACAGGACCAGAACATTAGAGAATGCCCAGAAGAGGAGGCCTGGGTGCAGCAAGGACTAGACCCTGAACCCTGGATGGGCAGTAGGTGTGCTGAGGCTGTTTAATCTATAGCAGTGCAGAGGTGTGGCGGGGGGAATGTCTTCCTCAGGTCTGGACAAGGTACTCCCATAGCAGGGGGAGCAGGGGGAGTATAGCCCCTACAGGCAGACGGCCAGACTCTGAGGGTCAGAGAAAGCTCAGCAAAATCTAGTCTAGGACATAGGTGATTTCCCTGCCAGGGAAATTTCTCTGGCTCTGTCTTGAATAACAAAAGGCTCACTACCTCAATGCAGCTCATTCTGTGGTTGGACTGTCCTGATTTTAACTCATTCAAAGGAAGCATTTTCTACTAAGAAGTGACAGGGACCATGGAAGATAAGAGGCTGGGAGTCACAGGAAGGCATTGGAAGCTGTGAACTTCATCAAAGAGAGTTTAGGCTTGTCACAAACACCCAGAGACGATCATGAAATAGGCCCTCCCAGGGTATCTTCTCTTTTGTAGTGACAAAAGGCATGTATACAGCATGTGACAATTTGCATTTGTCCAAGTGCATCCTCCTAACCATCTTGCCAGATGGCCAGAGCAGGATTTATCAGGCAGCCAGAGCAGAAGGAAGAGGAGGGGTCCAGAGAAGGTGGCCTGCCCTGCCCAGGTCACTCAGCCAGGGACAGCTGCACTGGGACCAGACCCCAGATCTCTCCTGCCTGGTGCAGCTACCGCAAGGTGCCTGCTCAGTCACTGAAGAGCCACCCATGTAGGGTGCTGGCTACAAAGAACACTCCAGGTGGCTTCCAAATTTGGAGTGGGGCGCCCTCGAGCCCCTCGGAATTCCAGGCTGTGCTATTTTGGGGCTGATCAGCTGTTCCACCCCTGCTGCCCTCCCCCAGGCCCCCCAAGCAGACTTCCCAAGCAATCAAATCCATGTGTCGCCAGTTCCAGCCCTGGTGCTTTGTGAGGTGAGCACTGGAGGCGCCATCACCACTGAAAGATGAGTGCCCCATCCAGATGGGACCAGCTATGCCTTTCCTGATGGTCCACACCCCAAACTGCCCACCTCACACTACCTGGGACCACACCTTAAATATCTCGAAGCCCTTCCACACCCCCCAGGAACCTCTGGAAACTGGTCTGTTGGACAGTTGTGCCACCTGAGGACCAGAGAGAGGGCTGGGTGTGCCCTGATGTCCTGACCCAAGTTTTCCCACACCCCACAGAGCCCATCTAATTGCTTCCTGTCTGATCTGGGCTGGGCTGGGCTGGGAAGGACTGGTGGCGGCTTCTGCTTCTCCTGCTTCCCCAGGAAGTGGCCTGGCAGTGAGGGTAACCCAGTCCCACACAGCCCTCGGATCAAATCCCTGCTCAGCCACTGGTAGCCAGAGACTTTGATCCACAACCTCCATCCCACCGAGTCCATTCCCTCATCTCTAAATGTCCACAGTGTGGTTGTGAGACTTCCATAACAACATTCATGTAGAAGGCTCCACACAGCACATGGCAAGCAGCTGGCACCCTAGACAATGTTTAACTGTTATTACTTCTCAATGAGAGGAATGGAGGACCGATTGAATCATCACAAAAAGACGGGGAGGCAGCAAGTTTGTGCCTGGACTTTTGCAGAGGTGGGACATCTACATGATCCCCGCCCCCCTCAGTCCTGTCTCCGAGATTCTTGTCTGGAGCCCTGCTCCCTGGGAGAGCAGTCCTTGGGGTCCAGCTATGCCTGCTCCTGCTGCCCTGGCTACGCAGACCACTCCTCTAGGCACAGGAGTCCCCGCCTGGCAAAATTGACTGTTCCCTGACTGCAGCTCCCCATTCACTGAGGGCAGGAGCCACAGCCCCCAGCTACTCCACAGCCCTGAAGGGTCAGGTACACAGCAGGCACTTGAGACCTGTAGAACACTGGACTTCCAGAAGGACATAGAGAAGCTGACAGAGCATGCGCTTTGTAACATGACAGACTTGGTTTCCACCCCTGCTATGTGATTCCCAACATGTTCCTTACCCTCTCTGAGACTCTCCTTATCTGTGAAATGGGTGTGAGAGTACCAACTACATGGGATAGCTGTGGGGGGCCGGGGAGAGTAGATATGAGGCCCTTCCTAAATGAGAAGATCTGTGTCCCTGGTGACCAACTCAGTGAGTGGCTCTTCAGACCTTTGTAGCCCCACAAGGAAATGGAAACCTGGAGACAAAAGGGCATCTCCAAGGTTGTGCAGAGAATTGTCAACCCAAGACCCAAGAACCAGATCCCAGGCTGGACCCTTTCCACACTTGATGAGCAGAATCTATAACAGATGCAAAAAGAAAAAAAGAAAAACACCAGAGACCTCACCCTGGTCCAGAAAGGCTATAAGGCCAGTCAGGGAGCAAGGCTGTCTGGGCAAGCCCTGCACACGAAGTCCCCAGGACAACGTCCCAGTCAGGGTCCTCTCCCCGCAGCCAGCACACACACGCAGTGTCAATGTGTTAGGACTTATGCATGGTCCCTACCATGGGAACCAGCCACCTTCCTCTGCCAGCAGCCCTTAATTCTTCCAATGTGGCTGAGAGTTAGCGGGATTCTGAGGGAGGGAGTGGGGAGAAACAGGAGGAGTGGGACCACCTCTGCTGACAGCTCGTTTATGGCCCGCCCATCAAGTGCCCTTCCCTTGTGGGGACCGGCCTGAGGGAGCAGAGAAGCTGGGGGGCCAGCTCACAGCTTCCAATGACACATTGCAGGCACCAGGGGGACACCTGACCCCGTCACTCAGAGTGGCTCTGGGGACCACCACAGCTGGCCAGAACCAGGAAAGCATGGGCTAGCCCAGCCAGCCATTAGAGGTCTGGCAACTCTGGAATAGGCCTGGGGCAGAAAATAAACTCCCCACCCTCCAATTCCCACCCAGCCCCAGTGTCTGGCCAGGACAGCCAACGAGCCTTGGTACAGCAGGACTAGCCAGCCTGGCTGGGCAGGCTGGGGAGAGGGGAGTGGGCAGGGAGGTCAGGGATGGAGAGCCTACTGCTTGTGCAGCGGGGCTCCATGCACAGACCCTGTGGACTGCTAACTGGCACAAGATGACACTTCTGTTCAAGTCTCCTCTGCCTGCTTTGTAACCAGGGGTTGGACTCAGTCTCTCTGAATTGCTGAAGAGGGAGTGAGAAGGCCTCTCTATAAGAAGAATAAGACGAAGATTCCAAAGAAAAGAGGCCACCAGAGGCGATGGTTTGCCATGCAGACCCTCCGCACTCCTCACTCTGTTCCAGAAAGCCAAGGATGAATCAGGGTTGGGGTTGGAAAGGGCTCGATGGCCGTGAACTCAGGGAACATTCATGGATGGTGAGGGCTGGGCAATGCTGATGACCCTGAGATGGATCAGCTTCGGGACCACCCTGTCTGGTTAAAGACTCATCATCACAAAAGGCAAACTGGCAAGTGTGATACTGGGGGGACAGACCTTGTCCAGGGAGAAACAGGGATGGGCAGTCAATTTCCATGAGGAAAGCTGTTCACTGGAACATGAAGGGACCAGGGCACTCACCCTACTTTGTATTATCATATACAATGATGCTTGTCCCAGGCAGAAGTGAGCCATGCTCTCCACTTCTATTCTTGTCCCTTGTGATGACCAGGTGGTTAGAGTGTGGATGCTGGAGCCAAGTGCCTGGATTAGAATCCAGGCTTTGCCCCTTCTTAGCTGTGTGACCCCAAGCAAGTCACCTAATCTCACTATACCTCAGTTTCCTAATGTGTAAAATGGGGAATGACAGTAACTGCCTCACAGAGCTGTTGCCAGGATTAAAGGGCTTAGTTAACATGTGCAAACAGCATGGGCACAGAGTAAGCACAAAGTGAGTGTTAGCTATTAAAGAAACGTCATCTGTAGCTCATCCTCAGTATCAAGTCCTCGGGAAGCTTTCCTGACTCCACAGGCTGCTTACACTCCTCCTCTTCACCCCCACAGGTCACTGGGCCTCCCTCGAACAAAGCCTTTATCTCCTTACAGTTGGGCTGCTGTGTGAGCCCATTTTACAGAAGAGGAAACTGAAGCCTGTAGAGGTTAAGTGATTTTGTCTCCTCGCCCTGATCCTCCATCCTCGGTTCACAATACCATCCTTGGTTCTTCAAGAACAGGAAACTCCCTCCCACCTTGCCTGGTGGGGTTGGGGGGAGGCAGAGTGTTACCATTTAAGCTGAGTTGTGCAGGATAAGAGTCAGCCAGGAGGAAGCTGGGAGTGGGGAAGAAGGCACGCCAGGCCAAGGCCCAGCATGATGATAATGCTGGAGCACAGTGAGGCAGGGGGCTAGCAAGGGCTGAGGGTGCAGAGGTGGCCTCTGCCACGTCACATGGGCCTTGAATCCCAGGCAAAAGATGCAGAAGTGACGCTACAGCAACGGTGAAGCCATTAGACCACTTTTAGCAGACATGGAAATAGCTAGATTTCCATTTGGGGCCCTCGGTGAGCTATAAACAGTGTGCAAAGCTAACTATTACGGCTAATAATGGTTTATCACCCTGCACCATAATTGCCGTTTACACATCCATCTCCCGCCAGATCACGAAGCCCATGAGGGCAGAACCACGTGTCTTGTTCATCCCTGTGTCCTTACACTTGGCAAAGAGCAGACACTGGGAAGCTGTTGTGTCAAATTAATTAATTAAAATGAAGCACATGATGCCAACTGCCGTGAACTGTTTCACAGAAGAAACACTTTGGAGTCAGGCAGCCCTCAACCCAAACTGTGATGCCAGCTCTTCCTACGGAATGGCCTTAGCAAGATGCATGATGACATCTCTGAGTGTCCATGTCCTCCTCCTCAAAGTGAGTTTAACGACCCCTGCCTCCCGGGTCGTGGCGGAAGCTCCCAGCACAATGACTGACACACACAGAAGCCTCTACAATGGGAGCCGAGAGAACAGCACAAAGATCACTGGGCACAAAACTGCAAAACTGCTCCCTGGTGCAGATGTCAGCAAACAGGAGGGAGACTTTCGAGTCAGAGCATCTGCATTTGAATCTGGGCCCCACCCTTTTTCTGTGCACCCTCAGGGAAGTAAATGAACCTCTCTGCACTCCTGAGAGTATGAACAATGATACCAATCTGAAGGACGGGTTGCATGGACTAAAGGAGATAACATGTGCAAGTGGTTAGTGTTTACAAATGTGGGTGATGATTATTATTATCACAACGGCTCATAAAACCTGGGTGGAGCTTCCTGTTATAAACAATTTCTCCCTCACCCCACTGCAGCCCCAGGCGGGCTCGGTGCTTTGTTCCCAGGAAGGGCATAGCTGGAGGGGCCGGCTGGGCTGGGGCAGAGGCCAGGGCAGGCTCCTCGCTCCCACCATCTGCACCAAGGGGTCAACCCATCTGTCCAGCAGTGGGCACACATGTGGCCTCATCCGAGGGCGTAGGGTCATTAGGGTCAAGCAGGAGAAAATTGGGGGCAGATGAGGAGAAGCTTCCAGCTTATTTTTAGAAAAGGGGCAAAGAGAGGAAGACAGGAAGGCCCTTGTTCCTCAGCATTTCCACCATGTGGATGGAGAGGTGGGTGGGCAGGCAGGTGGGCAGCCAAGCAGGGCTGGAGACAAAGATGTGTCCATTGCTGTGGCTGCTGCCCCAGCTACTGCAGGACCTCAGTCGACTGCACAGCGCAGCATTCTCACTCACAGCCCTGGCTGCACCCAGGGAGAACTGCTGTGACATAGGGCCCAGGACCCTGAAGGAAACTGCGTCATCCAGAGGGACACACGTGGGTTTTAGGCAGGACCCTCCAGCTGCAGAGGAAGGAGAACTAATGGGGTAAATCTGGTGGCAGGGAAACCGGGGGCACTCCCAGCATGTGATGGTGCCTCCGGAGTCGGATTGCTGGGATGTAAATCCTGGCTCTTCCACTTTCTGCCTGTGTGACCTAGAGCCTCTCTGTGCCTCGGTTTCTTTGTCTGTAAGACAGACATAGCCATAGTTTATACCACATAGGCTTAATTGCAAAAATAAATCACTACGTGTAAAGCACTTAGAACATTCAGCTTGCACTTGGTGCTTGGGACTCAGCAAGCACTCCACAGTCAGCTGCTGTAGTTGTCAGCCCACAGCAGGGCGTGCACAGCGGGTGGCCTGGTCTGGGGAGGACTGAGCTGAGCATGCACCATGCTCTCCAGCAGGTCCCCTCAATGGGCCAGGAAGGTGGGGGATGGGGGCGGGGGAGGCGGAGGATGGGAGGCCTGCTCCCTGGCAGTGGGGCCAGCCTGAGGCTGGACGTCGGCAGGCCTCACTGTGGCTCCCGTGGGCGTCTTTGGAAAGAGCTCAAAAATGACAGGAATTTTCCAAATCTCCTGTTTTTCCACTCTCCAGCCCCTCGGCCCCCCAACTTCAGATCTTACTCTGAACAGAACTTTGAAATGTGTCGGGAACAAGAAGGTGAAAGTGTAAAAACCCCAGAGAGGATTGTTAATCCCGAGTCTGGGTGGCGGCACACCCGCCAGAGCTGCAGTGGAAAAGTGTGCGTGTAGGGGTATGTATGTGTGTGTGCACGTGTGAGCATGCGCACATCCTCAGAGAAAAGCATAGGTGGACACAGGAGCTGATATGCATGTCACCGAGTGGCTATGAGTATCCACATGTGTGTGTCATGTCCATGCATACATGCAACTGTGTGCTCACATCAGTGTGCATGTGTCTGCATCTGTCACAGACAGACTCTCCCTGGAGGGCCCCTGGAGGCCGCCCACCGCCACCTGGAGGGGAGGCACCTGCCTGCAGTTCCACAGTAAGTCCAGGGCTGGAGCTGGAACTAGGGGTCACTGTGAAGAATGTAGACTTAGAAATCTGACAAACCTGGGTTTGAATCTTGGCTCTCCCGTTGACTAGTTGAGTGACCTTGGGCAAGTCACCTCACCACACCCAGCCTGCTTTCTCATCTAGAAATGAACATGCTCAGACTCACAGGGTGTGATGAGGCCCCTCAGTGGTGGGCTTGCTGATCAGGTCTCCTGACTCCAGTGCTCCTTGAAGGGTCCAAAAGAATCCTGGCCCTAGGGCAGCTGAAGGCTAAGACACAGGGTCCCAGGAGCCAATGAAGAGTCTTTCATCTGCAAATCATGTGGGAGGGGCCCAGAGCCCTGTCTGATGAGGCTGGAGACCAAGCTTCTGGCCCCAGCCTGGCAATGACTGCCCGGCCTTGAGCAAGTGTCTGATTCTCTCTGGACCTCAGTTTCCCCACCCCTTTCAGGAGGGGTAGCCGGAGGACCCCTCACGTGTTTCCCCACTCCAAAGACCCCTGGCTCCACTGGGGAAAGTAATTGGGAGCAGCTGCCACTAGAGTGAGCGTGGGGGCATGGGAGAGGGGGGCTCCAGGCTTCCCCAGCCGCTGGACACTGCCCCGTGGTTTATGTCAAATTGTCAGCCCCAATCCTGCCTTCCTCCTGGGCAGAGCCGCCTCCACTGGGCCTCAGGAGAGGTGGCCTGTCCAGCCATTATGTTTATAGTGTTCAGACGCCGCCGGGAACCTGATCTGGGCAGACCAGGGTGGGCCGCCCCACTGGGCCCAAGCCGTGTCCACACTCATTTCCCGGAGACAGAACACGGCTGGCCGCCCGCCTTGCTGAGTCCGGCTACCCAGTCACCCAGCCACCCGCCCACGGAGGACCCAGCTTCTCCCAGGCCAGCACCTGGAGGGCTGCAGAATGCACCAAGGCCCAGGGAGCCAGAGTAGGACCAGGGGGTAGAGGTTGCAAAGGGAGAAAGGAAGGGGCATCCTCTCTCCAGACAGACTTGTGCTGTCCACCTCCTTCGTCCAGGCACGCTCACCCTGGGGACCTGCTGACGGACTGGCTCCTCCACGCACTCAGTCTTCCAGAAAAGAGTTAGCAAACTACAGCCCACGGGCTGAATCCAGCCAGCCACCCACCTGTAAGCGAAGACTGCCTTTTACATTTTTAAACGGTTGCAGGGGCAGGGTGGGAGAACCTAGAGGGGGGAATCAAAAGAAGAATATTTTAAGACACATGAAAATTACAAGAAATTTAAACACATGCCCATAAATAAAGTTTTATTGGAACGCAGCCACACTCATTCATTTGTGTATGCCTGTGGCTGTGTTTACCCTGCACAAGAGGGGTTAGATAGCGTGGTGGAGACTGTACAGTCTGCAAAGCTGAGACTACTGACTCTACGGCCCCTTATAGGAAACCTGTGCCAGTGCCTAAACCTGGCCCTGTGAGATATGTCACTTCTCTTTCCCTTTAACTTAATTTCTTACCCCTGTGTCTTGGGGACCTTACATGATATCAAAGTATGGGGCTGGGGACAGGGCCCTGCACACCTGGCTGCCCACAGTCACCACCAGGCACTGTGTCCTGTATGTACCCACAACCCTTCCTCTTGGGGATCTTATCACTGCCCAGCAAAGCTGCTTAGGACCCAGGGGTCTGGCCACGCCTCTCCTCTCCTCTCCTTTAAGTTTCTTCTAGACACTCTGTTTATCCCTCCTCTCTCCTTTACTTCCTCTATAAACACTCTCAATTCCAAAAACAAGGAGAGGTAGAGAACAAAAGCCAGAAAGACTTGCAGGCCTCCTGTGTTTGCCATGTCACATGCCTTCCCTGGGGCAATAAGCTCCGCGCCAGGGCCCTGGGAAAAGGAGGAGGTCGAGGAGGAAAAACAGGCAGATGTCCAGCTAGACATTCATTTGTTCACTGTTCTACTCCACTCCCCACTCACTCACTCATTCTTACAGCTGCTCATTTAGCCAGGCATTCCTGGTGGAGCCACCAGTGCCCTCATCAGACATTCTAGGAAGACAGGGGTGAACAAGGCACATCCCAGCCCCGGCGTTGTCCACACCACAGGGCAATGGCTGACCTCAAGTTTTTAACAACTGCCTCTGCCTTCTTTGTAGCATCTGCTGCTTTCAGTGAGGTAAATACTCTGACCGTGGCCAATTCCAAGTTGCCCATATAGTGCCACTGAATGAACATGGAGCTGGGAAGAGGTGTATGCTGTTAACTCTCACGAGCAGGCAGAGCCAGCTCCAGCTCACTCCTGCTCTCTGGGGATTCAGACACATGAACAGACATCACACAAGGCAGTAAATATGAAATGAGAAAAGCAAAAGGCATAGGAGCATGGGGAAGAACACAAACCTGGCTGACAGGGTTCAATCCCAGAGAGCTTCTTAGAGGAGGTAACATTTAAAATTGGACCCTGAATGAAGAGTAAGAGTTTGCTGGGCAAAGGGTAGAATTATATTCTGACCAGCTCATCTGCACCTGCCCCTCCTTTCTCTGCACTCCTACATAACTTCTGCAGCCTCAGCCACACTTTTATAATCAGTTTGGGGATCTTTTTTCTCCAGAGGCATCACAGATTCTTAGAAAGCATGTGCCTAAACCACACAAGGATAGTGGGGGGAGCTGGTGTGAGTCTGCACCACAGTTCTGGCCTATGACAGGCTGTGTTCTTGATCCAGATTAGTCACCGCCCCTTCCCCAGGAGAGGCGCCTGCATCACTGCCCACTGGCAGGTAGCTGCTGCGCCTCCTGTGGGAGGGGTTACATTGACTCAGCCATGAGTCTTGCTTTGGGCAATGGGATGTGACTGGAAGTAGCATTAGGAGCTATTGTGTGGTTCTGTCATTTCTCTTTCTACTCTCTGCCCTGGTTATGTCATGTCCCAAGTAGGGACAGCTGCTTTGCAAGGATCCTGGAATAAAGAGGACACGTGGAGCAGAGCCACAGTCAACCCACAGCCACCACAGACAAAATATAATGTGGGCGAAAAGTAAACTTGTTATTGTAAAGCCCCTATTTGGGGCGTGCTATGGTGTGTCTGTTACCACAGCACAACCTAGAAAAAACTGAGTAATGTTCAGCCCCTCCCCACGTAAAACTGGCTGATGCCCCAGCATCCCTCCACAGGCCCCAGAGGCACCCAGAGCCATTGTGCCTCGGCTGGTGTTGAGCGAAACTTTACCTACGCCACCCAGGCTGATGAGGTCATTATAGGGCCCTTTAAACATCCAGAATTCTCTGCATTTCTAGGATCATCCATGGTCCCGGGGAAAGCAAACGGAACCACTTGTTAGTAGTGTCTCCAGTTCAGTTCTCCCATCTCACAGCGATTTGGCAACATCGCCCCGGCACACATGCGTGCACACACACACACACACACACACACACACACACACAAAATGCTATCAAAGTCACTCCAGACACTAAAAATTCTCTTTGAGGAACAGGCTAAATCTGAGAAAGCTTCCATACAAAAGAAGGGTCAGGGCAAGGTGAACGGGGGGCACACTCTGTGCTGGGCAGAGCCAGGGACAGAGTCAGACCCTACTGCCCTCAGGCTGGCAGGCTGACAGATGCATGAACGAATCCCTGCAAGTGCGGTGGTGGCACTCACCTCTTTCACAAAGTGCTGTGGGATCCCAGAGGAGGCAGTAACTAACTCTACCTAGATAGCCAAAAATCCTTCAGGAACAAGTTAGGGGCTAAAGGGATGGATGGTGGAGGATAGGTGGATGAACAAAATAAAATGAAATCTACCTGGAAGGGTCAGAGAACCTTCCCCAAAGGACACATGAACCAGATCTGAAAAAGTGAGACTGTCACCAGGTAAAGAATATGGACAGAAGAGGTGGAATTCCGGACAGACAGACCAGGAAGGGCAGATAGGGAATGGTGTGCTGCATGTAGGAGAGAAGGGAGACCACAATGAAAAGAGCCACATTGGCACCACACTCCAACGAAAAGCGACTGGGGAATCAACCCGAGTTCTGATCCCAACAGCAACACGCTCCGACTGTGTAACCGTGGGCTAGTTACTAAACCTCTCTGTGCTTGTGCTATGACCCAGCCACTGTACAGTATGGGGGAATCTCCTTTCCTCACAAGGTTATTGAGGTATTTCAGTGAAAGAAAGCTCCTGGTACATTGTAATTGCTCACTGAATGATGACTCCCTTTTGCTTCCCTTCCAACAGGATCACCAGTTCTCCCAGGGTCTGGGCACTGCACAGGGTGGGGGGCATGGACAGGTTGGGGACCGAATCTGCCTCTTGGCTGAGACACCACCTCCTCCATGTTCTGGGACTTTCCTTCAGAGAGCTCTTGCCCCAAGTATCCTTTCTACCTTTCTTCTCCTTCAGCCACTCCACTCCAGCCTCTGTACCAGCGGGCCCAGGATGCTCCCCACCCCTGGTACTCCTGAGTAGTGCCCTGACTCCAAGCCTGCAAACACTCTCTCCTTGGGAGCAAACACAGCCAGACGCAGGACCAACCACAGAGGCTGGTGAAAAGGGCAGCTCTGGGTGGAGTGAGGCTGCTGGATCCCATGCCTTATGGAGAGAGACATGGGCAGCCAAGGAGAGACAGCAGAGGCCAGCTGGCCAGGCCATGCCCTTGGCTCCTGCCCTTGTTATCTCACCTGTCCCGCACTACAATATCCCTGATGCTGTTCCCAGTCCTGAGCCCAGTTTCCTGCTCCAACTTCCTTCAGTGTAGCTATCTGCATGGGGAGACAGGAAAAGTCAAACAGCAATGAACTAAATTTAGGAACAAATTCTTATAAATGTTATAGGCATACAGGTGAGGGCCCAGGAAAGAAAATCATTTAGGATTTGAGAATGCTGTGCAAAGCCGTTCATAATTTAACCTGGTGTTCAGTAAATGGTCAACGAATATTTTGAGTGAATGAATGTTTGGCCCCGCCCTGCTTCCCTGCCTCTCACACCCATAGTCCTGCCCTCCTGTGGAAGAACTTCCGCAGTTCCCTACTGGCGATTCACTCTGTATCCTGCAGCTGGGCCTTTGCCTTGTGCTGCTCCTTCTACCTGGAGCACTACCCTCTTCCTCTGTCCTTCTTGCTGAACTTGGCCTCATCCTTCAGGATTGGGCTCAGGAGTCATTTTTTCCAGGAAGACTTACCAGGAAGATTCCCCAGCTTTCCCATGGGTCCTCTGCTACCCCAGTCATAGCACGTGTTGTTTTGGGGCTGGCCTCCATGCATTTCCGCCCCTGCACCGGGCTGCAAGCTCCTCAAGGGTCAGAGATGGGGTCCCTCGCACCCAGCTAAAGGCCTGGCCCAGAGGAAGGACTCAGAGAGTATTTGGTGAGTGAATGAATGCACATGTTTTCAGATCAGGTAATCCCCATCAACTGAGTGTTCCATCCAGACACAGGAAACAAGTCAGGAAGAGCAGTAACCCTCCAGACCACCAGGGGGGTCAGAACAGGAGTTAAGTAGGAATCATGCGGAATGCTCCCTCTCCCCCTGGTGGCCCAAAGGAATCACTGCAGCTTCCCAGGGTTCCTGATTCACCCAGAGAAGCAGTGGTGTCTTGGGAGGATCTGGGCTGGATTCTGGAGTTCAGAATCCTAGAATATTACAGCCAGTTAGATTTTACAGCTTCTGGAGCTTGAGCACCATGACTGCCCTAATTTAACAGATGGAGAAGTTGAGGTCCAGAGAGGAGGTAGGGTGCCAGAGGACAAGAACAGGAGCTAGAACCCAGATCTGAGAAACATGGGAACTATTTCAAAGACAGGAACATCCAAAGGGATGGACTTCCAGCCTGCATTGTTGCCCCTTTGACCCCTAGATTGTTTTATGTCTTCATGCAGACGCTGTGAAGTCAGGGCTGAGCACACACTATTGTTGTCTGACACCTGTTCACCAGCCCCTCCGAGTCTCCTCTTTTGACCCCAAGTGTGACCTGGAAGATGTTGTCCAGATCTCTTCCTCTCCAGGGGTGGTTCTGTGACTTCAGGCAAGTCACCTTCCCCTCCCTATTCTGTCAGTTTTCTCAACTGCAAACTGGAAGGTGTGCTAAATCAAGAGAGGCAAACAGGTTTTCTTTTCCGGAACAACGTGGATGGGTTAGCAATGGCTGCTTGGGAAGAGTTGTGAGAGCCAGAAGCACGGTGACTGGTCAGCGATGCCTGTCATGGGCTGGGAGGCAGCCTCGCCGACTTCAGAGGTCAGCACACCCCGACCCTGGCTCCTCGGCCCCTGACCCATGTCCAGTTCTAGCCAATTAGATCTGCTGCTCCTGTCAACATTGTAACCACTGACAACAGTATCATGCTCTGTGCTGGGGACAAGGTATCCCGAGATAATCAAACAAGACCCCTGCCCTTGAGAAGCTCATGGTTCTGTACAAGACATTTGCCTAAAGTCACACGCAGTCAGGTGGAGAAGTCTGAGCTACCTTCCTAGGAAGAAAGGGCCTTCCAAGGACAGGGGTCTAAGCCATAGCGGCAGCAGTAACCCCCAGACCAGGGGTTTGTCATCCTCTGCTGCCCACAACTCATGGGCATCCCCATCACGGAAACATCGCATCTCACACTGGCAAACGCATCATTGCCCAATGGCGTGGTGGTGAAGACCGCAGACCCTGGAGCCGCAGTGCCTGTGCAGGCTCTGCCACTTCCGAGGCAGCCAATCTCGGACAAGTTGCCCCTAGCTCTCCGTTTCTATCTGCACCGCAGCCTGCTGGGATGGTTGCTCGAGTAAACAGTAAGTACAGGTAAAATCACCCGGCACGTAGCAACCCCCAGTAAAGGAGTGCCGGCAGCAGGACTCTGAATTAAAGTCCACCTCCTTTGCCTTCGTCTGTCTTTGTGCTCCGAGGAGACACAGACATGTCTGCTCTCCCTGCCCAAGGACTTCTACAGGAAGTCAGGGTACTGACAGGACCCCACCAGGTATTTCTTCCTTGGGGTGGCACACTGGCATCTCCACCTGCTGCTCCCGTGAGCATTTAGTGGCCACAATGCCCTACTCAGGAGCCAGCACTCTGGACCAGCCCCTCCAGGAGAGTCCAGACCCCTGGAAACTGGAGGATGTGACAGTGCTCTGAGGGACCACCCCACCCTGGCTGCTCTCCACACACACAGCGGTCTGGCCTGGGGGGCTTTCCTGTCCCTCCTGGAGACCCTGCCCTTGTTCTGGTCGGAATGTTTGCTCTCCTCGCTGCCGGAATCATTAAACATTCTGCAGTGGAAACGCAGCTGGTCACGTGGCAAGCGTGGCCCGCCAACCTTGGCACTTCTCCTCTGATCCCGTTTGTTTTTCTAATATAAAACTAATATGACATAATGTATAATCTAATTTGGAAATTACCATTTGCTTGGCTGGCCCACACTGCCAGCCAATACCAACAGCAAGAGAAATTATTTAAGAATGTTTCTTTTCCTTCGGAACACTGCTGATAATTTATTTTTCCGTCAGAAGATTACTTTTCTCTTTACGACATTTCCTGCCTGGGTGATTTGTGTTAGCGTTCAATAAAATGGCCTGTGCCTAATGTGGAGAGTGAGTGAATAGGACTTTCCCTGAATGAAGGGAGGGTGTCAATTGTGGCCAGTGGTGGGCTCAGACCTGCCGCCCAGGTACAGGAGGCAGGCGCCAAGGGGGCTTTTAGCGGGAGGGTTGGGCAGACCTCAGGAAGTCGCCTGTCCTCGTCCTATAAGCCAGACCTCAAGGCTGCCTGCCTGTGGGCCCAGGTACCCCAGGACCCACTGGCCTCGGGGGAATGAGTAGTACCCACTTGGTATTCCTGGGCTAGAGAGAGTAGCAGCAGGCTGGACTCTAAGTTGAGAGTGAGCTTTACTGAAATTCAGGCTTCCGACATGTCTACCTCACAGTCACACCTCCGTGTGTCACACTGTCACATCTTTTGTGCACTGCAGTTCAGGCCAATCCATTCTTTTATCCTTTGTTTCAACAAGGATTTTGAAGCACAGATGTCCCGTAAAGTTAGAGCTAGTTTGAATCCTGGCCCTGCCACTTAATAGCTCTGTGACGGTAGACCACTTTCTTTACCTCTGTAACCCATAAACCTCAACAACAAAATGGAAGGTGATAATAGTACCGACCTCATTGAGTTACATAGATATAACATGGAACAGGTATAGGAAGGACCTGTTAGCCTAGTACCTGGCACACAGTGAAAGCTCAGATGTATCACTGTCTTCATTAAGCTCTGAATGAGTGATGACCAGAGCTCCTGGATGTGATGAGGAATGTTCTGGCCCCAGCGAAGGGCTCAGGCCCTGGAAACCAGGCTTGTGCTGTGCTGTGGGGCTGGTGCCTTGCTCTGAGAATTAACGAACGCACACACAGGGTCACGGCTCACCACCAGGTCACCGCAGGCTCGGAGCAGCCTCACCCCTCGCAGGTCTGGTCACTGAAAAAAAAAAGTATCGCCTCCCAAATACTCTGCAATAATGGACACTGGTGGGGGCTGCTTCTGACCCCACTGCAGGTTGGGGGAGAGGGACAGAAACAGTTTTTCTCAAAGCTTCTCCCCCTCTGCCCATGGCTATTCTCTCCGGGAAACCCAATCTCCAAGTTAAAGAGTTTATTTACCCAATCAAGTGACAGGTCTGATTTCTTTCTGGATGTTTTGAGACTGAACTGATGGACGTTCTGGTTAAGTACAAAGAAGTGAACCATTCACTCGGCTGTGTCGACCACCTCTGCCGGCGCTGCTGGCCTGGGAAGGCTGGACAGAGCAGAGGTGCTCCCTAAGTACTTGGCCTTGTCATTAATTCAACCAAGTTAAGTGGTTGTTTTGGTTTCACAGTATCGAGGCAACTGGCTCTTTATAGAACTGACTGAATGTTTAGACACAGCCTCTCCTGCTTGAGAGGTTGTTTGACAGAATAGAGTGGGTGTTTTGTTACTGCTTGGTGACCAGTGTGACCTGTTGCTTTTGCTTCGTTTGATTGGGTTGACTGCTTGTTTGGCTGTGGTGATTGGTGGTTTCACCAAGTTGACCAGTTGTTCCGTCACGGTTAGCCCCATTTGACTGGCTGTTTAAGCTGGGTGGGTGTTTGGCATTCATTAACCAAGTTGACTGGGTTTGATTGAACTGACGGGATGTTTGAGTGAATTAATCCAAATATTTGGACATTGTTTGAGGCAGTCGATTGGCTGTTTACAGCAGACGGGGTGTGTTGCTATCATCTGACCCAGCTGACCCATTGTTCTAGCATTGTCTGATCTAATGGCTAGTTGTTGAGTTGGTTCTGGGCTTTGGCTTTGTTTAATTCTAAAGACAGGTTGTTTGAGAGTTGTTTGATCAGGCTGATTGCTTGTTTGACTAAGTTGAACAATTGGTTTGGTATGATTTGACCAAGTTGACTCGTTATTCAAACTGAGTCAATCTTTTGTTACAGTCTGACCCAGTTGTTTTGAAGGTACCCACTGCTTGGGCCACTTTGATGGGTTGTTTTGGCACCAGTTGGGCCAGCCAACTGACCAGGAGTTCAGAGCCTGCTTGCCCATTTCAGCTGTTGTTCATCCAACTTGACTTACCATCTGACGGAAATAGTCAGGCATTTAGACAGGGTTTCCCAAGCTGACTAGGTTTTCACTGAGTTGCCCAGCTGTTTGCTGTCAAACTGACGGGGGCAGTGGTCACCAGCATAGACCTACCTTTGCCAGGAGGCCACACTGGGGCACTCCCTTATGTGGGAGATGTTAGGAAAGGGGCATGGGGGACCCCAAGTCTCAAGCTCACATTCAGGCAGGTAAGAACAGCAAGGCTGGTAGTGATGCAGCTGCTTCATGCAAGAGCGCTCAGGAACTGTGGTCTCCCGAGCCTGGAGAATGCGTTTGGCAGAACACTTCAAGAATGCAACCTCTGGGTTAAGTGGTTGAAATTAGGCCCAACGGAGCTGTTTTACTGAGAATTTACAGTCGCTCGTAGAACTCGGCCCTGATCAAGTAAGAGTCCTTCCTGCCAAAATGGAGATTTGCTCCCAGTCTGGGGGGATTCACCAACAAAAGCTCACTTCCCCGGCCTTTGATTAGTCCTAATCTCTGTACCTCTTGAGTGGTGACCCCATGGATGCTAGCGTATGTCCGCCCTGCGGGTGGGTGGCCCTTCCTGAAATCCACGGGTGGTAGGGGGAGGAGTTTTCAAGCTGTGGACTTCCTGACGGAGGCTTCGGCAGAATCGGGGCCGCCTGTGCTGTGTGTGTTATGAGCGGCTCCACCAAAACCTCGATCCTGCTGGCTGGTCATGGAAGCAGAAATGCCTGCATCACACACTCAGCCCATCAGACACCAGGGCTCAGAGGGGGCTGTGGAGGGGAGCTGGACTGCCCTCCTCATTTTACACAAAGGGAAACTGAGTCCTAGGAAGAAAAAGGGATTTTTCTGAGCCAGGCCATAAGGCATTCCAAGTCATAAGCCCTTTGCAGTGTAGACAGGTTGAAATTGGAAAGCTCTGCTCGGGGTGAAGCAGCAGCAAAGCAGAGAGAGAAAGGAAAGGCTGTGGCTAGGATGAGGCTGAGACCAGAGCCCAGGTCTCTAACTCATTGTGTGACTCAATGCAAGTCCCTTGAGGAGAAGATGAATGAACCATTGCTAAAGAAACATCCAGGATTACAAACTCTGGTCACTGAGGCTTAGGGGTTCACAGTACCTGGGCCTCCCACCTCTAATTGTATCAATAGGTGTATCATCACCAAAACAAGGGAGGGGACAATCTTGCCAGACTACACATGGAGTTTAAGATAAAGGTTAATGGGTAGATGATAAAGTGGGTCACAGTCAAGAAGGAAAAGTTCTCAAAGCCATGTTGTGGGAAAAACTGATGAAAGAGGAAGGGTTTTCCTGCCTAGAGAAGAGAAGGAAGGAAAGATGGGGTCACTGGAAAACAGTCTTTCAGAGGATAAAGTAGGTACTTGAAAAATATTGTTGATTAAAATCACAAGGACACAGAATACAAGCAAGAACTTTCTGACAGACAGAGTCACCTCAAGAGGAAGAAAACTTGTCACTGAAGGTCTGCAGGCAGAATTTCTATGCTGGGTAAATAAGGAGTCAGATGAGTGAGAAATAACAGACTTATTGCCTCCTTGCTCAGGAAACCATGCCTCCATTCATGCAGCTTCAACTGGGCATCTCTGCTCTGGCATCGACAGCTTGCACTGAATTTGGGTGCCATTGTGACCTCCAGGTGTGTTTGCTTTTTTGTTTGCTTTTAGAGAGGAAAAGAGAGACATCAATTTGATGTTCCACTTATTTATGCATTCATTGGTTGATTCTTATATGTGCCCTGACCAGGGATCGAACATATCAGGACGATGCTCTAACCAACTGAGCTACCCGGCCAGAGCCCAGATTCTTTTAATACAAGGAACTACAAAACACACAAAGAACCTCATCACCCTACACTTGGGCAGTCATTTTTCAAACCCATGTTTTCAAACACTATATCTTTGTAAGTTTCAGTTCAGCCAACCAGCATCTCCACTCTCTTCCTGCTCCATGGAATTAATAACTGAGTGTAGCCTAAGCAGCCCTGGCTGAGGGCAGAGGCTTGCAGCACCTCCCTGGAGACCTTCCTTGGGTATAGTCTTGCAGTCACTGAAAGGCAGGGGGGCAGCAGGGAGCCACTCTGCAGCAATCTGACCACTGCAAATTGTTAGCTTTGAGACGCTGCTGTCCATTTGGTACCAAGTAGCATGACTCCCTGGGCTAGCTCTCAGAAGGCATTGTAGGCAGGCAGGAAAGGAAGTCAGAAAGACAGCCAGGGCATCGAGCGTCCCACCAGGGACCCCAAGAAAACACTGGTGGGACGTGTGATCAGCCTCCATGGTCCTCAGAAGCCCTGGCCAGACAAAGACATATTGTGCCTCTGCACAGTGGGTCCAAGGGCTGAGGCCACCCAGGCCTTCAATCCAGGCAGCCTGGGGAGGCTGCACTGGAACTCACAGGTTACCAGTGGGGCTACTCCCTGCTCCGTCCTGCAGGAAGATGCCTTTCCAAACAGCCAGGCCTCGTCACACACACACACACACACACACACACACACACACACACACACACATTGCCGAGGCCACTCGGGGCTGAGAAGAGAGTATTAGAGGAGAAAGTTGGGCTCTCTGTAGACTGTGCGAGGAGGCAGTGAGGGCAAAGGAGCAATTGCTGTTCCAGAAGTAAAGGCTGAGCTCTGCGGACCTACTCCCTGCTAACACGCTGGGCAACCCTGGTTGGGTTACCTCATCTCTCTGGATTTCCTCTTCACTGCTCCTCAAGTAGGGACAGTCAGGCCTAGAAGGGGCCCTAGGACTCTTGGAGACCCACCCTTCAATTCACAGGCAGGAAGACTGAGCCCAAGTCAGCAGTAGATCTTGACTGGAACTTGGTGCCCGTCCCCAGCCCCCAGCCCACTTTTTCTACCACACTGTGCTGCCTCACCAAGCCTGCACATAGTAGGTTATCATGTCTAAAGCTCTAGAAGCCTGCAGCCTGAAGAGAATTTTTAAGTTTCCTTGGACTGCCATAACAAAATACCTCTAACGGGGGGCTTAAGCCACAGACATTCATTGTCTTGCAGCTCTGGAAGCCAGAAGTCCCAAATCAGGATGTCAGCAGGGTTGGTGCCTCCTGAGGGCTGGGAGGGAGAACCTGTCCCATGCCTCTCCCCTAGCTGCCGGTGGTTTGCTGGCCACCCCCCATGTCCCTTGGCTTGTAGAAACACCACCCAATCTCGGCCTTCACCTTCACATGGCCTTCTCTCTGGGTGAGTCTCTGTCTCCAGATTTCCCTTTTTAAAAAGGACTCCAGTAGTGCTGGGTCAGGGCCCACCCTACAGACTTCACTTTAACTTAGTCACCTCTATGAAGACCCTATCTCCAAATAAGGTCACGTTCCGAGGCACTGAAAGTGAGGACTACAACGTATGAATTTGGGGAGGACACAATCAACCCGTAAGGGAGGGGCTCTGCAAGTCCTCTCAGGACACCTCACACACACGCACACACACGTGCTGACACGCGACAGCCGGATCAGAGAAGCAGCGCTCAGCTGCACGCGGTTTGGTTTCCTTGAGCTCTCACTGACCTCCTGCACTTGTGCGAGGTATTGGGGGATAATAGTTGGACTTGGACACTCTCTGGAGAGGAAGAAGGCAGATGGGGAGTCTGTGTGTGACCACACGTGAAATCACTTTCTCTCTTGCCCTAGGTGAGGATTACAGGAGCTCACAGATGAGAAAAGGTTTTGCCTGAGAAGGATGGTGAAAGAGACAGGCCTGGTAAAGGGATCCTCTGGCCTTCCCACCATCTTCTCAACCCTCCTGGGCACTGTCTTCCCTCCCCAAGTCTTCAGAGTTGCCCTGTAGGGCCTTCCCTCACTGAGGGGAGAAATCACAGCACAAGCTCTGCTGAGACCCCACCATCCCTGAGGTGGACCCCACTTTATTCACCATCCCCTGGAGGACCGCCAGCTCCTTGACTTGAGGACTGGGTCTGGCTCACTGGGTGCAAAGCCCTCTCAGAGAAGCTGCTCAGTTGCCTGTGTGGGCAACTCCTGTCAATCTGTATGCAGGAGTAAGGGGCTGATATGTGTGCCCTTCCCAGAACTTTCCAGTAGGAAGACTCTGGTGGGGAAAGGAGCTACTTTGACAAGGAAGGAAAGGCCCAAAATCAGAACCTGCAGGAGCCACCCGGGGGCAGAGCAGGTGCATTCTTGCTGACCCCCATCTGCAGGGTGGGGTTCATCATAGCAGGCACCCTGCCTGCCACAAATCTCCCGGACCAGCTGTTCCAGCCCTCGACACAAACACAGATACACACACACCAAGGACACCACCTCATCTCTGGGGTTGATGTGGGGTTCCAAGAGGAACCCCACGTGGGTTCCAAAAAGTGGGATTCCAAAAGGCCACTGCTATGCCAAGAGGACAGAAACAACTGGGTTTCCCATTGAGTCTTCAAACAAGCCCATTTGCTCATTCTTGTCACTCACTTACTCTTTCTTTCTTTCACTCACACATCTATACATTACCTCATTTGTTACCTATTTTCCCAGTTCACTCATCCTTTAAATTCCAATTTTTTACTTGCCAATCCATGCATTCATTCATTTACTCTACTCACTGATTCAAACATTAAATGCATCTCATTTACAAAGTCAATAAACTTTTACAGTCAGTGCCTACTATGTGCTAGGCACTGTCAAAACCTCAGGTGATACAGAAGTAAGCAAGACAAAGAAAGCTTCTGCTCTCATGGAGCTTCCAAGACAGATCAATGTAACAAACACTGATATATACAAGGAAGAAAATAATTCAGGGTAAAGGGGCTGAGACTTCACCTCTGGAGTTTCCTTTGGCTACAGGTGAGGGGTTCCACTTGTCTAGATGTGATGCCTCACTGGGAAAACTCCTCTGAAAAGGTGCTGGTTAGGGTGAGACCTTAAAGTTGAAAAGTAGTTGCCTGTGTAAGGACCTGAGGGAAGAGCATACAAGGCAGTGGGAACAGAATGTACGGAGGCCCTGAGACAAGTGGTGCATCAGTCAGCATCTAGAGTAAATAGGCACACTCAAAACAGAATTCAAGGGGGTTCCTTTACAGAGGAGCAATTGTGAAAGGAGAGGGTGCAAGGAAGTCCAAGGAACAGAGCGTAAAGGGGATGGGGTGGGGGTGGGGGCAGTAAAGCTGTTACCATTCTGAAAGGAAGGGGGAAGAGGGGTGGCTGGAACTTAGAGTCAACCCTCTTGAAAGATGTGATGGCCTTTGCTTGAGGGACATAGCCAACACAAGACACCTGTAGGGAGAGAGTCATGGGAATAAATATCCTGACCTCACTCTGCTCCTTTCTTCTGATCTCCTGAGGGTGCTTCCCTTTGACCAAACCCAGCTGGAGGCCTGACTACAAGGGAACCCTCTGAGGGACTGCACACAGATCACCCTCCGGGCACCACACAGGATAGAGAGTGCATCTGGAGGGGCTTGCAGAAACCACCCAGCCAAGGCAGGAATGCGCTTGCTGTTCTCCCTGCTCAGAGCAGGTCAGTATGGCTGGAGCACAGGGGTGAGTGGGAAGAGGCAGGGCTGAAGGGCCAGCAGGGATGGCCCTGATCGTGTAGGGCTGCATTAGGAAATTGGGATTTTATTCTGCCTTCAACAGGAAGACATTGAAAGGATTTCAGCAGGAGAGTGGCATGGGCTGAACACTCTTTAAAAGCTCATCTGGCCACTGTGTGGGAAGTTCACGTGCTAGTTTAGGAGATGCTACCAGGCATTCACCCACCCATTCCTCTCACTCACCTGCTCTCACTCACCTTTTCTCATTCACCTTCTCTCAGCCTTCCGTGGTTTTAACAAACCTGTCCCTGCTCAGTCCTCTGTGCTAGGCCCACACCAGGCCCCATTCCATGCACTGAGGTGCACTGAGGTGCACTGGAGACCTGGCTTCACTCTCCAGAAGCTGGCATCTGACCTGGTGACCTCTAACACAGGGTAAAGATTGGGAAGAGCCTCAAGGGAGCCCCACTGCCAGCAGGGGTGGCTGGGCTGCTTCCTGTTAGAAGGCACAGGCTCTAGGCCAACACATGGTCTCTGCCATCCACTCACTATGTGACCTTGGGCAAAGTGGACAGCTGCTCTGAGCTTTGTGAAACAAGGGTGCTAATACTGCCTGCCCATCCTGTAGGCCTGTGAAGGTAAAGGAATGGCTCTGGGGGCTGTGACAAACACTGACTAGCTGTTCACCACCCACTTTTCTGCATCATCCTGAGAGCACAGCCAGACTACATTTCCCAGCCTCCTGTGGAGTTAGTTGGGCCACAGGACTAGGTTCCAGGCAATGGAATGTGAGTAGAGTGATGTGTGCCACCCCCAAGGCCTGGGCCAGAGAATCTACTCTACACTCCTCCATGTCTCTACCCTATCTGCCAGCTGAGTGCAGAGGACTCCAGCACCCTAGATGATGGCTGAGCCACAAAACCAAAGGCTCCTGGGTCCCTGGATCACCACATGGACCAGGAAAATGAAAGCAAGAAATCAACATTTGGGCTAAGCCACAGAAATCTGGGAGCTTCATCAGTTGCAGCAGCCTAGGTAACCTTCACTAATGCAGCAGCTACAAGGGCTGCCTGGATGTGAGGGGCTGCTGGGTACCCTGGAGAGTGGGAGGAAATGAGGTCAGAGGGTCAGCAAAGAGGGTCCCAGTCATGTAGGGACAAGGTAAGGACTGCGGATTGCATTGTGATGAGAGGATTTAAAACAAGAGAATATCCTGCCCCAATTCCCAATCCTCCTCTCTACCACCTAGCCTGGCCCAGCCCCAGCAGCCCCAGAAGCTGATTTAGGTGCCAGATCATGATCCTTCATGCCTGCCTGCAGAATGCAAGCACCAGGTGAGCCTTGGCCCCTCCCAGCTGGGGCAGTGAGAAGCCCACTGCAGGGACAGGTTCCAAGGCAACCAAGCAGGAGAAGCCTCTACCCAAGGGGTGAGGTGAGAAGGACAACCCACATTATTTAGGAGAAAGCAAGAGGCAGCCTCTGTGCCCCCACCCCTTGCCATCATCACAGCCCACAGCAGAGTGGGGCTCAGAGAGTCAGGCAACACAGACTGTCCAAGGGAAGGGATCTTCATGGACCAATGGCCTTCACCACACAGATGCAGAAATGGAAACCCAGGACCATAGATGTGCCTAAGATCACAGGAGAATGGGGCTAACAGGGTGAGCTGGGGCCATAAAAAGACCTGGAATCCAAAGCAGGTCTTCTCTAGTGCGCCCGTGACCTTGAGAATAAGACAAGTCACCTTGAATGGAGTCATGAGGGTTACGTGGGTTAAGATGGGACATGCCTAACAAATGCCTGACACGTAGAGGGCACTCAGTACAAGATGCCCCGTATAGCCAATCTTCTGCACTTCACTGGGGAACCTTGAACCCACCGCTGCCCAGTGGCTTGGTAGAGAGCACTTGTAGGGACTTTCCCCACCACTCCTGGTGCCCTAAAGGGTACCTGGGGCCAACCTGACCACAGCACCTGCTCCCCAGTCCTGCTTTATTAAACTTTTACTGATAGGAGGATCAGGCAGAGGAAAAGAAGGAGGAGAAATTAGAAGAGGAAGAAGAAAGGCCAGCAGAGGTTGCTGGTAGGCAACTTGAGGACAGTTTGCCTCTTTCTGAGAAATCACAGACTTCTCTCTCAGGCCTCAAAACCGTGGGGCTTTGTGCTTCTTCTGAGCAAAGGGCCTTTGGTTATCTCAGGACATAGTACATACAGTACCTGCTCACGTCCCCTGTCCTGGGAAGCCCGGGGTGGTGAGATGTGTGAGCCACCTTTATAAGCATGCAGGATCTAGCACAGGGATCACACCTGGATCCATCCTACCCTCCTACACTTTTTTATCTTAGCCTTGATGGCTTACTTCCAACTTTTTTTGCTCATGTTACTATATATTTTCATATAGATTACTTTTGGTTCTTTCTGAGAAAAGGCTATAAAGGGAGAAGGAGAGGACTCCACTCTCTGCACTACTTGGACCAGGAAGACTCACTGCCCACAACAGACCCCCTGAGTCCATGAATGTGGCCGCCAAGCTGGCCAGCTGTCTTGCATACCTGTCCAGCTGTCAGCTTGCTCTGGATGGAGTTCCCCAAAGACCCCAGACTAGCAGTTAGGCTCACAGAAAATCAACCTGCAGGAGACCTTCTAGGAAACCTTGAGGGGATGGCAGGAAGCAGGGATGTGAAAGATTCAGCCAAGAAACCAGAAACTCCCCATATCCCCATACCCACCTCCACAACCTCCAAAGCCAGCCCCATACCCTCACTGAATGCCAGGAACTGCCCACCCCCACTGCCTCCCACCCCCGCCCAGGGCCTTGGATTTGGCTGGGCTCTGCTGCCCCCCACTCTTGGGTGGTAACTTAGTCAGTTTGGACTGCTCTAACAAATTACCATAAAATAGGGGGCTCCAACAACAGAAATTTATTTCAAGGTTCTGGAGGTTGGAAGGGTGCCAGCAAGGCTGGGTTCTTTGAGAGCTTTCTTCCTGGCATGCAGACAGTGGTGTCTCTTCTTAAAAGGGCATTTAGTCCCAACATGAGGGACCCACCCTCATAACCTAATCACCTCCTAAAGGTCCCACCTACTAGTACCATCCCTTTAAGGGTTAGGGATTCAACACATGAATTTTGGGGGGACACAAATGTTCAGTCTATGACAGGTGGGAAAGTGACAGATTATAAGAAAGGTTCCATTTGACCTTTCCACAGAAAGCCAAAGCAGACCCTTTTCCTCCCTAGAAGTTCACTGATACTGATGGGCAAACTTGGGCTCATCCCTTCTCCACTCTGAGCTAAAACTCCTACCTTTAAGTGCAGAGCAGGTGATGGGTAACCTCCAAAGGCCACACCAACTCAGTTCCTCCCCATCCAGCCCCCAGTGATCATTTCTTGAGCACCAGCTCTGTGCCTGGCCTGGGTGGCAGAGATACAAGGACACCATGGGCTGGAATGGGGAGGAGTACATTATAGGAATGAAAATATTGTGTTTGGGGGGCAACGAAGACAGACAGATTGCTTAGGGAATCAGAAAAGGCTTCCTAGAGGGGAAACATTTGGGCAGAGCCTTGAAAGATAAGTAGAAGTTTGCTAAAATCATAGAATAAATACAAATTTTTCTATAGTACTTTATTTGTTCACTTCTGGAATCTCACATGGTCTTCCAGATTCATGACTCAGCAAGCCAGGATTTAGAATATGTCAATGTTTAGCTCTGGAAGTCTCTTGAGAAATTATTCTCAGTTTCTGACTGAGATGCTTGGAAGCCAGAGTGGGGAAGAGACTTTCCCAAGGTCACACAGCAGGAGATGACTGAGCAGATCCTGAAACCTGAGTCTCTGGACTTACAGTCTAATCTTGTTCCCTCCGCAATAACTCACTCAGCCCCTTTTCCTTTTCCACCCACCATCTGGCCTGACCAACTGCCCTGTCCCTTCCAGCAAGACTCAAGACAAGTTTTATAGAGAGGTAAACGGTTGGGGTAGGGGATGAGGAGAAGGGAGAGTTTAACCCCACAATGTTTTCATACTTGAGATCTGAAAACATGATTTCCCCAGCAAAGAAGCTTAGCGTTAAGCGGAAAATCGGCTTGGAAGGATGTGATATCATTTATAACAGTACATTAAATGCAAGCTGAGAACCTGATATATTTTAGGAACATTCAGCACACTCTAGACTAATAAACATTTTACAATATTATTGCACATGTTCATTTCACTTTGTACAAATAATCATTCCCTTCACATCTAATAAGTCTGTTTGACACATAAGTGGTCTTGGGCAAACACCTCAGAGGGCCTTGTTTTTCTGTGCATCGATCATTTATTTGTGTAGCCCGCCGGGACAGTGACTAATGATTTTGAGGGTTTAAATGTCCTCAAACATCGTCTTTGTCTCCCTGCCTGTGATTGTATAAATGTAAAATAATTTCATGTTGGCCCCAGAATGTATTGTTTTTCATGTATGAAAAATGCCTGCCCCTTCCCTGCCTGGCATGGCATCAATCAGTTTAGAACAATATTTGGAGGAGCTCTGGTCTGCAGGTCCTCCAGCGAGCTCTCGAGGTCCCTGGGTGACAGGTCCAAGAACACCACTTACTGGGGAATTTCCAAACAAACCTGCCACTGCCGCTGCATTGGTCCAGAAGTCTTTTCTTCCCAACAGGTAAGCGTGAGTCTTGCCCCTCCAAGGCCTGGCCTAGAGAGCTGAGATTCACTACTGATAGTCTTCTCCTGTCTCCTCCTCCTCCTTCTTTCTTTCTGAGAGCATTCACAGAGGTCTTGGAGGCCTGGTGCAGCTGTGCTAAGACCTGGGGAACAGAAATAAATCCACCATGGTCCTAGCCTCCAAGAACTGAGAAGCAGGGCAGGCTACCACTAGCTCAGATAACTCTTGTGTGGGAAACAGAAAAGAGGGGCCCCATTGGGTCCCCCTTAAACCTATCACTTGGAGAGCTGGTGCCTTGGTATAAATAAAGGGGGGGAAAAGCACTCTTTCCTCTGGACAGAGGCAGCCCCCATCGGGGCACACCCCTCAGCTGGGTGTTCCTGTGCAGCATGCAACTTAAACAACTGCACACATAGGCCACCTAGTAGAGCAGGGGTGAGGTCAGTGAGCAACAGAAGCCAGAAACAATGCTGTGAAATGTATGTCCCATAGTGAGAAGAGCAATAAGAAGTGGGAGCCAGAGGGAGGACAGTTGATAAGGCAAAAGGCTGCATTTCAAGAAAAGACTAGGATGGGACAGGCAAAGGAGGGGAGCAACAGCCTCCACCCCACCCACTGAATAGAGGGAAGAACCAAGGCATGAGGCCAAGGAAACTGGCCAGTCAGAGATACTGAGCATAAGGAGAAAGGGAAGAAGTAGGGGAGGGTGAGTCAAGAAATGGGTGTTTGTTGAGTGAATAAGTGGCTAGATGAATGTACAGGTAAACAGATGGACAGACAGATGGATGGGTAGATGGATGGATGGGAAACAGAAATTACATTGACAAGTCTGGGATTCCTTGAATGCCTTACTGAGAAATTGGTGCTTTATTCCAGAAGCAGTGGGACTGAGGAATTATTCCCAAGAGCTCTTGAGGAGGGGGTGACACACACAGAATTGTATTGTAGGCAATCACTCTGACCCAAATGAACTGGAGAGGGTAAGTCTGGGTCCTGAGGGAGTCACTCGACTAGAGTGACCATTTCGAGTCATCCTGTAAGAAAAAGAGAAGAAAAAAAGTACTATTTACTGAGCATCTTCAGCAGCCCTTAAGAGTGAATAATGTGCAAGGTCTGTCCAGAAGGTATACAGCCACATAATATGAAAAATAGAGACATTTATTGAAGAAGATACAAGAAACATTGTACACAGGACAATGACACATCAGTCCCCTTCAAAATAGACACCTCACACAGTTCTCCCAGTCAACATCAGCTGCCTGTCATATTTTCCTGAATCTCTTTGACGGTCTGTAATCTCTTCCCTTTCAAAGGTGATTTTAGTTTTAGGACAAGCCAGAAGCTGCAGGGCACCAAATCTGGGCTGTAGGGGGGCTGAGTCACCTGGGTGATTTGATGTTTTGCCAAAACACTATGCACCAGAGACGTAATACATGAGCAGGCATATTGCTGTGATGAAGCTGCCAATCACCAGTTGCCCATAGCTGTGGCCTTCTGAATCATCCAAATAGTTTCTGTGGAGGAATGTTTGAGCTTAATGCAAAACTTGATGCAGATTTGTTGCTCTACTCACTCAGTCATTTTGAATGCAATGGCCACACAGTACACATGCTCACTCAACAGCGTCTAGTTGCTGACCCTCTGACTAGTACAGTGAAGTTGTCATTGTTCATTCACACACATTCCAATCCATTCTCCTTGGCTGCCAGGTTACATTGATGTCTCGCAAACCATTCTCCTTACATTAACAATAGCTGGACTTTTTCCAGACAGACCCCATACTCCCAATGAGCCATGGGAAAATGAGGCTGGAAAAGTGATTTGTCTGAGGTTACTTGTCTGCGCAGAGTCAAGAGTGGACCCCTTTGCCTCAGGCTGCCCATGCAAAGGGGAGGGTGAGATAAATAAAGCTAAGCCTCTTCATCTCTCTTGCCCAAGGAAGCCCAAGCCTTCGTGAGCACTCACACCTGGTTCCAACTGCCAAACACAGACCATGCGCTCTCTGTAGGTCCTCCATCCAAACCTCCTCCCTGTCTCCTGCCCACCATTTCCAGAAGAACCTTGAGCAGATTCACAGGTCAAGAAATCTGGGCTAGGCTCTAGCTCTGACCTCTCTCCCACCCCACTCTACCACCCCCACCACACACAGTTTGCAAAACAATGTGACATGCTATTTTACCCCCTCTGGGCCTTTGCACATCCTATTACCTCTGCGTGACTCTTTCATTCTTTCTGTCTAGCTAATGCCTTCTTGTTCTTCAAGGCCAGCTCAAGTGTCCCCTCTTCTAGGAATCCTTCTCTGACTCCCATGGCTATGTTAGGGCCACCTCTGTGTTCCTACAGCTCCTGACTTTTCTCAAGGTAGCACTTACATGTTTGTATTTTTGTGGTCTATCCATACAATCTCTGTCTCACCTACTGTTGGCTGCTAGAGAGCAGGGAATTTAATTATTCTCCAGATCCTCAGTTCCCAGCACAAGGTCTAGAACAGAGTAGAATCAGAGAGTACTGGAAAGATGGATACATGGTTGGATATGTGGATGGATGGATGGATGGACGGAAGGACGGATAAACCAGCTTCTCTCCCTTAAGGGAAATAAACTTTAGACTTAAATACCCCACCTCCAGTAAGAGTCTCCTAACCCAGAAGAAAAGTGAATCATAAAAACTAAGGCTCTTGATGGCACAGAATAACTGAAAATAACAACTTATAGGCACATAGACCTGCAAATCTGATTCACTCAACCTTACTGAGATGAAGGCCAAATGATATGGGACATTATAATGCAGGTTAGGGTTCAAGGATTCTCCTTGACCTTTATCATGAAGCTGATAGGGAGCCAGAGGAGGGTTCTCTGGGCATCCTAAGGAGCCATCAACATCCTTTGAGTCCTCTAACTGAGGGTGAGATGGAAGAGTCAGAGGCATTACCCTTAGGTATTCCTCCTTGTCCATTCTATAAGGGCTAATCAGAAAAACAGGAGGTTCCCCAGACCTCAGGTCCCTATTCTGAGGCAGAAATGGGTATTGTCAGAGTGACTTGGACATGAATCCAGGCCACCCTCAAAACTACCCAACAGCCCCATTGTATATTTTCTCCCAGTTTCCTATAGTTCTCTAACCCCTTCTAATGCCACTTGGACATGGATGGATGTGCTATATCCACGAGGGCTGGGAAATACATGGTCTAAGAAGTCAAGCCCAAGTACTTCTCCCACCTGTTCCAGTCTCCATGCAGGTAGAGATAGGTGTCCACAAGCAGATACCACATACCAGAGGGCCAGTCATGTAAATCATACCTTAATTCACTTAATAAGTACTTATGGAATACCTATGCATCAATCAGGATTTTATCAGAGAAGCAGAACCACCAGATGACAGATACATAGATGACAGATTTATTGTAAGGACTTGATCTTATCCAATTGTGAGAACTGGTAAAAATTCTCCATGTTTCCGTGTCTGGTCTAGAACCTGAAGTCCAGGGGCAGGCAGTGAGGAAAGGAAGATAATATGAAGTACAAGGACAGACTGAAAGCACAAGGATTCTTACCACGCAACACTCTCACTTTCATGACTGAATGTCCTTTAGGAAAAGCTGGTGTCCTTTGTCACAGAGCTGCATGCACACCAGACCCAGGATTCAATGAGGGAAAGGGAAGAGATGGGGCCGGAGCTGGGCCCCAGCCACTGCCCCTCGCCAGCAAGACCAGCCAGCAGAGAAGTGACAAAAAGCAGCTCAGGCCCTGCACTGACCTTCCCTATACAAAAAAGAATATGGTCGCTGCTTCACTGCCACCTTCCAAATCTCAAACAAAATATCTCCTGCAGCCCTTGCTAACCCTGAACTGTGCAGGGAAGGGAATTGTGGGAAACTGGGCTCCAGTTTAGCAGAGCTCATGTGATAGCAAACCGCAAAACCTGCTGGCTGCCTGGCAGCGAGCTTGCCAGTGGAGACCCAGCAGAGAGAAATCAGAGCCCCTGCCATTACAGAGCTTGATCTCATGACAAATGATTTTTAAAATGCCACAGTCCAATTCATGTAATTGTAAGACATGTTTTGTTATTGACAGTCTACCACTGAGAAGTTGAACATTAATTAGAATTACGTTTATACCCAAAACAACAGTGTCTTAAACAGATTCAAGTTACTCTCTGACTTTAAGGACAGACCAGTATGATGGATTCCACATTGTTAGGGTTCCCTCTATCTGGTGACTGTACCAGATACGGCTTCCTTCTCCTGTGGTCACGCCATGATCTGAGGGGGCTGGTGCTACAACTATCAGGTCACAATCACAACCATCAGACAGGAGGAAGGGGAGGGGATGCACAAGCCCACTCTCTCTCAGGACACTTTCTTGTGGTTGCACACCTAATTACACTTCACTGGCCAGAACTTGATTACATACCCATGTTGCTGGGCTAAAACTTGGAGGTTCTGTTACTCAGAAAGAGAGAGAAAGTAAATGCTGTGGCTCAACCAGCAATCTCCGCCTCAGGTACTGTAATCTGGTGGTCAGTACCTCACATTCTGGAGCCAGACAATGGTGAATTACATTGTGCCCAGCTCTGCTACTTTCTAGCTGTGTGGGATTGAACAAAGCAATCACCTTCTCTGAGTCTCCATTTCTCTAGGCACATGAGATCATTATCATCACATACCAGGCACCATTCCAAGCACTTTTCATGAATTGTTATTCTTAATCCTCACAACGAACCTATGAGTGAAGTAGTAGAATTATCCCCATTTTACAGGTAAGGAAATTGAGGCTCAGAGAACTGAAGTAACTTGCCCAAGGTTATGTTCATTCATAAACACATACTAAGTGGGTGTCTGCTCAGTGCCAGTCTCCTCAATGGGCTCTGCAGATACAGGAAGAAGTTGGAATGGTCCTGGTCCCTTGGAGGCTCCCAGCTGGGGAGAGGTGGTGCTGGGCCTGCTCTCTCCGCCCTCCCAGACGGCCCCCCACAGCATGTGTGCTAGGACTTGGGGGCCGCCTGTGAGGAAAGGATAGCAAAACATTACTTTGTTTTGCCTCCTCCAAGAGCTCCCAGCCTGTGCCCACGTTTGTTCCAGAGCATCTTCCTGGCCCAAACTCAGCACAAAGTGCTCCCAGAGGGGCTGGCTGGAGTGAGAAGGAGAAGCCAATCAATCAACTGTCACTCAAAAGTAGCTCTTGGAACAGCCAGCTGAAAACAGCATTCATGACAGCAACCCGACATACTGTACAACAGCTTGGACTCTTGGTCATTAGCACTATTGCATAAGGTCCCCCCTTTGTAGATGAAGAAACTGAAGTCATTTGCCTGTGATGACACAGGAAGCATTCCAGAAGGTAGAGCCAAATGTGTGGGAATGCCTAGTCTGTAAGAAATGACACATGGCTTCAGTGGCCATGGCATTGGCTGGGGCAACAAGGTGGGCACAAAGGCCAATAGAGAGTTTGATTTCTTCCAGCAGTCAGCAGAGCACCAGCCTTACAAGTAAATAATGCCCAATGGAAACCATGCGGTAGAGACTGCACAGTAGAGGAACTTGGAAAATAATCAAAATGTTTGAGCCCCACCTCTTAGACAGTACCTCAGGGGACTGGCTTGAGCCCTCCCAATCGCAGGTCTCATTTGCCCATTTGTGACCAGATGGCCCCTCAGTGACTGTGAGAAGTTGGGTGAGAAGCTGCCACTTTCCAGGCCTCAGTGTCCCTTCTGCAGAGCACTTCCTTCACTGTGGTCCCATTATCGGGCACATGAAGGCAAGCTGCACCATGCTCTGTACATTGCTCTAAACTAGGCCTTCCACCAGCCTGGTGACAGTGCTTTGTCATGCAAGGAGACAGGGAGGAGGGAAGCAGCCAGACCTGGCATTCCAATCCTGGGCCTGGATCCCTTACCTGTAGAAAGGGTGAACAGTGAGTACCTCTTGGGTGGTTGTGCTGAGTAAATGAAACAGTCTCCATAGAATGCTCAGCACAGTGCCAAGCACGCGAAATGCCCTCGTAAATGGGGGCGCCCTCCTCTCCCCCTTGCTTTGCCCAGGAGAAAATTCTAGAATGGGCATTATTCAGCAGCAGAGAGTGCCAGGGCTGGAGATCAGCCCCTTCTGTGGTCCCACGATGGTCCCACTGAGAGTAGGAATGTTACCAAGCTCTCAGAGCATGGTACAGACCCAGCCAGGCCTTGCACTTGGGTCCTGTGACACCCATTAAGGAACTCCTGCCCTGACCATAATGCCTTGGGGTTGGTTGGGGTTTTTTTGTTGGGGGGGGGGGTAGCTGAGCACTTAGTGCTGCAACCTGCAAAGTAAGGGACAGGGTCCCTGATAAACATTCAAGAAAGCCTCCCAGCCATGTCCCCATCACATCTCTACCATCTTTTGCTTTGAGGAACAACTGTGCTATTTGTGATTTCTGACATTCACCCCCCCCCCCCCCCCGCCCAAGCCCCTACCCCTTTCCTGTTTGGCCTGCGAATTGGAAAGGGCTGTAAACAGGCAGGCGGGCTCCTCGCCCCCGGGCCCGGGCCTGTCAGCCAGCCAAGGGAAAGGTAGAGCCCAGGGGACCCCCACCCCCACCCGCCCCACGCAGCCCAGCTGAGGAGCTTGTAAAGATAGGATTTGTTTGTTTTTTTGGATCTGGCTCAGAATCTGGCTGAGGCCAGGCCCTTTGGGGAAAAGCAACTTTTAAATAAATGCTTCAAGATTGTGCAAACATTTCAGTAGTATTGGAGGCCTGGCGTTCTGGGTCAGGGAGGGAAAAAAATACCTGTCAATCACTCTAGAGATGAAAACCTGATAGCAGAGCAGTTGGTGAGGACAGGGGTTTGGGTTGCAAATCTCAGCTGTGGCTGGCTGGGACCGACTACACTTAAACCCTCTTTCAAAAAATCATTTGCATGTTAATCAATAGAGCAGCCCTGTTTGACAGGCACAGAGAACACAAGCAGCTAGCAATATGATCCGGGTGAGGCGTGCAGGAAGGACCCAACTCGGAGGCACACAGAACTGGATTTCAGCCCTGGCTCTGCCACTGATTAGCTCTGTAGTCTTGGGTAAGTTATTCAGCTTTACTTAGCCTTGGTTTTCTCATTGGTAAAATGGGGTTGTAACATCAATCTCATACACATGTTGTTTGAATTAAATACAGATTGCCACAAAACCTGGTCTAAAGCAAGAGCCCATCGCTGCCACTCACCAAACATTTTCCATCAGTGGGGACTTCCATGTATTTTCAATGATCCTCAAGGCATGCCCTGCACAGGCATCTCCTGTACCCCAATTCCCAGCTCTCTCTTGACCAAGAGTAGTGCTCAGCCCCCTGACCACGGGGGTTCATGGTCTTGAAACAAGGGAGCTCAGAGCTGACATATTGCAAGCTGGGCCAGAGCATAGAACAGAGAGAGAAAGGGTTCTAGCAGAGATTCCAGCCAGATTCAGTGAAGAAGCAGGGTTTGATCTAGGTCTATAAGGATGAGTAAAATGTCTACAGGCTGGCATTGGGGAAAAGCACTCCAGATGGAGACCCGCTTAAGCAAAAGCTCTGAAGTTAAGCACTGTATGCCGAAAGGTGGAATGTAGGGAAGAGGGGCACTAGGGAACAAAACCAGCAAAGTTAGGTCAAAGTGCCAAGAATCCCATATGAAGAGGGTCCAACTTGGTTCCCTGAGCCAGGGAAGTGTCTCCTCCTGCTCCGTGGGTTCTTCTCCCAGCAGCTTGTAACTAAGGCAGTTGCCCCATCTCTCTATGTTCATATACCTCTATTATCCCTTCCCATCTACCTCAAAGGGCTTCTGGAGGTGACAGAGTTTTGAGAAGGTTCAAATGCTCCTTCAACTCTGGGTACCATTATTTTACATGTGCACACAGGGGCACACATGCACACAAACACACATATGCACAGGTTCAAGGACCAGAGAGACTGGGCTTCAATCCCAGCCCAGCTTCTCCAGTCCCTGCTGTAGGACCCAAGCAATGCATGTATTCAGTGCATATAAAGTGCCAGTACGAGGCCCAGCATGCCATAGGCGCTCACATGGTTACCATCCAACACATCGACAAACTCCAGCTATCTGCTTCTGCTTCAGGAAGAAACTACCACCCACCCAGGTCAATTCATGAGACTGTGTGGCCCAGAAATCAGCCCCCAAGCCCCTCATCAGACAAATGGAGAAACTGAGGCTCAGAAAAGGAAGAGAGCATATCCACCTTGGAAGCAGAGGCAGAAGAGTGCCTAGAGAGAAGCCTTCCTGGAATGCTCAGTGTGCTGAGCCTTGGAGAGCCAGCAGTCTCCAAAGGTGGGGCCATGTGGAAAGGGCACTTCAAGCTGAGGGAGGAGTTTAAGCAAGTACCCAGAGCTATCACTGATGAACTTGGGGATAAGAAAGTCACCAGGTCTGTCAGAGTCTGTGCTGGAGTGTGACAGTGACAGAGCTGGGGAGGTACAAGTCAGATCCTTGAGTCCAGGTGGGAAAGGCCCTGTGGGGCATGTTTGGGAGTAACAGGGAGCCCTTCAGGGCAGCAACATCGGGCCAGCACTGGAGGAAGAGTCCCACAGGGTTAGAAGCAAGGCTGAAGGCTTGGCCCGGGGCCATGCCTGGGGGAGAGTGAGGAGTGGGTGGGTTTGGAAGACACTGGGGAATAGAAGACTCAATGAGCATTTGTTTTCTCAAGGAGAAAGGAGAGATAAAGTCAGAGTAGACATAGAAGAAATGGACATATTTGATCACTGTTAAATCTGGCTGACTAAAGCAAAAAGAGCTACTTTTAACTCATCGATTGTGGCTACGAATGGGATTTTGAACAGAGAATACTCAGAACAGGGGTCTTCCTGAGGTCCCACCCCTCACAATCAGCTGCTGTCCCACCTATGTCACATCCCACACCCATGAGCCTGTTTACCCATCACTCCATCCTCCCAGGGAGGCAGGGGAAGGCCCCAGGCCCAGGCAAGGAGGCCCACAGGACAGGGTAGAGGAGAAACTCAGCTCTCTTGAGGAGTGTGCAGGGCTGGGAGGCAGATGTGTACAAATCAGACGGCAGTGACCCAACTTTTCCTCCAACTTTATCTCCTTCCCCCTTTCTTCCTGCCTCCATCTGGCTCCATGCAGGGCCTCTCTTACCCCCCTCAGTCTCTTCCCCTGTAAAGAGGAGATAACATTATTTAGCAAGCAAGTAGGGCTACCTACATTGTTGGCAGGTGCCATGCCCACAGGGGCTGCTCATAGGGCATCAGTTCCGTTCTCACAGTAAATGATTCCATACTTTCCCTGTGTGTTGCTGTACAGTTCCTATCTACAAATCCCTTCTATTTGCTTTAACACAACAAACTAGTGTTAACTGGCTCTCTCACACTGACACCTTGTCTGGGGCGAATCAGGATTTGAACCCTCATCCCCATGACTCTAGCCACTTTCCCAATTAGTACCCTTCTTGTGCATCCTGCTGTAGTCGCCTTCCTCTTTTCTCCACCCTGCTTCCTCCAGCCCCCACCCCCACCGCTCCCACTCCCCCCCGCCCCCACAAGCGTCCTCCCCTCCCCTTCCTCCTCGGCGCCGCCCCCTCCTCCTTGGCGTCCTCGGAGCCCAAATACGCGACACCTGGAGCAATAGCAGCCACCCCGCGGCCTGGGCCTCATTACGGGCCGGCCCTTATCGCGGCGTGCATCACATTATTTCATTTCAAAGAATCCGCAGAGAAACCCGTCCCCGGCCGACAACAAAAAGTAAAAACACAGCTGACTCCCATTAGGGCCCTCTCACAGGCTCCGCGTGAGGTAATGAAATATGGAAGCAGTGAGATATGTAACGCTTTATTAAGCGGTCTCAGCTACAACGGCGTGCATGCCAATTACGCCTGCAGGCTACCGCCCGCCCCCGGCCGCGGACCACCCAGCGCGCGCCCGGCCCGCGCCCCCGCCAGCTGGGGGAGGGGGGATCCTGGGGGAAGGAGAGGAGGGAGGGGCAAGGGAAGGCTGAGGAAAGGCCGGGAAGGAGGGAAGACAATCTGGAAAGGAGAGGGGTGGGCGGGGAGGAAGAGGTTGGTGAGGAAGGAGGGAAAGAAGAGGAAGGAAGGGGAAGAGGAAGAACGAGGAAGAGGAATACAGCGGAAGAGGAGGTCCAGTGGCCGGTGCCCAGTGCCATCCCTGGGTAATGGAAAGGAGCAAAGGCATGATTAGGGACCCGGAGAGAGCCAGGCCTCTTCTGTCCACCAGAACAATGGGGCACTGGGGAATCTCAGGGTGACCGGAGCAAAAGTGAGAGTACTGAGATTCCTAGAAGACCTGAAAGAGAATGGCAAAAACTAAGGCTCAGAGAGGGGAAGACACTTAACGAGGGTCACACAGGTGAATCGTGGGCAACATTGGAGTGAAGCCAGGCCTCCTGTTTACTAAACTAGATAGTTTCCATTCTATCAGCTACCTCTTTATTTCCCCTCTAATTATGTCTAAATGGCAAAGTTCTGCCATTATCGTGTGGATGAGAAACATGTTTTTATTTTTACATCTGACTGTCACATCGCTGAAACCTCTCACCTCCTCTAACGAGCCATACATATTTTCTATCCTTTGCACAATTTTCTGACACTGCCATTGCCTTGGCAAGGTCTCTGAGAATCGGTTTCCTCATCTGTACAATGGGGATAACATTCCCGTCTCCTTAGGTTATGATACAGTGTAAATGAGACAGCGCACAATGTGTATGCACTCTGCAGTGACAACTGTGGTTCAGTACCACCGTGAACTCCTGACAGTCACCCCACCTGGTGCCCAGGAATGTACTCTAATGTCCTTGCAAGTAAAAGGCAAGCAAAGTAACCGGATCCACTCCAGGAAGCTCTGGTAAGGGTTCAGCTGCAGAGAGGGAAGTGAAAATTACTGGCTAATAGGGAATTGAGGATTATCTGGAGATTTGCATTATCCATTCCAGGACTTCTCAGCCATTTCTCTACCTCAATACAAACAAGGGATGGCTCACTGCCTCAGGAGGGACCGCCCAGGGAGGGTACGCTGCCGCAGGTGAGCCGGGCTGCAAGGCCTGTGTTCCTGGTGCACACTCAGGGCCCACGCCTATTCCTGACAACAAGCATTGCAAAAGGCAAGGGAATTGGAGAGCATTTTTGAAAGAGGTAACTAGGAATTCCTCCGGAGTTTCTTAAAAGAAAATCATTTGCAAATTTGGGTTCTTCCAGTGGTTTTAGGAGAAAATTTCTTGTGAATCCAACATGCAGAGATTCCCAACCTCAGATCTAACTGAAAGGAGTTTGCCATCAGTGCCCCCAGCTCTCATTTGGCCTCTCCCTCTGTCCAGCCCCTCCCCCCATCTTCTCAGGAGCCTGGTGCTTTCCTGCTACCTACCTACCTCTACCAAGAAAGAAAGATAATACACTGACAAATACTTATGCAATGGTTACCTCATGCCAGGCACTATCCTAAGTTCTGCATATATATATATAAATATAATATATAACATGTAATACTATATTACCTATAACATAATATAGCATAAAATATACATTAGAAATCATAAATAAAGTATATAAATGTATATGTATGCATTTTGTTTATTTAATCTTTATAGAAACTCTTCAAGGTCAGTGCTTATCATGTTGCAGATGACCACAGAGAAGTGAACTGACTTGTCCAAGGTCAACAGCTTTTAAGTGGCAGTTAACCCAGATAGTGTGGTTCAAAACTCCACACTCTTGATAACCATACAATCTGGAATCCACAGGTTAAAGTCAGGGACAGGGAGCTGCTTAAAGGATATGATTAACAGCACTAATATTTCTATAAAAGCCTCTGAGCTACTATGACACTTATTTAATTCTCCCAAGACATTGAGAGAGAGGTTTGATTGCTTCATTTTACAGCTGAAGAAACTAAACCCCAGAAGCAAAGCCTTCCCTACGTATATTCAGCAGTATGGTGTAAAGCTGTGATTAGCAGCCAGGTCTGACTACCCATCTGGTGCTCTCTCACTCTCCCAGACCACCTCTTAGACTCCCCACCACCAGAAAATAGCATTGTATGGACAAAGCAAGGGAAAACAATGTCTAAGTGGCACAGTTCAAGCATTATTGTGTGGATGAGAAACATGTTCTTTCTTTACATCTGACTCTCTAGCATCTCTAAAATCTACCATCACCCCTAACAGACCCTGCATGTTTGCCCAAGAACATCTCATTCATTTAGCAAATGCAAATGGAGTGCCTGCTCTGGCCAGATGCCGGGGAAACAAAAATGAAACACCCATGCTCCCTGCCCTGGGAGAGCTCACAGTCTGGCGGGGGAAAGGACACCTGAACCAATAATAAGAGGGAGTATAAAGCCATGACAGTGATCCCTGTTGCACATGGAGAGCCAGGCAGATCTGCCCCAGAGGACAGGGAAGGCTTTATGATGTTTGATGTTTGTGCAGAGTCTTGTGGGGTAAAGTTACCGTGGAGGAGAAAGAACTGAGCAAACTGCCTATGAAAAATATGAAGCACTTGATGGGAAAAAACATGCAAAAAAAAAATGAAACTAGACCATCTTCTTACACCTATACAAGAATACACTCAAAATGAATTAAAGACTTAAATATTAGACTTGAAACCATAAAACTCCTAGAAGAAAACATAGGCAGTAAAATCCCTGACATTTCTCTTAGCAATACTTTCCCATTTTTCTCCCCCAGCAAGGGAAACAAGAGAAAAAAAATAAGTAAATGAGACTACATCAAACTAAAATTTTTGCACAGTAAAGGAAATCATCAACAAAATGAAAAGACAACCCACTGAATGGAAGAAGATATTCGCCGATGATGTATCCAATAAGGGATTAATAGCCAAAATTTATGAAGAACTTACAAAACTCAATACCAAAAGAACCAAACGATCCAATTAAAAAAATGGACAGCAGACTTGAATAGACACTTCTCCAAAGACAACATACAAATGGCACATAGGCATGTGAAAAGAAGCTCAATGTCACTGATTTTCAGAGAAATACAAATTAAAACCATAATGGGAAATCACCTCACACCTGCTGGAATGCCTATCATCAATACATCAACAAACGACAAGTATTGGCAGGATGTGGAGAAATGAAACCCTCATGCACAGTTGGTGGGAATGCAGATTGGTGTAGCCACTATAACAGTATTTAAGTTCCTCAAGAATTCAAAAATGGAACTGCCTTATGACCCAGTAATTCCACTTCTAAGTATGTATCCAAAGAAATCCAAGACACTAACTCAAAAGAATATATGCACCACTATGTTCATTAAGCACCATTTACAATAGCCAAGGTAGGGAAGCAGCCCAAGTGCCCAAGCAGTGGTACACATATGCAATGAAATATTACTCAATCATAAAAAAAGAATGAAATCTTACCATTTGAGACAACATGGATGGATCCAAAAGGTATACTAAGTAAAATAGTCAGTCAGAGAAAGACAAATACCATATTGTTTCATTTGTATGTGGAATCTAACAAACAAACAAAATTGAAAAAGACTCATAGATACAGAGAACAGACTGATGGTTGCCAGAGGGGAGGTGGGTTGAGGGACTGGGTGGAAAAGGTGAAGAGATTAAGAAGTATGAATCACAGAATAGTCACAGCGATGTAAAGTACAGCATAGGGAATATAGTCAATAATATTGTAATAACTACTTATGGTGTCAGGTGGTACTAGAAATATTGGGGGGGAGCACTTTGTAAAGTATATGACCGTCTAACCACTATTTTGTACACCTGAAACTAATACAAAATAATATTGAATATAAATTGTAATCGAAAAGTAAAGACTTTTAAATGATATTTCTCTCGAAGGAAGGAAGGAAGGAAAGAAGGAAGGGAGAAAGAAAAGAGAGAGAAGTACGGAACACTGAGTACCCACAACTCCTTCTAAGAAGTGCTAATACTTTTTAGGGCCCACCAAGAAGGACAAGAGTTAGTGAGAGCTGAGTGATAAGAGAGCTCCAGAGGTTTTAAGTTAAATTATTCAAATCAGTGGGAAGGCAGGGTATTCATTCATTCCCTAGTAATTGTTTTTCTTTTAAATTTTGCTCCCAATAGAATTTCTCCAGGTATTTATACTCTCTTGACCAGAAAGACCTTTGCTTTCCTCATACATGTGACATTACCCCCATTTTATAGATATGAGGCTCTGAGAAGTCCTTTACATCACACAGAAAAAATCTGACTTCCATTTACTGAGCCCTTAGTGTGTGCCCGGTACTGTATGCATCTGATCTTGTTTGATCCTCGAAAATATCCTATGACAAGGTTTCCTAAAACTTTCTACCTTCGTCACCTTTGATGTCTTTGGACATGCTGTTTCTTCTGCCCCGTAAGTATTCCTCTGTTCTTACCTGGTGAACAATTTAGTTCAGACTAAGTAATAGGTGTCAGATAAGAGAACCAACAATACAGTGGTTCAAATACAATAGAAATTTATGTTTCTCTCACGTAAAGGTTTGGAGGTAGGGTTGTGGCCCAAGGTGAATGAGACAGCTGGGCTTGCCAAGGTCAGCAGGGACCCAGATCCCTTCTATTCTGTTGCTCTGGCATTCCCCTCATGGCTAAAACTAGTTCTCCCACACTGCACCCGTACTCCAATCATGGGAAATGGTGACAAGCACTTTCACCTCCACTCACACTTAATTGGTAAAAACTGAGTCCTGTGGCTTTACTGGTTACACCAAAATTCTTCAGTATGTCTTGAGTTATACTTTTACTTAATCTTACATAGTAAAGTTCGCTTACGTGAGATGCAAACAAGTAGTACCATCACAGTGTTGTTCTGCAGAATTGCTGCTGCCCTAAAGGAGTTCAACGGAATATCAGTATTCCATAGTACACCCAAATGTTGATTGCGATCCTGGAAAAAAACCTGAGCGATTGTACAAACAGTTGTATGTTATCAGTTACTGTTCTTAATTATGTACCTGTAATGTGGCAATTCTCCCCCACCCCAAAGTGTAATTAAATCAGTAGGACGTCTTCGATGCAGTAGTGTCTTAGTACCAAGAAACGCGTTTTCACTTGACACTACACTGCTCATATGAGAAGAGTGTTACATGTGTCATTAGCGCCTGTTCTGACACGCTTTTCTAGCATTCAGTTCTCCCATCATGATGTAATAATTATAATACCATCAATAATATTAATGAATATTTGGATAGTACTTTATTGTTTCCAAAGTACCCACACACATTTTCTCATGCCATCCTCAACCTCTCCACAAGACAGTTCTTTCTGATTGATGAGGAAATGGGGCTCAGAGAGGTGACCTGACCCGGCCAAAGTCCCACTGCATGACTAATACCCCCACTTCCCCTTTGCCCCTCTCCTCCTTCCCCTTACCACCCTGCCTACTTCCTTTCTCTCTTGCCTCACCCTTTCTCTGCCTGTTTCCTTTCTCTCTCCAGGCATGTTTCCCTGTCTCTGTTTCCCTCTATCCTGGTCTTAGGGCTTATTTTTTTATTTGTCCCTCCCTTTTCTTCTTATCCTCATCTCTCTCTCTGTCTTAAGCCTTAATGTCTTTTTTTTAAAGATTTTACTTATTTATTTGCAGAGAGAAAAACATCAATGTGTGACAGAAACCTCAACTGGTTGCCTCCCACACACCCCCAACTGGGACCTGGCCCATAACCCAGGCATATGCCCTGGCTGGGAATCGAACCGGCAATCTTTTAGACCTTCAGTTCACAGGCCAGCACTCAATCAACTGAGCCACACCAGTCAGGGCTTAATGTCTTTTAATTTTCTATTTTTTTATTGATTTCCTCTATTTTTACCTTCTTAGACCTCTCTCTTTTCCATCTTTCTCCTACCCCATCTTCCTTTTCTCTCCTTTCTTTTACTTTTTCCCCCTTCTCCTCCCCTTTGTTCCTCCTTCCTGTCCTTTCTCTTCCTCCTTCCCCATTACCTCCTTTCCTCCCTCTCATAGTTTCTTAGTGCCTGAAGATAACGGTTTTCTCCCCTAAAGGCCAGAATCTCTTCTCTGAGGACAGACATCGGCAAGGAAAGGGAATGGAGCACAAGGTAGCAATGAGAAGGCACCTTGGCCTTTGTCGCCCCCTAGAGCCTGTTCATTTTGCCCAAACCTCCTGCCCCAGACTCATTCCCTGTAGCCCCAACCAGTACTTTCAGAACAGTATTCCAAGGGAAGAACACAGCCAGGGTCCAGACTCCATGTATTCTGCCTGTGTGTGTGTGTGTGTGTGTGTGTGTGTGTGTGTCTGAAAAGACCACATTAAATGGAAAGTTCTGGGCATCCTGACAGGGAAAGTAAAACTAATACCAAACTTGGAATTCTTGGACCTGGGTTGGATCCCGGCTCTGCCAGTTACCAGCTTTATGACTTTAGGCCACCACCTTGTCTTTCTGAACCTCTGTCCTCATCTGTGAGGGGGGTTGCCGTGCAAGGGCTATTGTTAGGAATTAATTAAGGCCATAATGGTGAAAACACCTGCCACATAACTGGTACTCAAGAGGTATAGGTTTAACAAAAGGGAGGCTGTTCAAGCGTGAAGAAGTGGAGAATGGAAGAGTGTTTAGGCCCTGGGAGCTTGTACATGAACCTCACATAATTGCAAAGAGTGGCCACAAATTCTTCCCCAACCATCAAGAAGTGGAGTTTGTTTCTTCACACCTTGAATCTGGGTTGGTTGTGTGACTTGCTTTGGCCAATGGGTTATTAGCAGATGTGATGCAAACAGAAGCTTTAAAAGCACTTACACATTGAGACCTGGTTTCTCTGGCTGTTTTGGGAAGCAACTATGTGAAGAGTCTCAGGCTGGCCTGATGAATGATGAGACACATGGCCAGGTACCCTTGTTGCCCCAGGCATCAGCCAGCCACCAGACATGTGACTGAGGCCATCACTGCCACCTGGTCACAGATACATGAGTGCTTTAGTTATTGATTGCTGCATAACAAATTATCCCCAAAGAAGCTTAAAACAGCATTTATTATCTCACTCAATTTCTGAGGGTCAGGAATCTGGGAGCAACTTAGCTGAAATGGGAGTCTGGGGGCCAGCAAGACCAGAAAACCATGTCAACACCCAGCACACCCTGCGTTTACAGCAGAGCCCCACAGTGCAGCCACGGCTCAGCTCACGGGCAAGCCTGCTTCCCTTCCCAGGGAACTGAACGTCGGCACCTGGAGGGTCCTTAGCAGTGAGCCTCCCCATCCTCTCATTAAACAGATGGGGAAGGTTGCCCAAAGTCACACCATAAACCTGCAGCAGCCACAGGATTCACCCCGGGACTCCTGCCCCCCATCCTGGGCTTGTTTCTTTGTAATGTATAAAAAGCACATTGCAAACCTGGTGCCACTTCTGTTTGGAAGTGAATGGATTTTTAAATATTGCCCATCTGGGACTCAGAGACCAGTCCAGAGCAATGGGAAAATCTAGCAAGGACAGGAAGGGGAGGGGAGAACCCATGACCTGATTACCTACCTCTCCCCACCCCTGGCAAACCCAGGACTCTGGACTCTCTACAACACCAGACCTCACTGGCGCACCTACCCCAACTCTACTTCCCAAAGGGTACGTGTCAACTAGAGAATATCCAAATCAGCATGGAGATCTAGTCTTAGAATCTTAGCACCTCAGGACAGGAAGGAACCTTCTCCTGGAATGTGCTCCCTTCCATGAGGGGTGAGCATTCACCTCTGCTTACTTGCTTCCAGAGACCAGGAACTCACTTCCTCCTAAACTGGTTGGAAAGAGCTGTGGAGACAGATCTAGCTACATTCAAGTCTTTGTGACAGACAGCTGTCCATCCTTTGATAAGTCATTTGACCTCTCTACACCTCAAATTTCTCAGCAAAACAAGAATAATGGCTCCTGAAGAGGGTTGTTGTGATAATTAACTAAGTTTATAAATGTATGCAAAGTTCCAGAAGGTAATCGGCATACAATTCTGATTGCATAGGCAGAAGGAGGTGAGAACAGGAGGAACTCAGGGATCCTGCCTCTTGGCAGTGCAGGCTCCCCACCTTAGCTCCCTGTCCCCCTGCCCTAGACAGGGCTGTAAGAGGTTAGGATCACCTGAGGTTTCTCCCTATAGAAAGCCAAAATTCACCCATCACCTCAGGGATGCAGGAAATCGCTGGGCAGCAGGGTACCAGAGAGTGAGGGGAGCTCTCAGGTGGATGCGCTAGGCCTCAGATATTCAAGGATGGAGGAAGAAAAGAGGAGAGAGAGGAAAAAAGAGATCAAATGTATATAAAGGAGGTGACGGAGAGTTTTCAGCAGAAGTCAGTCCATGTCCCAGGTATTGGTGAGAGGAATCGAGAAATACCTCCTCAACTTGGATGTGAACATTAAAAGAAGGCCACTTACAGCATCTTCTTTCTCCAACATCCAAGTTACTCCACCCCTCTGGGAGGGTGGAGGTCCGGCAGGCAGAACTTCGCAATGCTGCTGTTGTGAAACCAGAGAAGCACAGGCCATTTGGATGAAGCCAGCACAGGGCGGGCAGGGGAACACCTCTTAGCATGCAAAACATCTGCCATGAAGTAAGACAAGTTTGCAAGCAAATCACTGAGTGTGAGAAGTTGCTAGGGAGCAAGGGAAAGGAAATAGGGTTTCATTATACTTTCGCATTGTCATGCTCATACAACATGACATATGCAACTGCCACAACATCCTTCTTGGTTTTAGTGCAGTTAAGAAGCTCTGAGGTTTTCCATGGGCTGGTTTGGGGGCTCACCCACATGGCCCTTCCATAGCCACTGTCCTGTGCCTCTACAGGCCACTAGTTACCAGCCCCAGGCCACTGCCCCATACCTGCTTACTTTTCCTAAACTCCACCCACAGTTCTATAAATAATACCTTTTAAAACATTACCTCCATACCTAGAATAGGCAAGTTCATAGAGACAGAGCAGAGCAGAGGTCACCAGGGGCTGGGGGAAGGGGTGGGCATTAGTGTTTAGTGGGTGCAGAGTCTCAGCTGGGGAAGATGAAAAAGTTCTGGAGATGGATGGTAGTGATGGATACTCAAGAATGTAAATATACTCAATGTGTGAAATGTACACTTAAAATGGTTAAAATAGTACATTTTATTTTATGTATGTTTTGGCACAATTAAAAAATGAAAAACCAGCCCTGGCTGGCATAGCTCAGTGGATTGAGCACGGGCTGCAAACCAGTGTCGCAGGTTTGATTCCCAGTCAGGCCACATACCTGGGTTGCAGGCCACGGCCCCCAGCAACTGCACATTGATGTTTCTCTCTCTCTCACTTTCTCCCTCCCTTCCCTCTCTAAAAACAAATAAATAAAATCTTAAAAAAAACTAAAAAACCCTCGCTTCCATTAACCAGCCAGAGGGTGCCATCTGTTTCCCCCGATAGATACTTCTCCCAGCACTGTTTTCCGTCATGGGTCCCAGGTTCCAGGCCCTGGACTTCTCCTCCTGTGGGAGTCTCGGGAAGCTGACCCTGGAGGTGGGGCAAGGTAGCTGGACACCCCCAGGGATGCTCTTGCTGAATGCTAGCAGAGGTCATTTTAACTGAGTTCAAGAAAACAGGTTCCTGGGAAGGGTGCGTGCTGCCGGGGGCCCCACACACACCCCTCACAGATGCTCACGCGGGAGCCAGTCACAACCTCAGACACCATCTGCGCACCTGGAACACAGCCGACCAGTGTTTCTTCTCCCCAGTTCTTTCATATGCTGTCTCTGGCCCCTCACACAACTAGGGGCCAAGGGAAGGCTTTTTACTGTGCGAATCTCTTGTGTGAACTCAAGCAAGTCTGTCCTCTCTCTTGGCCTCAGTTTCCCCTTTTGAACAATAAAGAGTTAACCAGCAGAATACTTGCTTCAAATAAAACCTTGCAAAGAAGCCCAAAGGAAAAATAAATTAAAATCAGGCTGCTTGGGCTAAGGAAGAGCTCCACTCTTTCTCTACATTCTGAGGAACCCGAGGGTTCCATGAGGCACAGTTTGACGACCACTGTTCTAGACAGTCCTTAAAAACCCTCCAGGCTCTGGTAGTGTCTGTGATAGGAACAATGCCAAACATGTGTGCTCAGTGTAAATGTCTACTAAATGAATGAAAGGATAACCTAGAAGGGTACCCATATCCCTCCCTCTTACCCTCTGCCTCATTTTTCTGCCCCAGCACCAAGCAGAGGAGGCCCAGACACAGGTCTCAGCTCAGCTGTGCAAGATTCCAGCTGTGCAGGACGGCCCTCTCCTCCTCCTGCCAGTGGTGTTCTGTAGACAAGAACTGCTGAGCCCTTGTGCCTACTGCCCCCTTGATAGGAAGCTTGTAGTCCCTTGGCCAGACCAGTCTCTTGCCTCTGAATGCAAGCAGAGGGTCTGAGCCAGGGCCAAGAACAATATTGTGTCAATGAGTCTATTACAGAAATAATGGAATAAAAGAAGCCACCCTTAATAAGGCATGTGCAAGAGTCCCTGAGATCCACTTCAGCCGGACCAGGGCCAAGGTAGCCCTTCCAGGATGGGCATTCAGCCAAGAGCTTTAAATAATCATCAAAAACATCTTTGTAATGTATCACAGGGATCAACACGGCAGAAGCTGCTAGCAGTCTAGCCTCTTCCCTCTTCAGTTCTAGCACATGGGGTGATGGGCATGGCCACCCTTCCTTGTCCCATATACCCCTGAGCTGTGGACTTCCCCAGGAGAGGAAGAATCTGACTACAGAAGGTCTGTCTCTCTTTCTCCCAGCCAGGAGAGAGCAAAGCTAAGTTTCCTGGGTGTTTAAGTGCATTACCTCATTTGATCCTCTTGGGGAATGCATTGAGTTGGATTCTGTCATGATTGGCCCATTTTAAGACTGAGAAAACTGAGGTACAAAGATGTAACTTGCTCACGGTAAGAGGTGGAGGAGTGGGAGTTTGAACCTCCTGTGCTTGGCTCCAGAGTACCTAAACTGGGATGCTCTGTTGCCTCTTGTCTTTATACCAGGATCACCAATCACCACCTTCTCTGGTGCCCTATGGCCTCTTTACAAAGGGAAGCCTTTTAAGCCTCCCTCAGCCCCCAGTCCCATTGATCATTTAGATAGTGTGTGTGAGACATTGAAGTCCCTACTTAGCCCAGCTTTCCCTGCACAAAACCTCAACTTCAGGCCCTTTCCTGAGCCTCTGCCAAGAGAAGGGGCAGAGGAAACCCTCAAAGTGGAAGCTGGCCAACCAAAGAGTGGAGGGTCAACCCAAAGGCCACTGAATCCAATGTACCTGACACCTTGGGGCTCTCCAGGAACCTGGAGGTGAAAACGTGCATCTGCTTGGCCACGACCTCTCTCCTAGGTGCAGGGCAAGGCCTGGCTGGAGTCAGGACAAGAGAGCCATGGCCCCAGCTCTACCCTGGGCTTGCTCATGTTCTTGACCTTGGGCAAATCACTCCCTCTCCCTGGGCATCAGTTCCCTCTTCTGACAAATGATTGTAAAAATTCTATATTAGCCCTGGCCAGGTGGCTCAGTTGATTGGAGTGTCATCCCTTACATCAAAAGGTTGTGCGTTTGATCCCTGGTCAGGGCACATACTTTGGTTGCAGGTTCAGTCTTCAGTCGGGGCACATACAGGAGGCAACCAGTAGATGTTTTTCTCTCATATCGATGTCTCTCTCTCTCTCCCTCTCTCTCTCAAATCAGTAAGCATATCCTTAGGTAAAGATTTTAAAAATTCTATTTTACTTCCCAAAGCTTGTAAGGAAGCTTAAGTGGGAAATTAGTTAAGTGGTGTCACCAGCAGGTGACTGTTTGCTCTATGGCTCCTTGCAGAGCTCGACAGAGAGTCCTGTCTACCCCAGACACGGACCCTGTCTGCTGTGAGGACAGAGGGGAGCTGTGTGGCTTGAGAAGGCGATGCCTCATCTGCCATAGTCGGCCACGGTGCCAGCCCCACTCCAGGAGCTCACCCTGTTTCTTTGCCTTAAAGCTGCAGTCATTATCCAAAGTGCTTTGCTTACATGATCTCATTAAATTTTCAAAGCCATCTGTGTGGTCTGTGTGGTTAATACCCCATTCTGCAGCTCAAGAAACTAAGGTTAAAATGGATTAATAGACTTGGGCAGAGGTTGAGGCTATTCCTCCTCCTCCCAGTCCATTATCTATTCATCCATCTCCCCTCCTACCCTTCTAGTCACTCAGCTCCATCATTCATTCATTCATAATCTCAGGAATTCATTCATTCAGTCATCCAACATTCTCAGATGCAGGATCCTCTGCTCAGTCCAGAGTTGGATCAGACAAGGCATCAGCCCTCAGGAAGCTCAGAGTCCAGTGAAACACACACTGAACTTGTGAGATTACCACTCTGAGCAGCACAACGCTGTGGTCAAAGACTCTACCCTTAGGCACCCCATTTTGGGTACCACATCCCCTTATAACTATTTCTGACTTACAGGCCATTCTGCCCCTAGATCCAGGGACCTGAAGGTCACAGTCTTATTCTGAATAATAATAATAATACTTGTAACCATTAAACTGAGACTTCATGGTAGCAGTCACACAGCACTGTGCTGAACATGGTGTTATGGACTGAATTGCATCTCCCAAAATTTCATATGTTGAAACTCCCAATGTGACTGTATTTGGACACAGGTCTTTAAGGTAATTAGTTAAGTGAGGTCACAGGGTGGAGCCCTAATCTGATAAGACTGACACACAAAGGAAAGACAGTGTGAAGACGTAGCAAGAAAGCTGCCATCTACAAGCCAAGAAGAGACGTTCCTGCTGGTACCTTGATCTTGGACTTCCAGTCTCTAGAACTGTGAAAAAATACATTTCTGTTGTTTAGACCACCAGTACTTTGTTATGGTGGCTCTAGCAGACTAATACATGGATTATCCCCATTCATCTTCACAGCGATCCTAATACACAGAGCCCATTATTTTCCCCTTTTTATGGATTTGAAATCTAAAGCTCAGTTGCCAAGGTTACACAGTTATAAAGTGTCAGGCAAACACTAAAGTTGCTGCTCTTATGCCTATCCTGTACTCTCTCCCCTCAGTGGTTCAGCACCAGCCAAGGGCCTGGCCAGGATAGGAGCTTAGTGAATGTTTGTTGAATGAATGAATGAAGGCATGAACGGTTACCTACCACTGGGACACTTTAAGATGTCTCTTCCGTCCCAGACCTTTAAAGCCATTACCCACCCTGAAGTCTTGGGGAAGAACCATAGCACCCAGACCGGCTGATCTCAGAAGGTGACATCCAAACCAAAAGAAGAAGTTGAGGGAGCTGGATGGAGAGTGAAGGGGAGGGTGCTCCAAGCAGAGCTATGAATGTGAGCAAAGGCTCTGTTCCCACCAAGGGAATAAGATGGGAGGAGGTGTGAGAGAGAATGTTGACAGAGAGGCTTCCCAGAGAGGAAAGTGGGGAGCCTGTGAACCTTGGAATCAGAAAACCTTAAAATTAAACAACTTTGAGAGTTGGCTCATGCTCCTGGTCCCAAATCCAGGAGCCACTGACCAGGAATCAGCTGACAGCTAGTCTGCAGCTCCAGGAAGATCTAAAGGCAGATGGAGTTGTCGGCACATGAACGGTGACTGAGATCATAGAAGGATCTATGGGCCCCAGGCAGGGAGATGAGATGTATGAGGACAGGATGTGGATAAGGGATGGCCATCATTTTCCAAGCATTCCTGTGAGCCAATTGCTTTACAACCCTGAGAAACAGGGTTTATGCCCATTTTACACATGAGGAAATTGCAAACGGAGGTTTGGAAAGATTGAGCCATTGTGTAAAGGCACCTGGCTGGTAGGTGGTGAGGATGGGATTTGGCCCCCCGGGCTGTCTGATCCCAAAGCTTGGGCCCTTATGTACATGGTACACAGTTGAATGAACTTGGAAACTGTAGCCCAGCAACCTGCTACTGGTCAGAAGACAGAGCAGTTGGGCACACTGTGCCCCTCACTGTGCTCATTGTGCATGGTGCCCAGCCAGTCAGCACCGAGGAATTAAATGGCCTCCCTGACCTTTCTCCAGCCTGTGTCTATCCCTCCATCATCTCCAAGTGACTCTACCCCAGAAATTCTTCCAGGAAACACTACAGGATCATTCGCCAGTGAGGTGGTGAGCTCCTTGTCACTGAAAGCAGAGACAAGTGCCTTGGGAGAGGCTGGGAGAGAAGTCTAGTGAAGATCCTTCCTGGGCTGCCCTAGGACTCCCTCACCCTGCCCCCGAAGAACCCACCGAGGAGCCCTGTTGCCTCTCTCATCAAGCCTTAGTGCTTTTCCAGTGGTGGCTCATGGCTCCCAATTTTCAGTATCTAGGGACTCCACTCCAGCTTAACAGGCTCCCACAGGCTCTCTGCCACCCCCATGCTGCCTCTGACTTGTCTTCTCATCCTATTTTTCAAGGGTGAGCTCCACTTTCATCTACAGGAAGCTGTTCCAACAGTTTAGGCACAACAGAGACCAGAAACACCCTGCACACTCACCATCTGGATGTTTTACTGCGGTCCTTAAAATATCCTACCACAATGGCCTCATGGTCCATAAGTAATCCAGCTTTTGTTGAGTACTCTCTTTGGGAAGCAGCTCAATGAGTAAGGCAGGAGCCCTAACCTTGAAAAGCTGACAGACAGCAGAGGCAGATATGTAGGTTAAAAAAAAAATGCAGCATGAACAAGAGGCATGTCCTTGAAGATGAGTGACGTTTAGGGCGGTGGGAATCCAGTGGCTGGGGCGTGGGTGTTGGAGCCAGTTAGACCTAGGTACGAATCTCTTCTCCAGAACTTTCTGGGTGTATGACTTCGGAAAGGTAACTTGACTTCTCATTCCTTATCCATCAAATGGGACTATTGTGAGAATTAAGTCCTGGCTGGCATAGCCCAGTGGATTGAGTGTGGGCTGCAAACCAAAGTGTCGCAGGTTCAATTCCCAGACAGAGTACATGCTTGGGTTGCAGGCCATAACCCCCAGCAACCACACATTGATATCTCTCTCTCTCTCTTCCCTCTCTAAAAATAAATAAATAAAATCTTTAAAAATATATTTTTAAAAAAGAATTAAATGAGGTGGCTGGTGCACAGCATGGTGACTGCGGTTACAATGCTGTATTATACACTTACAAGTGGCACAGTAGATCTTAGGAGTTCTCACTGCAAGAAAAAAAGGTAACTATGTGGTGACAGGTGTTAACTAGTCTTACTGTGGTGATCGCATCACAGATTACACACATACCAAATCACCCTGTACACCAGAAACTGACATAGTGCTATATGTCGATTATATTTCAATTTTAAAAGAAAAAGAAAAGAAAATTAAGAATGAAAGGAGTTATAACTAAATATGCTGTAAGTATTAAAAGATAAGGGGATATCATGACAAATTTCTGCACATAAATATAAAAATGTAGATGAAATAAACAAATTACAATTTTCCAAAATGGACTCAGGAAAAAATATCTAGGTAGTGAGATAGTCATAAAATATTTTAAATCTCTAGTTTAAAATCTTCTCTAAAAGAGAATTCAGACCCAGAATTTTTAACTGAAGGAACAAGTAATTCCAGTCATATACAGCTGTTTTGAAGTACAGAAAAAGAGATTATTTCCCACTTTTTATACAATCAATCATAAACATGATATCAAAGCTTGGTAAGAATAGTATGAGAAAGGGTAACTATAGGCCAATCTAACATAGAGGCAAAAATTACAAAGCTAAACGAAGAAATTTAGTAAAAGAATAATTCATTATGACTAAGTTGCTTTTATCTTGGTCATGAAAAGATGATTTGATCTACAAAACAAGTTTAATGTAATCTTCCATAAAAACAAATTAAAGGAGAAAAAATAGTCTGCGCATGTCATGAGACGCAGAAGAGGTATCTGATAAAATTTAACATCCATTCATGATAAAAAATAAAACATTTTTTAGCAAACTAGGAATAAAAGAGAAAAGTTTTAACCTGACAAAGATGATATATCATTCCATTAAGGCTGTGAACAGTTCTGCTCACAAGTGCTGGCGGGCTGGCATCTTCTCAGTGAACTGAGCCCCTTAACCAGGACCTCCTGGAAGCCGTGACTTCACCCAGAGGAGTGCATCTAATGGCAGGAATTTCTAGGACTACAGTCGGCAGGCACATGAAATGTTTCTGGCAAACCTTGTGATGCTCTTCAGATCTTATGAATATGCATAGACTATTGTTTACGCATTTTAATTCATCCAATAGTTATTCAATATAAAAAAGAACAAAATGTCGAACATGTACATTAATGCCTGATCTATGCTCCTCAAAATGGTGATAAAATGTCTATCCCTGCACTAGAAAAATAACTAAAGGATAAATTCCCAAATCTGTATGTGGTAGGATTACAGGTAGAGCTTATTTTCTTATTACAGCTGTCCTTAATTTTTTAAACAAATATTTATTGAACATATCTATTAGGTGCAAGACACTATGCTAAGTCCTGGAATAAAAAGGAAAATCTAGAAAATGTTTAGAAATGGGGACTTTAATGCCAGAGCGAGTTTGTAGCTAGGCTCTGCTACTCACTAGTTGTGCAAGCTTGGGTAAGTTACTTAACTTCTCTGTTCCTCAGTTTGTCCATCTGTGAAATGAGGACATAAAAAAAGAAAATGCACTTAATTGCCTGTCTACAATAGCTGAGCAAAAATAGCAACTATTATTATTACCTGGAAAGAAAAAGTGACATGTAGCCAAAGAAAGCATCGGATGAAATGCTCTCAGTGCTCAGAGAAGAGGGTGAGAAGACCTCAGAGAAGAGGGTGAGAAGACCTCAGAAATGAGGGAAGGGTGGAGGAAGGCTTCCTGGAGCAGACCATCGGAGCTTTGCCTTGAAAGCTAAGTATTCCAATAGGCAAAGAAAGGTGCAAGGGCATTCCAGCTAGAGTGCACAGCATGAACAAAGGCCCAGAGATGGGAAGCTATTTGGGTTAAAAGCACTGATCTGGTGTAGCTGCCGCACAGGGGCCTGATTGTATTGGGGCTGATTCTAGAGGCTGTATTATGCTCCATGCTAAATGTTGCGTGGCAACCACACTCTTCCCCTCAGTTTCACCATCTGTAGATTGAGGCAGCTGGAGTCAGTCACCCCTGGGCCCCCAGCCCTCCAGGACATTTCATTTGACAGGGCCCAATCCCCCAGACTCCTAAACTCTTCCACATGTCAACCCTGACCTGGCTCCTTATCTTTACCAGCAGAACCACAGCCAGCCAGCCCTTCTTCCAGGCCTTGGACAGCCTCCCCATTGTCTTGGAGCACACAGCTATTCTAGGGCCACCCATCAAACACCACACTCAGGCCTTATGGAAACATCAGCCTCCCCGCTCCCCTTGGGCCTGGGCAGCGCCTTCTCGCCTTGGGGTCTGCGGGATGCAGAGAATGTTATCATTCTCAGGGAACTCCAAGTCCTGTTCCCAGTGCTTATTTTGGCCCCTCTTGGCAGATGATGCAGGCTTAATCCAGCAAGGAGGTCTTCGTCCACCTCTCATACCACCATGGGCTCCCAGTTATTTCCAAGAGAGGTTTCAGGTTTCAGTGAAATGAAGTAAGTGCCTTAAGGGGCAGCAGCGTCTTTAAGTGCTGGAATGGAGAGGGCTGAGCAGGGCTGAGGGTTCAAGCTGTGTGTGTCATTCCCCTCTGTGTCCTCTGACCCCCAACCCCACAGATGGCAAGCATTTGCTTTTCAACCTGGAATCTGAGAATTCTAGAATCTTGGAATCTGAGAATTGTTAAGATCTTCAAATCAATGGAATCTTAGGCTACCAGGACCTTAAGAGTTGTGGGATCTTATACTTCCTAGAACCATGAAATTCTAGAATCTCAGAATCAGAATCATTGTGTCCAGAGAAGAGATGGGTTCCACGACTTCCTGGCTGTGTGACTTTGAACAAGTTATTTAACATCTCTGTACCTCCATTTCCTCATCTGTAAAATAGGGCAATAATAGTACTTACTTCCTAGGGTCACTGTGTTGACATGTTAATATGTCATATGATAATATGTCACAATAACAACTGGCACATGGAAAGCACCATAGAAGTAATGGCTATAGTTCTAAGATCAAACTACAGGGAACAGCAGAGTGGTTACTACCTCCCAGGGCCCTGTTCTTCTCTGTCTAGAATGTTCTCCATTCAGCCATACCACCTTTTAGGATACTGAGGCGGGCACCAGCCTTGGGACCAGATAGACCCTTCAGTGATGGTGCCAGCCCCCACAATAGAAGAGAATCCACTGTGGAGAATCTCCATGTAGGACAGGTTTTCCATCATCCAGAAATACAATAGGCAGAAACTTGATTCCTCCCAGAACAAGGAGCATTTGGCAGGTGGAGTCAGTAAAAGGTCCTGGGATCATTTTCTGCTCACACTGGGTTGCCTGGGCTCAGCTGGATGGTTCTTCTGCAACACATGATGTCAGCTAGGGCTGCAGTCTTCAGGGGGCTCCACTAGGCTGGAACATCAAAGACAGCTCACTTTCATGGCTTGCATTTTGGTGGGAATGACCAGAAGGCTGGACTCAGCTGGACCACTAGAAAGCCTGGTAGTTTTCACTCAGCCCATGTAGTTTTAGGGTCTCTCCCACCCCAAGTGGTTTCTCCAGATGGTTTCTCTATCAGGGTAGGCAGACTTTTTACATCATAGCTCAGGGCTCTCAAAAGAACATGAGGGAAGTTGTCAGGCCTCCTTCAAGTTTGGGTCAGTGTAATAAGCAGGATACTAAGCCCCCAAATTCCCACCCACTGGTGTACATGTCCTACATAATGCTTTTCCCTTGAGTGTAACCAGGACCTGAAAATATAATGGGAAAGTCACTCCCTTGATTAGGTTACATCATATGGCAAAGGTGATAGCACAGATTATGTTACACAATGTAAAACTCCATCATAGCAAGCTGCAGAGGGATTCTCCTGCTGGCTTTGAAGAGCTAAGCTGCCATGCTGAGAGAGGGCCATGCCTCTATGTCCTGAGGGCAGCCCCTAGGAGCTGAAACAGACCCTTGGCCAAGAGCTTCGAAGAAAATGAGGACCTCAATCTTCAAGCCACAAAGAACCAAATGCTGCCAATAGAAGCCAGGAAGAGGACCCCAGGCCTCAGATGAGATCACAACCCCAGCCAACACCTTGATTTCAGCCTGGTAAGACCTGAACAGAAAACAGCTATGCCATGCCTAGACTTACAGAAGTGTGATCTAATAAATAGGTATTGTTTTAAGCCTCCAAGTTTGTGGTGATTTGTTACTCAGCAATAGAAAATCTTCCAGCCAGAACTAGCAGGGTATCACTTCCACTGCCTCTGTTGGTTAAAGGAGTCATATGGCCAACCCAGGTTCAACGTGAATGTGGGCCACACTGGTGTGAACAGCAGGGGCAGTGGTTCATCTGGGACCATCTTTTGATACAAATGATCACAAACATAATGAATTCCCTGAGGTCTCGATCCTACCTGACCCAGACCGACCCCTGTGTGTGGCCACCAAGTTTCTAAAAGGCACATGGTACTGCCATGTTAGGTAAACTGTTTCATGGAAGTAGCATTTGAAATCTTGAACCCCTCTTGCTAAAGTTCCAGCCTATTTTATATTAACCCAAATAAAGCATGTTCTAAGTAGAAGAATTCACAAGTCATCTGGTTTAAACTTCTCAATTTAGAGTGAAGGTCTCAAGAGGGGAAGGGATTTTCCGAGGTCCCACAACAAACCAGAGAAGAAGGTAGAGCCCAGGTGTCTGGATCCCCAGCCTACAACTGCCTCCTCCATTCCTCTCTGGTTTCTGTCATCAGAACATCCTCTCTTCTCTTCTGAGAGGAAAGGCATTCACGTTGCCTTGGCCCTCCACCTGTCCTGGCCCCTTGGGTGTTCCAAGGCTCATCTTTTTTACTCCCCTGTGTCTGAGAGATTAAGAAAAGAAATCAGGAATCTCCAGGAACTGAACCTTGCAATGTCTTCTCCTCCAAAAGAGGACTGACAAGCTGGGGGCTCTGCCACACAGCCCAGCCAAAGCCTGGAGCTTTGGAGGGCAGTATATGTACCACATGCTGATTTCCACACTGTCCCGGTGTGAATCCTCCCCTGACCCACGCTGGGATCTTAGGCAAATCACACCTGTGCCCAGTCTGTTTTTTCACTGTACATGAGGACAGTGCCCAACCAGTGAGAGGAACAAAGTGGATACCCTCTGAGGACCACAAAGGGTTGGTTTCCTGGGTAGAGTTTTTCCATGGGAAACCTTAGCTCCAGCTTGATGATGACAGTCTCTCTCTCCAAAGGGCCAGGTCTCCTGTCATTCCAATGCCTTCCCCATCTCCTTCCCCTTCTTCAGTGGAAATAGGAAGCCAAGAGCTAGGGCCTCCATCCCCAGGAAATCCCAGGGATTCTTATCCTTGCCCAAATGTTACCTCTTCAGAGAAGTCTTGCCAATCTTTCTGTCTAAACCAGCATCTTCTTTCCTGCTCTGTCCTCTTCCCCTGCTTTTTTTTTTAACAACACTTATCACTAACTGAAATTAGATTACACATTTATCTGTTTACTTATTTATCATATTTCCTACATTAAATGATAAGCAAAGATCTGTATGTCACTCACCACCATAAAAAGTTTAACAGATAAAAACACTCAAAAAGTGTCTGTCGAACCAAAGACTACCTGAGTAGAATCAAGACCACAGTACAAAACTTCAGTATTGGTCTGGGAGGGGGAACATGTCTGAGATAAAGAAAAGTGCATGCAGGAAGCTCAACCTGAGCAGCCCACCCCACAAGGGCTCCTCTCCACTGATCCTGGTTGCACTTAGAGACTGAACCACCTCACTTAACACTGATTTACAGCTTGCTGAGGCAGTGCCTAGGTTGTTGATGTTTTGGAAGGAGTAGTAAGCCCTGTAGGTGTAAGTCTGGTCACTCTCCCAAACATATTGAGGGGCATATTCATCTTTGTATCCCTCCACTTGGGTGGTTGTCCCTCAATGAATTAATAGATGAATGAATAGGTGAGTGAGTAAATAAATGGATGAATGATGGATGGATGGATGCACTATTAAATGGATGGATGGATGGATGGATGGATAGATGGAGAAAGAGAAAAGGAGGGAAGAGTGAATGTATTGACAGATGGATGGATGATGTGTGAAGAGTGGGGAATGAATAGATGAATGGCAGAGACATGGATAGATGGATTGGTGTATGGTAAATGGGTGGATGGATAATTTGACAGATTTGACTTCCTGTGTTCAAAATCTCCAAAGTCATAGAGCAAAAGAAGCAGATTAGCCTGTGGCCCTACAGGATACAGGATCCCTAAGTCAAAGCTACAGGAAAGCAGTTTTCAGATCATTATAAGATAGAAACTTCCTGTCCCAGAGATGTGCAGATAGAAAGTAAGCAGCCCCATCAGGGGTCTGATGCAGGCAAGAATTTATAATGGATTCTGGTTGGGAGGTTAGGCTGCATGACTTCTTCCTTCAGACTAAGAACTATAAGATTCTGCCCTGGCTGGTGTGGCTCAGTGGCTTGAGTGCCAGCCTGCAAAGCAAAGGGTCACCAGTTCAATTCCCAGTCAGGGCACATGCCTAGATTGTGGGCCAGTCCCCCTACAGGGGGCATGCTAGAGGCAACCACACAATGGTGTTTCTCTCCCTCTCTTGTTCACTCCCTTCCCCTCTCTCTAAAAATAAATAAACAAAATATTTAAAAACAAAGAAATTATAGGATTCTAGCAGACTCAGAAGTAAACTCCTGCCTGCCTGGTGTAGCTCAATGGATGGAGCGTGGGATGCAAACCAAAGAGTCACTGGTTCGATTCCCATTCAGGGCATATGCCTGGGTTGCAGGCCATGTTCCAAATGGGGGATGTGTGAGAGGCAACCACACACTGATGTTTCTCTCCTTCTCTTTCTCCTTCCCTTCTCTCTCTAAAAAAGTAAATAAATAAAATCTTTAAAATTAAAAAAAAAGAAGTGAACTACCCCATCATCCATTTTTGGTGAAGGCTAGGCCCTCATTCTCTGCCCTGAGTCCTGGGTTTCTCTAACTTGATACCTTTCCCAGGACTGAGGGCAGAGTCAGTGGTAACTGGGCTGAAAATGTTAGCAGTTATTTATTAGATGCACCCCTAACAACCTATGAGATTGGGATTGCTTCTCACTCTGCATCTGTCTGTTTTTCCCACTTTGTCTTGGCTGCTTTGTAGGCAAGACTGCTAAAATCCCAGAATCTGTAAAAAAAGAGAGAGAGAGAGAGAGACCTACTGTGTAGCCTTGAACAAGTTATTACCCTCTCTGATCTTCAATAGCATCATACAGAAAATGGAGACAACAACACCTTCTTATGGGAGAATTAAATGAAAAAATTACATATAGTGCCTAGTGCAGTGATCTTGGTTTCAGCATTGATGTCATTATTTAATCCACATGTATATTTGTGTTCATATTACCATGGTATTACATATATTTTTATTATTTATTACCATAGACTCGTAAATCTAGGACCACAGATTCATAGATTGAAATAACAGATTATTAGGAACTGACCATTTCAGAAGTTTAGTTCTTTAGAGTTACCAAGCCTTAGAGCCATGGATGATTCATTTCTGCAACTCCCAGAAAAAGCAGGACCTCTGAGGTCAGGAGTCCAGCCACCCCAACCAGCGTCTCCCAGGGCGGATGCCGCTCTCCAATGTCCTTTACCCCTTATCTCCAGGCCAAGGTGGGGTCCAGGCCTCTGAGCCCACCTTGGGGTGCCTGGCTGAACCCCTTGGCCTTGTGCTCCTGTTCTCAGACATCCCAGAATCCCAGGAATTTGCAGCCACAGCAAGTGGGGGCTTGGGATTGGGCCCAGGAGATGATGAAATATGGAAGCTCCCAGAGTCGGGCCTGGTGGGGAAGGCCACATTTTCTGTGTCATGTTCTATTGCACGCCAATCAATTACAGTGTGCCCTATATAAACACATCATGAGGGCTTTGACAGGGGGCCGGGGTGAAGTTGGGTGTCAGGGTAAAACAGGGGATAATAAAATCACTGGAGATTTATTTCTCTAAATTGGAAACTTCATGCTTACACCTGACTAAATCATCAGGCTGAAATTGGAGCTGACTCCCACGGAAAACACATGTAACCTTATCCCATCTTTGTTTAACGGCAACCCATCAAGCCGCCTGATGGGTTCTGCAGATGCGGCCAGCGTCCTCCTTCGGCTGCTTGAGTTCTGGGGGTCTCAATCAGACCTGTCTTCACTGTGCCCACCCTGCTCTCTGGTTGCTCTTCCAGGACTGGCCAAAGCATCGCCTTCCACACGTGGGTGTCCATGTGGGCCTCTGGCCCCCTAGGTAGCTTCCCTTTGTGCCTATGCCCAAGAGTACCCACTTGTATGCCCAAGATCCCTCTACCTGAGACCCTCCTTTCCCATGAAACCACTGTCCCTGAAAGAGGAGCAATGCTGAGCAACAGGAGGGGCAGCCGCCACATGAAGAAAAGAGCTCAGAGTTAGAAGTCTTCTGCCCTAAGTTCAAATCATGGATCTGTGATGAAATCCCTTTATCTGCCTGGGTAAATTGATTTGCTACTCTCTTTGATCCTGTCTCTTTTCTCATAGAACTTTTATGAGGATTTGATGAGCTAATGGGTTAAGAGTGCTTTACAACTTATAAGCTGATGGCATATAACCATATAGAATTCTCCATGTGCATCGTGAAGCACTACATATAGTACTGGGAGGCAGCATGAGGCACCCACCCCTGTGTTCGAAGTTTCCCCTTTGCCAGCAGTGACCAGCCGGGGTTATAAGGATGAAATCAGAAAAGAGTCTAATCACTAAATCATCTCTGCGCGCTGGGCACCGGGTCAGTGCAGCTCATACAATATTTCACGTGACCCCTACAACCTAGGTAAGAGTTACCCCCACTCCAGAGAGAATGAATCAGAGAACAGAGAGCTTACGTAATGTTCCCAAATCACACAGCTGGGATAACCACCAGGATGTCAGTCTAGGTTTGTCTGACTTCAAAGCACATTAAAATCTATGACAAGTGCTCTATGAGGCCTGAGGGGGAAAAGGTGGGCAGTATGTTTCAGGGCTCAGTGTGGGCCCGCCCCGTCTCCCGGCCCCTCCCTTCAAGTCCATAAATTCTTACACACACAAACACACTCACCCCAGTGCACACTGCAGGTGGCCAGCGGCCGGGAGGCTGAGGGCTAAGGCGCCCTTCTCAGAACACGACTCCAGGCTCACACCTCCACCGTGGCCCTTTCGGTGGAGCGAGGCGGGGAGCAGGAGGAGTCCCTGTGTGTCATTTTCAGCAGCAGTCAGCAGAGCCTTGCAAAGTGCAAGATGGCTTTTTTAGCCCAGCATAAGGATCTAGTTAAAAACCAATAAATCAGTAGTGAAATGTGCATAGCAGCCTTCTCCGTAAAATCAACATGGCTTGCTCCTCTGCAGGGAGCCCCCTGATCGCCAGGCTGAAGTCTGGGGCTCAGGCAGAGCCCTCCTCTGTGTCACAGGGATCTTTAGGGACAGGGGTCTCTCCATCATCCCCTGAAGATGGGGAGAAGATGGGAGCTGGGCAACCTGGGCCGTGCCTAGAAGGTGCTTACACTTGAAACATCCTCTTTCTAGATGCAGAGATCAAGAAATTGAGCAGGGCCCAGACAGGCCTCCACACCATTCTGTCCGGACACAGAAAATCAAATTATGAGATGAATGAGCTGGAGAGCAGATGAGCCCGAGAGCCCTGGGCGTTTCCCCAGCACCAAACACAGAAAACCGCCTGCAGACAGGGCTCAGGACCCCCTTTCCAAGTGCTGCCTGGGGAAGACATTCACCGACCTCTGGTAGAATGGGCGACCCAGGGCCTCCCTGTGCCTAGGCCAGCCCCGCAGCGGGGGTGGGGATTTAAGAAGGCCCCAGATCACCCTCAGGACGGTATTTAATATCTGTAAAACTGCCACTCTGGCAGCCAAGGTAAACAGCGTCCCTGGCAGTTCAAAGGTGAGCGGGTTTAAATGTTTCCCCTTGCCTGAATGGAATCCGTGCTGGGCCTGTGGCAGTGGTGCACCCCCCCCCCCACCCCCGGAGGCCGCCCCCCACCCCCGCCGCTCGCGCGCCAGCCCACGGCCTCTGTGCACACAGAGGCTGCATCTCCCACACAAATACTCAAAATTTCTCATTAAAACTTATGACTGTGTCAACAGCGCAGGCTGGGCCCCTAATCTGGAAAAGCCATTTCGCCGCCGCCTGGCCTGTCGTACGAGGGCCAGGCCGGGACTGGCAATTGTTCCACCCGCCTCCTGGGCTCCTGGCCACCAGCTCGTTCGCTCGCACGCGCGCCAGAGACTGGCAGCTCGGCAACACAGGGCAGGCGGGCGTCCGCGGGCGCTGGGCGCACGGGTTGTCAGCAGGCGGGACAGTGTCCTACTGGAGACTTTCAGAGCTGGCGGCGGGCGCTTCCTTTGGCCTAGGAAATAGCTGGGAAGGTTGGCTCCAGAGGCATTAAATAACCCCGCCCTCAGCTGCGCCCTCCTAACCAGGTCCCAGGGGTTTCTTTTTGCTCCTGCCTGGGAAGGTTTAGCTTAGTCCCCACCTGATGCCACAGCAGAGCTGTCAGGATGGGGAAGACCCGAGAGAGATGTGAACACAGGGACCTCCGGGTGGCAGCCAGGGAGAGGTGGAAGCACCTGAGCAAGGGGTTCAGGAGAGAGAAAGGCTGCTGTGCAGAGGGAGAGGATGAACTCCACTCTCAGTAGATCTAGACCGGCAGAGTCCAGGGGAAGAGGAAAATCAGAGAAATACTTCCAGTTCCAACATTTATGGTTCTCCTCTTTCTTCCTCTATAAAACGGGACAACAGTAGAAAGTTGCTACCTGGACCCACCTGCTCCAGTCCCTGGCTAACAGTAAGTACTCAATACACAGTAGTTATTCTCTGACCTGTATTCGTGAAGGTCCTCCTCTGCAGAGCCATAAACAAACAGCTGTCAGTTGAGGGGGAGACTGGCTAGCAATTAGAAGGAAAGAGGCTGAGTGCTGTGGAAGGAGACTTTTAAGAGAGGAGATACAGAGGGCCGTGAGTGAGTGCCTGAGCTAGTGGCTGGAAGACATTCTAGGAGAAGGAACAGCCTGTGCAAAAGCCCTGAGGCAAAGGAGAGCGTGGGAGCACTGGTGAGAGCACAGGAACAGACTCCAGGCTGAGGAAGAGGGGTTGGGGCAGGCAAGTGCTAGCCTGTGATGAGACTCTCCGTGAGCCTTTTTAGATTTGATTCTCTGTGTGTGTTTATTTATACACATGTGCGTACACACTTAATATATGTGCATTTGAATATGCCCAAAGATGTGCACCCACACATATGCCTGTTTAACATGTGAACATCTTATTGTACGCCAACTTATGGTATTGTACTGTAATAAAAAATAAATTTTAAAAATAAATCAATAAAACGAAGACACAAAGGTTTTTAAAAAGTGTATATGTCCTTTTATATCTGTGTACCTGTGCCTAGTTAAGCATTTAGATATAAACACATGTGTATTTTGTGTTTTGGGCTTGGTGTGTGGGTTTTGTTTTTTTTGTTATTTTTTGCATTTTTTTACTGTCGTTCAAGTACAGTTGTCTCCACTTTCACACCACCACTTTCCCCCTCCCCACCCACCCCTACCCCCACCTCCCACCCTTAATCCTTTCCCCCTTTGGCTTTGTCCGTGGGTCCCTTATACATGTTCCTTGATGATCCTTCCCTTTCCTCTGTTATCCCCCTCCCGCTCTGGTTACTGTCAGTTTGTTCTTTATTTCAAAGTCTCTGGTTATATTTTGCTTGGTTGTTTATTTTGTTGATTAGGTTCCACTTATAGGTGAGATCATACGGTATTTGTCTTTCACGGCCTGGCTTATTTCACTTAGCATAATGCTTTCTAGTTCCATCCATGCTGTCGCAAAAGGGTAGGAGCTTCTGCTTTCTTTCTGCTGCATAGTATTCCACTGTGTAAATGTACCACGGTGTTTTGATCCACTCATTTACTGATGGGCACTTAGGTTACTTCCACCACTTGGCTATCGTAAATTGTGCTGCTATAATCATTGTGGTACATAGGTTCTTTTGGATTGTGTTTCAGGGTTCTTAGGGTACAATCCCAGCAATGGAATTGCTGGGTCAAAAGGCAGTTCCATTTTTAGTTTTCTAAAGAAATTCCATACTGTTTTCCACAGTGGCTGTACCAGTCTGCTTTCCCACCAAGAGTGCACTAGGGTTCCTTTTTTCTCCACATGCTCTACAACACCTGTCTGTTGATTTGTTTATGATGGCCATTCTGACCTGTGTGAAGTGGTATCTCATTGTGGTTTTAATTTGCATCTCTCTATTTGCTAGTGATGCTGAGAATCTTTTCATATGTCTCTGGGCCCTCTGTATGTCCTCCATGGAGAAGTGTCTGTTCAGGTCCTTTGCCCATTTTTTAAATTGGATTGTCTGTCTTCCTGGAGTAGAGTCCTGTGAGTTCTTTATATATTTTGGAGATCAAACCCTTGTCCAAGGTATCATTGACAAATATATTTTCCCATATGGTTGGTTCCCTTTTCATTTTGCTGATGTTTTCTTTAGCCATGCAGAAGCTTTTTAATTTGATGAAGTTCCATTTGCTTATTCTTTCCTTTATGTCCCTTGCTCTGGGGGACATATTGGTGAAAACATTGCTGTGTGGAATATCTGAGATTTTCCTACCTACATTCTCCTCTAGGACTTTTATGGTGCCACAACTTATATTTAAGTCTTTTATCCATCTTGAGTTTATTTTTGTGTATGGTGTAAGTTGATGGTTGAGTTTCATTATTTTTTTTACATGTAGCTGTCCAGATCTCCCTACACCGTTTGTTGAGGAGGCTATTTTTACTCCACTTATGCTTCTGCCTACTTTGTCAAATAGTAATTGACCATAGAGACATGGGTGCATTTCTGGGTTCTCTATTCTGTTCCATTGGCCTATATGTCTGTTTATATGCCAGCACCATGCTGTTTTGATTACAGTGGACTTGTAATGTAGTTTGATGTCAGGTATTGTGATCCTCCTACTTTGCTCTTCTTTCTCAAAAGTACTGCAGCTATTCAGGGTTGTTTATGGTTCCATATAAATTTTTGAAATGTTTGTTTTATGTCTCTGAAATATGTCATTGGTATTTTCATAGGAATTGCATTGAATCTATAAATTGCTTTGGGTAGTATGGACATCTTGATGATGTTAATTCTTCCAATCCATGAACACGGTGTATGCTTCCATTTATTGGCATCTTCCTTAATTTCTTTCTTCAGTGTTGTGAACACAAGTGTATTTGTGTGTGTACCTATATATGTGACTACGCATCCATGTTTGTGAGTCTGAATAAGGACTTGTACAGTAGTATTTGCACAAGCACCTATACCTGTTGATGTGTATGTTTGTGTGTGCACTTGTGTTCACACACACTTAAAAAAACACTGATTTCCCACTTCCCATAGCCTTTCTGGTGTCTCTGTGTGGGAGCTGGAGTGGGCTGTGTCCTGAACACACCCTTACCTTCCATTGCTACTCATCAGCCTGATTGGCGTGCTTCCTTTTAAGGCCACAGAGATATTCTGTTTGCTCCCCTTCAGAGAAACAAGAAAAGCATATTGAAACTTCCCTCCAGAAAGCTGAAGTCGAGGCACCCACCATCCCACCCCAACACCTACCTAAGTCAAGGTCTATGCAGACACTGCCATGTGGAGAGCAAGAGTAACTTATCACTGGACTTGGGGTACTGTTGCCCCAACCCATCCCAGCTGCTCTGCTGACAAGCTGTGTGGCCTGGGATGAGTTACTTTGCCTCTCTGAGCTGGAAAGAATGAAGACCATGTTCCCTGACTTCTTTATCTTTGGTTGAAATTGAACACAAACCTGGATGTAGCAAGATGATGACCATCCCTCTATATTTTTCACTGGGTTAGTGCCTTAAAAAAAAGTGGAAGAAAGGAATCCTCAGAAAAGCCTCTTGAAGTCCAAAGGGTCCAACAAATGTGCTGCTTTTAAAAGGGCAAGAATTTTTGCCTTCATCACCTCTGCATTCCCTTCTGAGAACAGCACCTAGCATACAGTGGCTGCTCCATAAATATTTGTTGAATTGATAGATTTGTTCATTGAGCTATTTGCTCATTCATTCACTCAGCAAAGAATCCTCAGCCCTTGTTCTGTGACAGGCCTTACCTGTCCCCACCAAAGAATAAGGAACTCTCTTGCTAAGCTTCACTAAAATCCTGAGAAAATCAGTACCTTAACTCCAGGGCCACCCACAGCCATTAATATTCAAAGTGCTAGGAAAAGCAGCTGTTTGCCTGCTCCCACTTCTCCCCACAGTGGCTGTTCAAACCTTCCCCGTCCCCTCAGAACCTACAACCTTTCTCTTCCTCTTGTGCCCTCTGAACAGGTAACCTTTGTGGAGAAAACAAAAGCCATCAACTCTCAGCCACAAAGCCTGTGTATGTATTTACTTATGCTCCTTCCAAATCTCATCTCCTTCCTTCCTCTCAGAATAACAAATGGGACCCCTCCTCCATGGGAAGCCAAGCTCTCCCCTCACCACCCCTGATGGCTCACCCTGCTGACTCCCTTCCTGTCTACCTCCTTTTTTCCTCCAGGTTTCTCAAACTGACCATGGTAAGCCATGCATTCAAGAAGGTCACAAATTCAATTTGAGGTGTTGTGACTAGCAGTTTTAAAAAGTAAAATAAGAGAGAAAATATCAGAGTGTGTCAGACCCAGGAAAGGTGTTTGTCATGAAGCGTGTGTTTCCCGTGTGTATCTGTGTGTGTAGATGTCCTGGGTCTGGAGGGAAATGTAGGTCTGACTGTAAGTTACAGTTGGGGAAAGTGAGAACAGCACCCTCTCTCTCTCTTTTCCTACCGCCTCCTTCTCATCAGCCGTTAAACATCCTTAAGAATCTCACAGCCTCTCCTTTCAGCACATTCTCCAACTGCTGCACCCTTTGTGTCCAACCACCCCAAATTTCCTCATAACCAATATTCTTCATCAAGTTGTCGGCCCTCAATATGTACACAAACTCACCTCCCATTCCAGGACCAGCCAGCACACCCCCTGGAGCCTCGGAGCAGCCCCACCCACTACCTGCTGCTCACTCTGGTGAAAGCTTTGCCCGGGGCCCTCCGAGCACTGTTTCCTCAGCTCCTTTGACCTCCTCTTCCAGTTTTCTTCCTCCCTCTGTGGCCTGCCTTCTTCCTGTCTTCTGTGGGCTCCTTTGCTCTGGCCCAGATCTTCATGTGGGCATTCCTGAGGGCATTCCTGGGCAATCCTAGACCCTCTCTTCTTCTTACACCCCATCCAGTAGGCTGATGACACCCAACTACATCATAGCTTCCCAGCTCTCCTCCCAGACCCCAGGCTCACCTTTACCTTCTGGCATCTCTACTGAATGGACCACAGGCCCCACCACTCAGCATATCCAAAGGGAACCCAGCTTCTTCCTGCATCCTCTCTAATGTTCCTTGTCTTTGCATCAGCACCTCCACCCAACCTCATCACCCAGTCCAGAAAGCTGACATCACTCTGAACTCTTCTGTGAATCAGTAGTCCCATCAAAACCTCCCAGCCTCTCTCTGTGTCACTCTCAGAGTCATTCTGTCTGAATTACTTTCAGAGTCTTCTGACCAGGAGGTCTCCAACCCATGTTTCTAATAGCACTGGCCACATTGCTCCCTGCTGGAATAAAGTCCAGGCTCCTCATACATGCTTGGAAGGATGTGTCCATGCTGGCCCTCTATCTTCAGCCCCTCTAGGGGCCCATGACTGGCTGGCCCCACCACTTGCTTGGCCTCTCTAAATGCCCTCTCTCTCAGGTTCCTCTGGCCAAAGCTGGGCTGACTGAGGGCACCCCAAGCTCACATTGAAAGACTCAGACCAGGCCCAGCTGCTCGGCCCCATAAATAGGGATTAGACACCCCACTTTGAGGCGGGTGGGTGGGCCGTGAGAAGAGCTGGTTTGGTATAGATTTTATGGCAGGATCACATTTCGTCATCAGACCCACCTCTGAAGCCAGCCAAGGGCAGGTCAGGGCCAGGGGAGTGGGAACTTGAGCTGATCCACCAGCCCACAGCACAGAGCTGCTGGCCCAGCGGGGAGCCATGGCTGGTGATCAAGGGCCCTGAGTTCCAGCCTCTCCTGTGCTGCACCCCCACTGTGGGCACATTCCCTGGGCAGCACTCTGTAAAGGGAGGGCCTAGACTAGGTGGGCTTTCCGACCAGTTCTATTTCCAGGCCCTCTCCCAGTCCAAGCCACAGCAAAAATATCACCACTCCCCAAAGGTTGCAGAGCTCTCATATGCTTACAAATTCATAGACTAGACTTGTCAGACAAAATACAGATGTCCTGTTAAATCTGAATTTAAAATAAACAATAAATAATTTTCAATATAATTATATCCCAAATATTGTGTGGACATATTTATATTAAGAACTCCTTGTTGTTTACCTGAAATTCAAATTTGACTGGCCATCCTGTATTTTCATTTGCTAAATCTGGCACCCATGCCTTGGAGGCACTGGGGTTTAAGGGTCACAGCTTCATGGTCCACCTAACCGACATAGGTCCTGTTTTGACAGGTTAAGTGGTCTTGGAAAAATCATCAAGCTGAGCAGAGATCTGTGGTCATGTCAGCTGGGATTTTGTGGAAAGGTGTTCCAAGCAAAGGGAACAGCAGAGGCCTGGGGGGGAGCGGGGGGGGGGGGGCATTGGGCATGTTCCAGGAAAGGCTTACAGTGGACCGAGGTACAGGGTGTAGACTGTAAGTGTCAGGAGATGCACATGGGAAGAGTGGCTGGAGTCAGACCACATCATATGCAATCTTCCCTGCTGCTGGCAGTAGGGGAGGGCGCCCAGAGGTGTGAGCTGAAGTAAGATCAGAACCAGACTCTGGAGTACAGGGAGCAGGATCCAGCCTCCCAGAGATTAGGGTAAAGGAAACTGGCATGGCCTAGAGGAAGGGCCTGCAGGATTGTGGCGGGGAACTTGGACTCAGATCTGTTCTATGTGCAGAATAAATAATAAATAGCAGTCAGCAAACAGTAGCTGTTGGGTTGTCATTATTATCAGGTGCTTAGTAAATGCTGTGGTTGGTATCAGCTAACCTTACCCTAGCCTGTCCCCATGGGGCCAGGGCCATTTCTTACCTGCTGGGAGCCTGGATATGATGGAACAATGGCAGCTGGGAGATTCCCACACTCTTCTCAGCTGTGCCATCATCCTTCTTTCTCTCCTTGGTCCACTACCAGTGAGAGGTAAGTAATCATGGAGAATATTACGGATGCAAGGGCATTTCAGGGACCCAGTGTAAATTACCTAAGGGAGAGGGGTTGCTTTATAAGAGCCACTTACACCAACATGGATTTCTCACGTCATTCTCACAGCTACCCTAGAAGGTATTTAAGTTCCATTTAAGAGATGTGAAAACCAAGGTTCAGAGTAAGAAAGTCTCTTGTCCAAGGTCCTTAAATAATAGTAAGGAACAGACAGGTTTATAATTCAAGAGATCCAACCAGCAAAGCCTAAGCCCAGTGCCCACGTGAGCCTGTGCAGATACCTGCACCCCAGACGGGCCCGAACCTCCCACCCCCTGCTCATCTTACCCCAGGTCACATACATACATGCTTCTTTCCAGGCTGGTGTGAAAAGGCTGGAGAATTTTGAAACTTTGGGCCCAGTCTCCAGTTCCCTAGTTCTTGGTTACATATTTTCAACTTTCTAAGCTTGTAACTTCCTCCTCTAGAGAAGGGGTAACTGCTTTCCTCCCAGAAATGTTGTGAAGATCCAAAGTGATAAAGTATAGGCAAGTGCTTTCTAAACTAGAAAGTACAGTGCAGACTTGTTTTGTTGCCCAAATCACAGACAAACAACATCATCCTACAAATGTAAAGCTTTTTTTTGTTTTTAGTTTAGATCTTCCAGATTCACAGGGAGGCCTCTGCTCTCTAACAGACAAGTCTAGCTCACAGCCAATAAGCAAGGCAAGAGTGGTTGGTGACACTTCATTTACTCACTTGACAAATATTTGCTCTTCTGTATCAGGCTCTATACCAGGTACTGGTGAATAGAAGCATAGTCCTTGCCCTTGGCCAGGTGGTCAGTGGGAAACACAGAGACAGACAATAATGATACAGTTAAAATCGGTGACAATGTATAAGCAAACATTATAAACAAGGGAGGTTAACCTGTCTGAGAATTGGAGAAAGCTGTCAGTTAAGATTTCTACAAAAAGGATATTTACACAGGGTCTTCCATAATTTATGTATTTCTTCATTCAACAAATATTTATGGATCTTTCCTAAAGTGCTGGGATACATCAGTGAACAAAATAAATAGCCCCTGAATTCAAGGAGCTTAGTGGAAAAGACAGATAATAAAAATATTGTGTATGTTATATGTGTATAATATAATAATATAAAATACATTGTAATATGTCAGGTTTTATAAAAACAATGCAGAGTAAAGGGATAAAGACTGAGAGTGGCAAAGGGGCTATTTTATGTGGACTGCAAAGACTGAGAAACTGACAGTTGAACACAAATCTGGATGAAGAGAATGAAAATTGAATGAGAATGAAAATACAACATAAAATTTTTGGATGTAGCTAAAGCAGCGCTTAGAGAACATTTTATAACTTTAAGTGTTTATGTTTAAAAAGAAGAATGGCTTTAGATCAGTTATCTAAGTTTCCATCTTGAGAATCTAGAAAAAGAAGTACAAAGTAGCCCTGGCATCTGGCTCAGTTGTCGGAGCATTGTCTTGCACACCAAAAGGCTGTGGTGCGATCCCTGGCTGGGGTGCTTACAGGACACAACCAATCAATGTCTCTCTCTTGCTCCCCTCTCCCCACAACCCCCCCCCCCACCTTCCTCTCTCTCTAAAATCAACAAACGTATCTTCAGGTAAAGATTTTAAAACAGATAGAAAAGGAAGTAGAAGGAAAGAAATACGAAAGAGTGAAATGCACTGAAGTAGGAAAAAAGGATAAAAAAACAAATGAAATCAAAATCTGGCTCTTAGAAGAGATTAATAAAATTGATGAGCCCCTGGCTAAACTTATCAGGAAGAAAGGACACAAATTTCCAGTATCAGAAATAAAATATAAGACATCATTACTGATCCTACTGACATGAAAATGATATAAGGGAATGTTATGAACAACTTTATGCAATGAATCCCTTAAAAGACACAGCCTGCCAATACTGACACAAGAAGAAATAGAAAATCTTAGTAGCCCTATATCTTTAAAACATTGAATTCACAATTTTTTTAATTCCCACAAATAAAACTCTAGTTGTTTTCAATGGTGAATTCTTTCAAACATTTAGTGAATACATCATATAAAACTTATTCAGAAAATACAGAAGGAGGGAACTCTTGCAACTCATGATATGACATTAGTATAATTCTGATACCAAAGCCAGACAGGACATTATAAAAATTTTTAAAAAATTATAAACCAATATTCCTCACAAAAAATCCTTAATAATGTCCTGGCTGGTATGGCTCAGTGGACTAAGCACTGGCCTGCAAGCCAAAAGGTTACCAGTTCCATTCCCAGTCAGGACACATGCCTAGGTTCCTAGACAGGTCCCCAGTTGGGGCTGTGCAAGAGGCAATTGATTAACATATCTCTTGCACATTGCTCTTTCTCTCTTTCTCCTTCCCTTCCCCTCTCTCTAAATGTAAATAAAATCTTTTTTATTTCTTATTTTTGGATTATATTTTATTTATTTTTAGAGAGAGGGTAAGGGGAGTAGAGAGGGAAACATCAATGTGTGGTTGCCTCTCCCATACCCATTACTGGGGACCTGGCCCACAACCCAGGCATGTGCCCTGACTGGGAATCAAACTGGTGACCCTTTGGTTCATAGGTCCATGCTCAATCCACTGAGCTCCACCAGCCAGTGATCTTTTTCTAAAATCCTTAATTATTGCCAAATCAAATTAATATGTATTATACACATTTATATAATATGCATAATATATTTAATATGTGTAATATATATGAAATATATATTATAGAAAGATTACAACCAGGTGGAATTTATATCAGGAATCCAAGTTGACTTTATATAATTCTCCACATTAACACAATAAAGAAAAAAATGAAATAGTAATCACAATACATACTAAAAAATTATTTGATGAAGTTAAACACTCATTCCATTTATGTTCACCATTGTGCTGGTGATCCTAGCCAGTGCAATAAGACAAGAAAAAAAAAGCAAAAAAATTGCAGAAGCAGAATTATCTTTATTTGCAGATGGTATAATTCTGAACATCAAAAATTCTAAGGAGTTTATTAAAATATTAAAATTAATAAATGATTTTAGTAAGAATTCAAGATACAAGGTAAATATTTAAATCTATATATATAAAATGAACAATTAGAAAATGAATTTTTTAATATTATTTAAGATTGCATAAAAAAACAGGGATAAATATAGCAATATCTGTGTATGATATCTACACAGAGAACTAAAAACATTGCCAAAAGAAATTTTAAAAGTTATAAAGGAATAAAGATATATGTCATTTTCACTTATCAATAGTTTAAATATTAAATATCCCTCAAATAAATTGACATATTCAATATAATCCCAATCAAAATCATAACAGCCTTTTTTGAAGAACTTAGGTGGAAAAGCAAATGACCTAGGATAGCCAAAACAATCTTGAAAAAGAACAGTTAGTCGACTTAAGACTATTTGATTTCAAGAGTTACCATAAAGCTACAGTAATCAAGGTAAGTTTGAAATGGCATTAGGATAGACAAAGAGATAAATATAACAGCATAGAATCTAGAATAGATCTACACCTGTATCATCAATTGATTTTTGATTGGATCAATTAAATAGGGAAAGGTAAGTCTCTTCAACAAAGAATGTTGGAGAAACTGGATATCCACATGAGACTAATTAAACTTCAACCACCACCTCACCTCATACCAAAAAGAACTATTTCAAAATTGATTATAGGGCCCTGGCTGGTGTGGCTCAGTGGATTGAGTACCAGCTTGCAAACCAAAAGGTCACTGGTTTGATTCCAAGTCAGGGCACATGCCTGGGTTGCAAGCCAGGTCCCGACTAGGGAGTGTGGGAGAGGCAACCATACATTGATGTTTCTCTCCCTCTCTCTAAAATAAAAATTTTGAAAAAAATTGATTATAGACCTAAGTTCAAAAGCTAAAACTATAAAATATCTAGAGGAAAACATAGGAAAATAGATTTATGACTTTGAGCAAGGCAAAAATTTCTAGCACTGAAAAAGCATCAACCGTAAAGTAAAATTTTGCCTAATTAAACTTTATCAAATGTTAAAACTTTTGTTCATCTAAAGGTATTATTAAGAAAATAAATATAGCTTGTCTATTACTAGTATTCAGAATGTATAAGGAATTGGGACTTCTGGTCAAGATGGAGGCATAAGTAAACATGCTTTGCCTCCTCTTATTATTACAGAAAAAAAATGCAACTAGACCATAAAACAAATATCACCCAAAACTATCAGAAAATCAAGCTGTATGGAAGTCCAAAAACCAAGGATTTAAAGAAGCCACATTCATCCAGATAGGTAGAAGGGGCAGAAATGTGGAGACAGGTAGAGAGGTGCAGAGATGTGATGTGGTGTGGAGAGCGGCAGAATGGGTGGTCCCACATTCACGTGTGATAGATAAAAATCAGGAGGCGTACCTCAGGAGGGAGAGATCCCAGCCCCAGGACAGACCACACAGCCTAGGGTTCCAGTGCCAGGAAGGTAAATCCCCATAACTTCTGGATATAAAAACCAGTGGGGATTGGGGCAGCAGAAGAAATTGCTAGATTTTCAGGAGACTCCTCTAAAAGGGCCCACATGGGCTTAGGATGTAATACAGACCCACCCTGTCTGGGATTCAGCACCAGGACAATAGCTTGAAGGGCACCAGTGGCATACAGAGGAAAAGTGAAGTGACTGAAAACAGGGTGAGTGCCAGGAGGCAGCTTCCTCTCAGCCAAACCTCCAGAAGCCAGGCAGTGACATTGTCCCCTCTCTAAGCCTTCCCCCAACACACAGTAACAATGTGGTGAAGCAGATTGCCCCCCACCCTGCTGATCACAAAAGGCTCTGCCCCACACAATTTACAAGTGTGTTTCCTACAATAGGCCATGCTACTAAGACAGGGAGTCAAAGCAGCTCTACCTAATACACAGAAACAAACACAGGGATGCTGCCAACTTGAGGGGATAAAGAAATAAGGCCCAAATTGAAGAACAGAACAAAACTCCAGAAAAAGAACAAAATGAAACAGAGATAACCAACCTATCTGATGCAGAGTTCAAAACACTGTTATCAGGATGCTCAAAGCACTCACTGAGTACAGCTACAGAATAAAAAAAAAGACCCAGACAGAAATGAAGGTATGTTAAGTGTAATAAAGAAAAATCTACAGGGAACCAGCAGTGGAGTGGATGAAGCTGAGATTCAAACAAATGATTTGGAACATAAGGTAGAAAAAAGCATTCAATCTGAACAGCAAGAAGAAAAATAACTAAAATCTAGGATAGTCTAAGGAGCCTCTGGGACATCTCTAAATATACCAACACCCAAATCATAGGAATGCCAGAAGGAGAAGAGGAGCAAGAAATTTAAAACGTATTTGAAAAAATAATGAAAGAAAACCTCCCTAATTTGGCAAAGGAAATAGACATACAAATCCAGGAAGCACAGAGAGTCCCAAACAAGTTGGACCCAAAGAGGACCACATCAAGACACATCATAATTAAAATGCCAAAGTTTTAAGATAAAGAGAGGATCTAAAAGAAGCAAGAGAAAAGCAGAGAGTTACATACAAAGGAGTTCCCATAAGACTGTCAGCTGATTTCTCAAAAGTAACTTTGCAGGGTAGAAGGGGCTGGAAAGAAGTATTCAAAGTAATGAAAAGCAAGGACCTACAACCTAGATTACTCTAACCAGCAAAGCTATCATTTAGAATGGAAGGGCAGATAAAGTGCTTCCCTGACAAGAAAAAGCTAAAGGAGTTCATCATCACCGAGTCATTATTACGTGAAATGTTAAAGGGACTTATTTAAGAAAAAGAAGATCAAAACTATGAACATTAAAATGGCAACCAATTCACAACTATCAACAACTGAATCTAAAAAACAAATTTAGCAAATAACCAGAACAGGAACAGAATCACAGATATGGAGATCAGCTAGAGGGTTACCAGTTGGAAGCAGGATGGGAGAGAGTGGGGGGAAAGGTGCAGGGATTAAGAAGCATAAATTGGCAGGTACAAAACAGACAGGGGCATGTCAAGAATAGTACAGGAAATGGAGAAGCCAAAGAACTTACATGCATGTTGCATGGACATGAACCAAGCAGGGGGATTGCTGGAGGGAATGGTAGTACCAGGTGGAGGGGGCAAAAGGGGTAAATTGGGACACCTGTAATAGCATAATCAATAAAATATATTAAAAAAGAATGTATACAGTATTGTTAATAGCAAAGTGACAAGCAATCCAATAAAAACTGAGCAAATACTGAATACTCACTTCACAAAAGAAGATAAACAAATAGCCTATAAGTGCATAAAAAAGACTTTGTTATCATTAATCATCTGTAAATGCAAGTTAAAGTTACAAAGTGATACAACTACATACCCAACAGATAGGCTAAAATGAAAAAAAAAAAAAACTGACCATAGCAATTGTTGGCAAGGATATGGAGTAACAAAAATACTCATACATTGCTGGTAGGGCTGTAACATGGCACAATCATATTGGAAAACTCTTTGGCAGTTTCATATAAAGTTAAAAGTGCATCTACTCCTTTCTCAGGTATTTACACAAGAGAAATAAAGGCATACCCATTTCTTGCATACAAGAGATGTTTATAGCAGCCTTATTCATAATGGCCTCAAACCATAAACTACCCAAAGAACTGAATAAACAAAAAAAGGTACATCTATACAATGCACTACAACTCAGTAATCACAAAAAACAAACCACTAGTCTACCCATGACATGGATGAAGCTCAAATACATTATGCTGAGCAAAAGAAACCAGACACGAAACCAAAAAGAACACACACTGTTTGACTCTATTTATGTGAAGTTCAAGAACAGGCGAAAATTCATTTATAGTGCTAGAAGTCAGAACACTGGATGCCTCTGGAGGGTGGAATTAACTGGGAAGAGTCATAAGGGAGCTTTCTGGAGTGAGGGAAATGTTCTGTGTCTTCACTTGGGTGGTGGTTTTGTAAGGGAATACATTTGTCAAAACTCATCCAATCACACTTAAGATCTTATACATTTCAATATATGTAAAATAAAACTTAGTTTTAAAAAGATTTAAAACCTGTGATGCGATCCATGAAAAGAGAACAAAAGGAGCATAATGGGGGTCCAGGAAAAGGTGTGACAGCATTTGGAGTGGGCAGGGGGGTGACCACATGGAGCTCCGTGCTGCTGCTGGAAAGAGATTGGTCAAGGCCAGGTCCTGGAGATGAGGATATGTGTACGCTTGGGGGCATGCTGCAATGGGCCAGGGGTAGACTCGGCACCTAGTCCACTGATGGACACATAGAAAGTACTCAATAAATGTTTTTCAATTGAATGAAACATAAATAAGGCGCTGCTAACAGATCTGAGCCTGAACAATTGCTTGAAGCCCCAGAGAGGACTTGGGCTGGCTCTGGTTCACCCTGCAGAGAAGCCAAGCACAATCCTGGAGTGCTGAACTTGGACACATTCTATCACGCAGCTCAAGCCGCCCTGGGGGCGCCATATAACTTTATTGTAAGCTCGTGCAATAACACAGGCAAATGTAATAACAATGTAAAGTTGGCTTTAATTAAAATGAAGGGTGTTTGCTTCTCCCTTCTTTTCCTCCTAAGCCAGGGCAGCCTGCTGAGCTGTGCTCAGCAATCAGAGAAATGTTTCCAAAGCAGGAGGCAGCCTCCCTGCCCCAACACTGACTGGCCCTTCCCCCTCCCCAGCCTCCACACTCCCTTCTTATATGATCCACATGGCAGAAGGACAGGCAGAAGGAAAACAGGACTGGTGACACCTTTCTAAGGCCACCAGGAAGGGAGAGACAATATTGTCAAGCAGTGTAGCGAAAAGAAAGGTTCCAGTTCCAGAGGTCTTGTCCACAGACTCATTCTAAAGATGCCTCGTGAACTACTGTGTGCAAACCTTGTGCTGGGAGCTGAGGCCATCCTCACAGGACTCACTGTCAGGTAGGAACTCATCAGTGCAGAGGATATACCCACCCAGGGAAACATAAAAAGCCATGACTCTAGGTCTCCATCTATGTGTCCTGGCGCCTAGAAAATAACACTAAGAATTTGCACCACGACCCAATGAAATAGATACTACTGTTATCCCCATTCTGAGGATGAGAAAACTGAGGTTCAAAAAGGCTAAGTCACCTGCCCAAGATCACAGAGCTAGTAAGAAGCAGTAGAAAATAGCTGTCATTTTGAATGTCCTTCCACCTTTTCATTATTTCCTGCATTATGAGTCCTTTATTCTCCAAGTAGAAGCCAGAAAAGCCTCATCCTCAGACCCCTTTGTGACCCAGCTTCAGATATGTGACCCAGGTGCCATTAATCAGACACACCTATGTGAAACCTGGATGCAGAAGAAGGAGGTGGTCAGGAGGAGCGATTCAGCTTGTGGCCAGGGCAGTAGCAGAGGCATCCAGTACTTTGGGGACAGGAGTGGCAGAGCCTCTGACATCCAGCCCCAAATGTCGTAGGGACTGAGGGACAGGGCAGTGGTGTTTTCACTGAAAATGCCCCCAGTCTAGTCAGGCTTTACCCCTGTGACCCTCTGGAGATTCTGCAAGCTGGCCAACATCCTGTAACAAATTCTTTCTCTGCTTCAGCCAGCTATAATGGTCTCTGTGTGTGTTTGCAAACACGCACTCCAACAACATGGTGGACACAGGGTTGCAACTTGGCTCCGGGACTCAGGCTTTACCCACCATTCCACACAGGCTTCATTTGTCTCCTCTTCCTGACCCTGTAAATGAAGCTCTACTCCCATTTCACAGATGAGGAAACTGAGTCTAAAAGAAATCAGACCACATGAAAACAGTTGCTAGTCAATAGTTTTTGGCCTAGGAGTAGCAATTTCATATTGTTCAACAGACCAGACATCAGCATTTAGTCTAGATTTGTCTGACTGCCCAATCCTTGCTGTGTCCACTGCATGCACTTTCTCACAGTCAAATTTGATCACAGGATGTAGTGGGTGAGAAGCTACTCTCAGGGGGTACAAGAAGAGGAGGTGAGGATTGGAAGGGTTTGCCTTCCTGTGGAACCTGAAAAAAAACAGAAGAAATGAAGACAGCAGACTGTGCCTTCAGCCTGACACGGTACAACTTCCCGGGCATCTCTTTGTGCCCAGCCCTGAGCTTATCACTTCTGGGGAGGGCACTGAAAAAAAGGACATGGTCCCTGCCTGCATGGAGCATAGGTCAAGGGATTCTTGCACGGGCAGCATTACAGGAGAAATAGCACAGGAGGGTGAGAAGAATGGGGAATACTCAAGCTGTTCATGTGCAGAAGGAAGGCCTTCTGGAGGAGGGGAGGCTGGAGTGGAGCCTTGAAGGATGGGTAGGCTGTGGATGAGTGGAGAGAGGTAGCCGGGCATCAGGCTATAGAAACAGTGAAAACAAAGGCACAGAGGCTGGAATGAGTGTGGCTCTGTGAGGGGAAGTAAGGAGAGCAGCTTAGGTGACACACACACTGTGTGAAGGGTAACGATGAGGGACCACATGAAAGAAAGGTTGAGTGTGTCATTTGCTCATTCTTCAACTTTTCAGGCACCACTTTGTGTCAGATGTGCTAATGAAACAGCTGGAAACCACAGACTTGGGCCTTGCCCTCGTGGGTCTTAAGACCACACAGAGAAGCCATGTGCTAAACAAGTAAAGACCCAGATAATTAGCTACTAGCAGTTCACCTAGATTTTGTCCACATGAAGTTCAGGAAGCCATGAGAGTATCTAACAGGGCAATGAGCCCTGGAAAAAGAAGGTGAGGAAGCAGCACCAGGAAGGGCCTGAAGCAGGAGGAGCTCATCATACTTGAGGAACTGAAAGCAAGCTGGCATGGCTGCAGTGAGCTGAGTGGACGAGTCAGCAGGGATGCCCAAAGTCGTGCTGTGCACTGCCTGGTAAGGAGTGTGAATTTTCTCCAAAGAACCAGGGAATGTGATGCAATCAGCTCTGTGTTTCCTTAGCAATCACTTGGGCTGCTCTGGGGAGAATAAAGTGGAGAGATGGAGAGCAGAGACCAGTTAGCAAACAAAGTTTTTTGAACCAGTTAGGAGTAATTCAAAGACCAGGGTTATGACCCAGATGGGGTCATGGCAGGGGAGGTGGAGGGGTGTGGAGTCTCCAGATAGATTTTGGAGGCGAAATCAACTGAGTCAAGCAGTATACTGTAAGTGCTATGTGATGTCACCTCCTCCTTCCTTGATTCTCTCATCTGTAAAATGGGGCTGTAATAGGACCTTACTCATAAGGTTACTGAAAGTACTTATATGAGTTGATACACTGTGAAGTATGTGAAGTGACAGTTAGCTGTGATTGACACCGGCAGATTTGGGGGAGGACAGAAGTCCTACGGTGGGACATCCTGGTGGAGACATTGGGCTGACTGCTGGACCTCAGGAGTGTACACATATCCAAGGCCACAGAGAAGGATGGAGTATCCCAGGGGGAAGGTGCAGAGAGAGACACACTGGTGCCCAGCAGGGCCCTGAGGCCTCTCTCAGCTTTACATGCCAGGCCAGGGCATCCAGGCTGCTCCTAGATCCCATTAAGTCTACTGGGAACAACAGTGGCTTTGGCAGTGGCCCTGGAGACACCAAGCAATGCCTCCTGACTCTGACACCCCAGCAGCCTCTGCTGGGGGCCCTTCCTTGATTTCTAAGGGGGCCAGGCCTGAGTCAGCTCCTCCAGGCCCTGAACCTGTCTGAGCCTTCAGACCTACGGCTTAGGCCACTAAGCCCCAGCTCCTGCTGACAAATCCCTTCTAATGGGGAGATCAACCTTTCAATATGACTGCCACAGCTTCAAGAAACACGTCTCAGGGCAGCAGGAGAGGGGGCATCCAGGAGCGAGGCTTTCTCAGGCCTCGCTGCCCTGTCACCCCCCATTCCTGCTATCTCCCAGTGCTGTGGCTTTTATAAGCCATAACACTGGAAGCCCAGTCGGGAGATGGAGAGAGCAGATGGGCAAAAAATCTTGTCCCTGCAGGGCTGAGAAGACCAGGCTCCTACTGAAATGAGCTCTAGAGCCCTTGGGAGACAGGGAGGCTTTCTGCACTCTCACCTCAGGGCCTCTGCTCTTCCTTCTGTCTAGAAGGTTCTTCCCCCAGCCATCTGCAAGGCTTACTCCATCACCTCCTTCAAGCTTTCACTCAAAAGTCATCTTCTCAGGAGGTGTTCCCTAACTTCTCCACCTAAACTGTAAGCCCAACTTTCCACATTCCCTACACCCTTCCCAGCTTGACTTTGTCTGTAATGTGATCATCACCTGCCATACTCTATATTTTAGTTTATATATGTAATTGTCTGTTTCCCCCACTAAATTGTCTACCCCCACTAAAGAGAAAGTTCTGCCTTGGCTGCTGTGATTCAGTTGGTTGGAGTATTGTCCCATACACTGACAGGTTTCAGGTTCGATTCCCCGTCAGGGCACATACCTAGGTTTCAGGTTCAATCCCTGGTCAGGGCGCATATGGCAGGCAACCAATCAGCATTTCTCTCTCTCTCCCTCCCTCTCTCTCTGTCTCAGTCTCTCTCTCTCTCTCTCTCTCTCTCTCTTTCTATCTCCTTTCCTCTCTCTCTAAAAGCAGTGAAAAACGCCCTGGCTGGCATAGCTCAGTGGATTGAGCACAGGGCTACGAACCAAAGCATCGCAGGTTCGATTCCCAGTCGGGGCACATGCCTGGGTTGCAGGCCATGACCCCCAGCAACCGCACATTGATGTTTCTCTCTCTCTTTCTTTCTTCCTCCCTTCCCTCTCTAAAAATAAATAGAATCTTTTAAAAAATCTTTAAAAAATAAAATAAAAGCAGTGAAGAAAGGTCCTTGAGTGAGGATATTTTTTAACTGAAAAAAATAAAAAGAAAGTCCCACTAGAACAGAAATTCTGTCTCGGTTGTTCCCTGATGAATCCTCAAAGCCCAGAACAGAGCCTGATACACAGTAGACAGTCAATAAATATCTGTTTATTGATTAATTTTTTAAAAGGTTGTCTCTTAGGCAGGTCACTGGACTCAGAACCAGGGTCTAGAGTCTGAGCTGTAATTCTCTCTTCATCCTTTGTCAAATGCTTCCTCCTCAAAGCCTTAGTCTCTACTCCATAAAATAGGCACTATGACTCCTGCTCTGGCTCCCATATTTGAAACCCTCTTAAATACATTAAATTATTATTATATCATTGTATAATATATCATTATTATTTAAATAATATTATTAAATATGTAAAGGAGAAACAGAGAAGGCAGTAGGAGATGGGACCAGAGATGGGGTAAGGTCACAGTGCAGAGGTCTGGGGCATCCTGGTGGCTGCATTGTCAGCCAAAGGGCCAAGTGGCCTAGACAGGGCTTGACAGGAGTTGCTGGGGGGCCATCTGATCCACCTCTGAGGCTGCAGCATCCAACACAGGGGGATCCCTTCCTGGGACCAAGCCCACTCTGAACACAAAGTGCTCAAGCAGGTCTGAGTCATCCTCCAGGAGGGCCCCTTCTTCTCCTGAAGTGGAGACTGCCTAGGGATCTGGGAGAACCCAGATACCATATCCAGATGTCCCAGGCATCTGGGAGAATAGGAGAGTTTCAGGGGATTGGCCCAGCATTCTGAATGAATTCCTGACAGAATTGCCAGCTCCCTGCATTAAGGCAGCTGTGGGGTTAAGCAGGACCCATCATTCCAACCCACAACCTGCCTGGCAAGCACCCATTGATCTTTAAGATTTGGCTCCAACATCACCTGTTCTGGTAAGCCTTCCTTGACAGCTTCCCCCAACCCACTGTACCCGAGGCAGAACTGACAACTCCCCCATTAGTGCCCTCTGTGTCCTGTTCAGGCATTCACTCCCCTCAAAAAAAAAACTATTAATAGAGTGTCCACTGTGCACCAGGATGTCCACTGACCAAGGACTAAGGATACAACAGTGAAGGGGACAGAGGAATGCAGTGACCTGCTCTCACAGAGTTTGCAAGCACTGCACAGCACTCTACCTGCCTCGAGGACCCGTGTCTGTCTCTCCCACCCCACTGTGCGCTCTTCAAGGCCAGAAGCTCTGCCTGAAACTTCTCTGTATCAGAGTCCAGGGCTCCTATATAACTGGTACTGAATGTTAAGCTTCTGTACTAAGCCTCCAAATACCCCCAAACTCCTTAGCCAACCACACTCTCCCCTGAAACCCTCTGGACCTGTCTTCCTCTGTCACTGAAGCATTAATGGCCCTTGCCATAACTGGTGATCTAATGACCTCATTAGTCAGCACTATTGCCTATGGCTAAGCATTTTTAATGTCACTAATTTCCTGCACCTAGAACCACATCTAACACACATAGTAGGCACCTGATTGGTATTTGCTGAAGAAAAAAAGATAAGAAGGAAGGAAAAAAGGAATTGCTTCTAGTTCTGCCACCATTTATCTATGCATACATTCAGATACTCGTTCTCATGACTCAAGTATGGGCCATGGATCTACAACACCAGCATCACCAGGGATCTTGTTAGAAATTCAGACTCTCAGTCCAACCCCAGACCTACCGAACCAAGGTATGCATTTTAACAAGATGCCCAGGTGATCCACGTGCCCATTAACATCTAAGAAACACAGCTATAAGCTGTGAGGAAGGTAATGCCAGTCCTATTGACCTCCCAGGAGAGTTAAGAGGGTCAAGTGGGATGACTAATTCAAAAACATTTTGAATATTGGAATATGCTGGGCAAATGAAATAGACTGCTATGATTTTTCTTATGATTAATAATAGTCCTTGCAGAAAAACCACTTTATAGTTCTGTCTTAAAACCTCATTAAACCCTGTTCAAATGTGCTATTAAAAGTTATGTTCTAGTCCACTTAGTTTTGTAAACCCCAAGTCTTTTAAACAGAATGGAGTCTGGGCTCAAGGACAGGAACACTGGCCCTGCTCACGAGGGCTGCCATGGGCATGATTGAATGCAAATTTATTTCCCACAGCGCCCTGCCAACTGATTGATCCTGGGGCAGGAGGAGATGTTGGAAACGCAGTTCCTCAGAGAAAGGAAAAACTAAGTAAAGGCAGAGAGTGGAAAAAGACAACCATGGGGTTTCACGCTGGTTTGTGGGGTTGAACTGCATGCCTGTAATCTTCTGCCTTTCAGCCTCTGCCAAACCATGTGGAAGGAAAAGAAGGGCGCTGAAGAGAAGAGAGCAGACTCCGGTGGGGAATTACCTCAGCCACAGGCTGGGGCAGTGGGCGGCCGTGGAGAGACTCCTTCAGCCGAAGCAGCCACAGTTGCAGCTGCAAGTTAGTGCAAGGGCTTTTGATGAGGGGCTGGCCTGAGGCCCAGGGCCCTGCCAACGGCCTCGTCGGCTTTTGGCCCTGAGATGAAGGCTAAGAGTGAGTTAGGAAGATGCATCTTGGACTAAAGTTTGGGCAGTGGGCAAGAGAAAGTAAGAGCCATGATTAAGTTAGGTGGAGATTGATAACCAGTCAGGACTGGTGAGAAAAGCAGTAAGTGGGCAGCACCGGTCCTCTGGTGCCCCTAGTTCTGTCTGCATGCTCAGCCTGGGATGGCTACCACAGCAAACGAAAGCCCCAAAGTTGGGGGAACTTTCCAGCTGGGGCTCAAGACCATGGCCTAGAAACTCTGACTCTAGCTTTCCAGTCTCCTCCTCAGCTTACCCCTGGTCTTTCAAGTTCTATAACTCCCAGCCCTCAGCTTGGCTCACACTGCCCCCTTCCAGCACGACCTCTCAACCCCCCAAACCACAACACTGAATCTCTCTGTCGGTCAGTCGTCATACATTCCCTGGCACTTTTCTTGGACCAGGCCCTGTGCCAAGCACCAGGGGCATGGAGATGAATTAGGCCTGAATGTGGCCCTCAGAGACCACACAGTCCAGTGGGGGAGACAGAAGAATACTACACACTAGGATAAGTTCTATTACAATGGGAAGTGCAGGGGATTAAGAAGACAAAGGGGAGGCAGGAAATACAGTGAGGGGAAGCAATCTGGGAAGGCTTCCCAGAGGAGGTGCACCTGTGCTAATGCCTAAAGGACTAGCTGGACTTAACCCAGATAAAGAGGAAGAGGAAAGCCAAAAGGGCAAACAAATATAAGAGTGATATTCAACATCACATAATCAGAGATTTGCAAATTAAAACTATGAGATACCACTTTTCACCCATCAGATTGTAAATGTAAAAGTTGAATAATGCCAAATGATGGCAAAAACTTGGGGAAACCTGAACCCTTGTGCACTGCTGGGGTCCAATCAGGCAGGACTAAGAGAAATTTAATTCAGGCATGGGCCCTCTGAGCATTGCTCCCCCTTGGTATTCACCACAAAGAAACTCATGCCCTGACCCTGAGGGTACCAATACAAGAATGCTCATTAGAGCAGCGTTTGTGTGGTGAGAGTGAGGTGTTACTAGGGAGTGAGTGGGTAAGGAAAAGCAGTGTATGCATACGGTGCACGTGCAATTAAAGGCAATGAACTAGACTCTAGAGGGACATACAATGATATGGATAGATCTTAAAAACATGTGTTAAGTGGGGAAAAATAAGAAACAGAAGGTGCTCTAAAGCAAAATACCATTTATATAAATTAAAAACATACACAAAGAAAACAACACCATATATTTTTCAAAGAAACATGCATTTCCAAGGTCATATACCAAACACAGTAGAGTGGAGACCTATAGGGAAGAAGGAAGTGGGAGGAGGGATGGGGAATGATGGAGTAGGAAAATCATAAATGCAATAAAACAAGAACAGGGCCTGGCAGGGAAGATGAGAATAATGGCTTTGCATGAGGAAAAGGGTCATTAACTAAACTTGCAGGCCTACCTGAGATTTAAAAAAGAAAGAGCAGGGAGGAATTGAAGTCCAGGCCGAGAGAACCACAGGTGCAGAGACCCAGTGGCAGCTGAGAGGCCTATGGAAGGAAAGCCCAGAGGACACACAGCCCAGACAGGGCACCTGGTGGTCTGGTGAGGCAGTGGGGAGCGAGGAGGCTTCAGTGGGCCGTGGGCCATGGCAAGGCCTTCTTAAATCCACTGGGCAACCTTGGGAAGGTTTTAAACTGGGGAGGGACCTGCTCAGATTGAGGGTGTAGATATTCTCACAAAACCACAGATTTGTGGAATATTGTGAACAGAAAGGATCTAAAGATCATCACATAGTCTGCCTGCCCTCCATGTACCCTGTCCCCCTTCATGCATCTCCAAGGACAGAGAGCACTTACACACTCACAGTCTCTTTAATCCTCCAGTAGCACACACAAAAGAGGCAAGGCAGACGTTACTATTTCCCTGTAATAGATGAATTCATTGAGGCTTAGGGAAGTTAAGAGAATCTTGTACTCTTCAAATCATAGAATTGCAGCCTTCTTTTCCAGAGGTTACAAGATCCAAAAAAGTCTTGTCAAAGTTGAACTGAAGTCGAATGCATTGTGTTAAGTATGCTACAAATTAGGGTTAAATCAAGTTGCATTATACTCAGTGGAATCCCTTCCTTTAAAATTTTGTTTTAAGTACTTGCTGTGTGTTCAAGCGCGCCAGATGCAGGGTGTGCTCAGGGTTTTTGGACAAGCACAGTGCACCACGGGGCTTCGGACAGCAGTCCCCCATCCTTAAGTGCCATCAGGAGTGTGCAAGAGCAGTGTGCCCTCTGTGTCTGACCCCAGGGCACCAGCAGAAGCACCTTGTCAGCCAAAGACAGTCTCCTGCTCCCCTCCCATCTGAGCCCTGGGCTGAAGGCCAAGGGGGACTTCAAGGTTAGGAGGACCTCTTCTCAACCCCCTTCTCCTGCCATCCACATGCTAGCCCCAAAGCCTGAGCAGGGCTGAGGACTGGTTCTCCAACCCCTACCCCCCTGACTGTGACCATCAAGACCCATTCTTTCCCACACCGCCTTCTACCCACCCCAACATTTTCCAGGGTCCCCCATCAACTCTCAGAACTGGGTAGGATTTCCTTGGGGCTTGTGGAGGCCGTGACTTCATGGAAGACACACACACAGGCACACATGTATACCACACACACTCCACAGATCTCACACACACAAACAACTCTAAATTTTTTCCCTCTCAACAGACATTGATAGGAAGTAGGGAGAAAGATCCAGAGGGAGAGTAGAATGAATAAGAAATAAGAAAATCCCAGCTATCATCTGTCGTATGAGAATGAGGAAAGGGGAGGGAGACCCCAAGACATAATGAGCGTCATGATGAGGCTCTAAGAAGGAGTAAAACTTTCCCTTCTCTAGCTTCCCCCCTGTCTCTTCTGCTCTTTGGAGCCACAGGGACAAAGAAAGGAAGGCAGGTCTGAGAATCCCATTCACTGTACCAGGCACTTCACTTCCCATGAATCAAATGACAAGGGGAGGATTGTCAAGGGTCCTCAGGTGACAGACCTGAAACGGTCCCTGCAGACATGCCCTCTCTGCCTCAGGACCTTTGTACATACTGTTTCCTCTGCCTATAGCCCTCCCTTTCCCTTACATACACACACCCTTCTCTCTGCATAACCAACCCCCACATATCCTTCAGGCTTCACTTAGATGTCATTTTCTCAGGGATGCCTTCCCTGATTCCCCCCTGCCATACCAGGCAATCTTAGAGCACCTCACCTTTTCAGCATTCATCACAATTCTAATTACTTATTTGTGTATCTCTCCCACTGGAATTTAAGTTCTCCAGTGGCTGGGACCTTGTCTCTATTGTCTATCACTAAATCCCAGCACCCACTACATAACAGGCGCTCAACTAATATTGAAAAGTGAATAAATGAATCCAACATACATACACACATAACTTACAGATGAGAAAAGTATGCTGGGAACCAGGCAGTGACACTCTGGTTCACACTCAGAATCAGTAGAGAGCCAAGACTAGAACTCAGATTCGCCAGCTGCTGAGCCAGGGGACCAGTTCCCCTCCTGCATCTGGACTAGCCGGTGTGCTCTCCAAGCACAGGGTGGGGTAAGCTCTAAGGTTTAGGATGATGTAAATTAGGGCTCCCTACCTCCTTATTCCCTCCAGTTCTGAACTTCTCTGCTCCCAAAGTCATTGCTAAGGGCTGGGCCTGGAAACCCCTCCCAGCCCTAATTCAGGGCATCACCATCAAAGCCCCACTTGATTACCCACTGCAGAATGACAATCTTGTAGTGGAAAGTACCCAGCCTTCTGTGTATCAGAAACAACTGTTATGACAATTGGTTCCGGGTGGGGGCTCCACATCCCAGCCTGTGAACCCCCTCCCTCCTCTCTTTGCTCTACTTGGAAGTGTCCATCCACTGTGTGCCAGGCCTGCAAGGGCATTTCTGCATTTCATCTTCACAAGGACACATAGAGGTAGATACTATTGTTATCCGCATGTTACAGATTAGGAAACTGAGGCTTAAAGTGGTTAAGTAGCTTGCCCAGAAGCACACAGCCAGAAGGAGACAGGTAGGGACTGGAAGCCAGATCTACGTGACTCCACAGCTGCTGTGTTACACTACGTTCAGTCCCGCTTCCCCTGGGCTTAACACCCAGGTCTATACAGAGTAAATCTTATGGATGTTTGTGCAGTTCACTTTCCTTTGGGGATTGTGAGACCCCAAAGACTATGAAAATCCCCAGGGGCTGTGGCTGATGTGGCTCAGTGGATTGAGTGCCAGCCTGCGAACTGAAAGGTTGAAAGGTCACGGGTTCGATTCCCAGTCAGGACACATGCCTGAGTTGCAGACTGGGTCCCCAGTTGGGGGCATGCGAGAGGCAACTGGTAGATGTACCTCTTGAATGTTGATGTTTCTCTCCTTCTCTGTCTCCCTCTCTTCTCCTCTCTCTAAAAATAAAAATAAATGAAATTCAAAGAAGAAGAAAAAAGAAAATCTCCAGGGGACACTCTGGAGCAGAGAGGAATCTGAGTGGCCAGAGCCTCAGAACTCAAGCCCTAGGATGTAGTGGTGTATGCACACAGATATGTACATGCATTGCACATGTACCCATGCACACACACCACCCTAACATGAGCAGGACCAGCCTCCATTGCTTCTCTATGTAAGATGCATCTGAACAGAGGGGTCTGCCACTAAAAACCATATGAGGAGCAAACCATTGCCTCCTTAACCTCTCCAGGGAAAGGGTCCCCGGTTCCCTCATGTTTCCCTGGGAGGGTGGGGCAGGGTAACCTCCCCACACCTCCCATTCTGGTCCCTTGGTGCCAGAGCAGGACTTTTCACTGACCCAGCAGATGGGGCTGGGGCTGGACATGGGTGGAGAAGCAAGATCTGGTGAGGTCAAGGTCAAAGCATGGGGCAGCAATGTGGGTCCGATGATCCAAAGAGAGAGACAGAGGGGCTGGAGGCAGGGAGGGGAGTATTTCTGCCAAGAATGGTTATCCCAAATCTAATCACAAGGAAACTCTCAGATAAATCCAAACCAGGGGCCATTTCACTAAATAACTGAGCTAGACTCCTCAAAAGTGTCAGGATCATGAAAGATGACAAAAAAAGGCTGGAAAATTATTCTAGATTAAAAGAGGATGGTGCACTATGACAACTAAGATAAAATGTTCTACAGGACATTCTTTAGAAAATTTGGAAATTTTGAATGTGGACTATGTATTAGATAATAATATAGTATTAAAGTTAAAATTTCAGGGCAATAATTCTATTGTGGTTATGTAGGGGGATCTCTTTTTTAAAACAGATACATGATGCAGCCTGAGAGGTGAGGTCTGTCTTTTACTCACAAATGGTGACCGGGAGGGAGAGGGCCAGGGAGGATGGTGGGGAAGAGGAGGGAGGAAAGGAAAGAGGAGAGAATAGCTTCATGACTATTGGGTCTAGATTAAAAAAGAGGGGTGTTTGTACTATGATTCTTACTACTTCTCTGTTCTTCAAAAATTTTCAAAATAAAAGGGGGTGGGCCACATTAAGAAAATGGGAGAAGGCGTCCCCAAAGCAGAGAGATGGTCGGGAGGCCCTGGGGCCTTCATTAAGGGAGAAGGGGAGTAAAAAGCAGGGCTTTCCTGAGCCAGAGGACACAGGGCTTTGAGCTCCAAGGGGGAAGTTTAGCTCTGGTCCCAGGGAGTTCTGGGTGAAAGAGAGGAAAGAGAGAAGGTCTAAGTGTGACTCACAGGACAGTGGGGGAGTTGGGGTGATCCTGAGAGACAGGGACAGAGAGACATAGACAGAGAGAGGGCTGGCCAGAGAGGAGCTGAAGGAGGAAAAGAGGCCTGGCCAAGCCACGGGACAAGATGGACCAAGGTGGTCTGAGAGTTCCTGCCTAGGCCAGTCCTGGGGACAGGTGGATGAAGGTCATGGGCTTGAACACCAGCTCACCCCCACCACTGGCATTTTATGGCACATGCATTCAGGGTTGGATGCAGCATGGCAAGGCAGTCAGGACCTGTCCCTCCACCACTCAGTGCCTCGTCCAGGAAAGAAGGACAAGAGCTGCGCCCACCTCATGGGTTAGTTGCTGTGAGCATTTGGTGAGCTAGTGGACGTGAAGTGCTCAGAAAGCAGGTGATACCTATGAGCTAGCACACTAACCACCCCACTACCTCTCATCTATGAGGTGAGAGTTCCACAGTCACTTGACAAAGCATGGCTCTCAGTGCCCATGATGCAGCAAATATAAGACAGAAATCCTGCCCTCAGGAAAGACAGACACTAACAAGATAAATGATGGTGAAAGATGGTAGGAAGTGCTATAGAGAAGGAAAAAGTATGGAGGCAGGGACACCAAGTACTAGGGGGAGGAGGGACTGCTGCCCAGGAAAGGGCTCACTGAAAAGGTGACCTTAGGGCAAAAATAACAAAGAGGTAAGGGAGGGGGCCTGCCAGATCCTAGGGGGACCAGTCCAGGCAAAAGGAACAGTAAGTGCTAATCTTCTCAGGCTGAGACACAACCAGGAGGCTAGTGTGGCTGGAGCAGAGCCACCTGGAACGAGTGAGGAGGAGAGGAGGAGAGGAGGGGAGGTCAGCAGGGGAAGGCGTAGGATGGGTCATGAAGGGCTTTTAAACCACTGTAAGAATTCTCGGAGTGGCTGGCAGGCCATGAGAGGGCTGGGACCACAGGAGTGGCATGAGCTCAAGAACAATTTAACCAACCCTTCTGGCTCCAATGTTGACAACAGATTGAAGGGAACAAGGGAAGGAGCAGAGACCTGTTAGGAGACTAATAATCCAGGAGCAAGATGATGGTATCTTGGACCACAATGGTAGCAATGAAGCCTGAGAAGTGATTGGATTATGAATACATTTTTGAAGGTAGAGTCAGCAGGGTTTCTGACAGAGGCTCATACCTCTCCTGCCTGGTTATTTACTGTGAAGTCTAAAGGGTCCCAATGTTCACACAATGCTACCACAGAGGTAGTAGACACTCAATAAATGAATGGGGCTGTTGGGACCAGATGGAAGGCACCTGATCGGGAACAGCATTCCACTAAAAGCCTCTGTGCAGCCAAGCAAGACAGGGGTGTCCCCTGGGCCTTGGAGCCCCTCCCCACCACTCCCTGCCTGGACAGATCCGCAGAGGCCACAGGTTACGGAGAGGGAGCTCACACCCCGGCAAAGATTGATGCCTTTTAAACAGACCCAGAGTGAGAAGGACAGAGAAAGTCAATATTTGTCCGAGCAAGCCAAACAGGCAGGCTGGCCCAGGAATGTGAGGGAGGGAGGGAGGCCCAACGCTCGGAGAACATTATTTCAACAGACAGATATTTGGAAACCATCGCTGTCCTGGGTGTGGGGGAAGGGGGCAGTTCATCCAGTCCTCATTTCTGCCCAAGGATGAGTGGGACCAAGCCAAGCAGCCAGCGGGCAAGGGGAGGCAGAGGAGGGGTAGGCAGACTTACACAGCCCCTGCAGAAGAGCTGGCCCACTGCTTCCCTTGACTCAAGGTACAGAGGGGGAAGGGATATGACCCAGTATGTACTGGTGACATGCCCCATACCCCACAGTGATTCTTCACAGCTTTCAGGTGGGATTGCACACATCTTAGCTGCTCTGTGAGGCTCTCCGTGACCCAGACCTGCCTCTCACTCCAGCCAGTCAGAGCCATGTATGCCCCAACAAACACACCGGGAGCTAAACTCATTTTCGCCACTGTGCTTTTGCACACACCTTTCCTCTACCTGACATACCTTTTGTTAACCTTGACTCATTCTTCAAAACATGGTTCAAGGTTCACTTGCACCAGCCGGCTTCTCGTTTTGAGGTTAAGAGCTTGAGACCTGAGACCAGGGAGTGCTAGATTTGACAGTTACTGTCTGAATGAATTAGGCAAGTTCTATAACCTTCGTAAACCCTGGTTTTTCACCTATAAGATGTGGTGGTGGCCTAAATAACAAACCCTACTCCCACCTCCACACAAAGATGCCCACATCCTAATCCCTGGAACCTGTGAATAAATTACCTTACGTGGTAAAAGAATCTTTGCAGGTGTGATTCAGTGAAGGACTTTGAGACAGGGAGATCGTCCTGGATATTACCCAGGTGGATCCAGCGTGATCACAGGGGTCCCTACAAGAGGGAGGCAGGAGGGTCACAGGGACAGCAGAGGGTAAGAGGACAGAGGCAGAGACTGGAGTGATACAGGGGCCATGCTGAGAAACTCAGGCAGGGAAGTGGGCTCTGCCATGGGGCCTCCAGCCCTGCCAACACCTTGACTTCCGTCTGTGACACTGGTTTTGGACTCCTGACTGCAGAACTGTAAGACAGTAGTTTTGTGTTGTCTTGAGCCACTAAGTTTGTAGATTAACAAACAAACTTGTTTGTTGTTACAGCAGCAGCAGGAAATGAATTCAGATGAGGACAACATTCATGTCTAACCGCAGGGCCTCCTGTAGGAACCAAGTGACATTACACATAGAGACCCTGTAGCATGGCACCTGAGACAGAGAAAGGCCTGAGGATATGGAGTTGGTGCTACCATAACCTCTGCCCCTTTCCAGTCCCTGACAACTTGACCTTTCATGGCCTGCTTACATTTCTGTCTACCTCTCCAGACTGGGAGCAATTTAAGGACAAGCTCACAATGTCCTATCAGTCTTGGTATCTCCAACTAAGCCACAGAGCAAGTGCTCAACAAGAGTTGAATGAATGAATGAATGAATGAATGAACACTAGCATTTGTCTATACACAATGTGGCTTTAATGGTACAGTAGAATCCCTAGCAGAGTAAGACAAAATTCTAGAATCCATGGGACAAAACCTTAGAATCCAATGGCATTTCCAGAAGAGATCTCTTCTGGAAATCACTGGGTCCTTCCTGTAGGGCAGACAGGTGGATGTCCAATCTCTCAGCTGGTCCTGTCTCCACTCTAGATTTCCTGGTGGCTTCTTTTTGCTAACAGCATGAGAAGCATTGCCCAGACATGGTTTGCTACTTCTGGATGCGGGTTCACATGTCTGGCTGCTGCCTCCCAGTTAGAGGTGGTGGCTGTCAAGGCAGCACATGTGGAAAGAAGCTGCAGGCCTGGATCATGGTGACAGCAAAGTAGGTGGCCACCACCTTTACTATGTGCCCAATGTGGTATAAACACCTTTACATCATTATTTCATGCTCAAGTGTCTATTATTACTCCTGTTTGCCAAGAAAGAAATGGAAGTTCAGACAGGTCACGCAGTTTGCCCAGTCATACAGCTCACAAACAGCTGGATCGTGATTCAAACCAAGTCTGTTTGCCTTGAAATGCCATTCTTATAACCACCAGGCTCCACTACCTATCAAACTGCCATGTTCTCAGACTGTGTTTTCCCTTCTCCAGAAGCTGATCGGACCTCAGGTGAGACAGCTTGGTATCCTGCGCCCCCCTCTAGATTCATTCAACAAACATAATTGGTCAAACCTCCGGGTCAAGACTTGTTCTGTATACTGGGGACATAGAGGCAAGCCAGCTCAGTGGAGGACATAGATCCTGAATAGTCACAAGCCAGTAGTAAGTTTTGTGATAGTGAAACCAAGAGGCCAGGAGGACACAGGTGTGAGCATCCAAATCTAATGGGCTTCAGGAATAAAGCTGTTGTAACAGTCAAACACATGGAGGGAGAGGAGAAAGGGGAGGGAGGCACTCCTTTGGAAGGGGAACTCCAAGCCAAGGGAATAGCATATGCAAAGGCTCAGAGGCAAGAGAATGATACATTCAGGAAAACACAAGTCAAAGTGGGTGGCCAAAGGGCAGTAGGTCAGGGAGTGACAAAGCTGGAGCATGAGTAGGGGCCAAATGTAGATCCGAGCTCTGAGAATGCACATAAGCCTGAGGACAGTGGGATACTATGGAAAGAGTGTAACCAAGGGAAGGACTCAGTCTAATTTTATTATATTTCTATAAAATAATAATAGCGATGACATTTATCACCTACCCAGTACTTGTTATACCTCAGCCACTCTTCTAAGAACCCTACATGGATTAAATCACTCAATCCTCACTACCACACCTTTACTAACATATGACAGCATCCCTTTACAGACGTGGAAACTGCAGCACAGGCCAGTGGAGGAGCTCGCCCAGGGTCACTCAGGTAGTAAGTAAATAGTGGCACAAATTAGATTTGAACCCACACTACTTGACTCTAGAGCCCAGGTGCTCACTCTACTGAACTCTTCTCCTTGGAGGCAGGGTTAGTCACGTCTGGGTGACACCAGGACCCAGCAAAGCAAAGAGGAGGTGTCCAGGAATTCTGTGCTAGGTGGCCGAGCAGGTGGGCCTGGCTCAGAGGGAGAGATCCTGCTCTCCAAGCTGCTCCAGGCCCCACACACGCCTGACCCTCCCCGTTACTCACTCTGCCCCAGCACCCGCCCGCCCGCAGTGCTGCAAGTTCTCAGGCTACGCCTTATCTTCCCAGATTTTTGGGGGATTTCTCCCAGCTCTGCTTTTCTGAAAGGCCTTTCCATTTTGCTAGAGATCCTATCTCCCTGCCTGTTTCCTATTAGCAAAGTGATTAGCCCTTCCATTTGCATAAGCACAGAGAACCCCCAGACCCAAGTGAGCAGTGGCCTCTGCTTAGCTGCAAAGGCAGGTGCTCCCTCCACAAAACCTACCTGGTGCCTTGTCAACAGCCATTTGTTGTCTCCTGTGTCCCCATTTCTGAAGTAGGGATAAAAAATCATGTACTTCACAGGGCTGTTTGAGGACTTCATGTGAGAGAAGCATGAATGATGTGTAATCAGTAAACTACTATACATGGGGGCATTACTATTACTGTTGTTAGAGTTACCATTCAACTAATCACTGCAGTTAAAGAAAAAGAGTGAAAACTCAGTTCTGTCATGACCATTATGAGCAGCAAAAAGAAACAAAACCACATTAATCACTGAGAGTCTACTGACTGACAGGCGGTGAGCCGGGAGCCTTACTGTGTTCTCCCATCTAATCTTCACAATTTCTCTATAAGAATGGTTCCCACTTTACAGATGGGAAAACTGGGGTGCAGAGCTGCAAGGTCACTTAGCCAAGGTCACATACCTTGTAAGTGGCTTTGACCCAGGTCAACCTGGTTGCATCAGTTCTACTGGACCATGCTGCCGCCAGACCTAGCCTGCCCCAGACCCAGGTCTCCTCTGAAATGCTGCGAGAGCAGTGAACATGGTGCGGCTGCCCTGTCCTAACACTCATAAGACAGACTGGAGGGAAGTGTTGTGCAAAAGAATACAAATGAGAGCCAGCATTTATTAGACTCTTAATAGATTCCAGTGTTCTTGTGAATTCAGTCCTCACAACAGCCCTATAAGATAAGTTATCCCCCATTTTACTGATGAGAAAACTGAGGCACAGAGAGGTGGCATGACTTGCCCAAGATCGTACAACTGGTGCCAGAGCTGGGATTTGAATCTGGATAGTCTGGTTCCAGACTTTGCATCCTTAGTTTAACCTCTACACACAATTCTGGAGATGCTGAGAGGTAAGACATGTCCCCTCCCGCTGCTACATGTACACTCAGTGTTCCCAATGACCCGGGCCACTGTTCTTGCTCTGGCCCAGGCCCACCTTATACTATATTATATACAGAACATCCCTGAATGAGAGTACATGGTGGGTGTAAGTGCCCAGGTTCCAAGGCACCAGGTTCCCACAGCCTACTGGGGAAGAAGGCATCCCCCCGCCCATATAGAGCAGGCCAGGCAGCCTCAGGGCGCCACATCCCTGTCAGGCCTTGCTGCTGGACAAATACTGTGGGCCCCCGGTTGTGCTCACTGTATGAGGACTTGCCAATGTTTTCTGAAGCCCCCACCATCGTCCTTCTGTCACCCTTTAAAAGGGACTCAGTGATCCTGGCTCAGCTGCTGTGAAAGCAGAAATGTGGGGCCATAAGTCTTCCTGTAGCCAGCAGGCATATGTCCCCAGATTTAGGTTGTCTTTGAAGAGAAAAAAAGAGCACTCTATGCCTCTCGGCCTCCTCCCCCTTTCTCCCACAGGTCCTGCGTATCTGGGCCCTGTTCTTCTTTTCCAGGGATAATCCGGGCACCTGGCAGGCCCAGGAAATGCCCTACACTCTCTCCACCCAGAGCCATTCACTCTCATCCTCTGCATCCTAGGACCCGGGCTCCTCCCAGGCTCAGGGGGTCACCTGAGAACCCCAACACAGCAGCTCCAACACTAGTGCCTCTGCAAATGACAAAACCTTTCTAGGACTCTGCTTCCAGGGTCTTAACTGGCAGAACTGAACAATGGAGTTCCTATCTACACAAGCAGCCCAGTTTTTAAAAAAAAGGAAAAGCAACTCTTCTGTAGGTGTGAACATAACTGCCAAGAAAATAGCCCATCAAATGCTGAACCCAGAAGCCCAAGCCTCCCTCATCTCATTTATCCATTTGTTCCTCAGATCAACACCCACTGGACAAAGAAGCCGATGAACTAAACTCAACACACGATCATAATTATAGCACCCAAGTTCCGTCATTGGCTTCCTATGTGACTTTCAGAAGAGCCTTCAGTCCCTGGGTTCCTGTGACATGAGAGCTTGGCCTCTGTCCCCTCCTAGAACTGAACGACACAGTTGTCAAGGGCTCTGGGCCAGCCTGACTGCTCTTATCAACTCCAGATTCTCAGAGAAACACTCAATAGTGGCCAGACATGACTGTAGAAGGTGGGTCCTCCCCCATATTTCATTCTGTTTTGCCCACAACCTCTGCCTTCTGGTAAGAAGGAGAGGCCTGACTTAGAGGCTGGCTGAGAGGACATTTATAGTACATTGTGGATCTGCCAGGGGGTGGACCTATTGGCTGGAAGCCCCCAGCCCTTGAGCCAAGCAATTGTCCCCTTAATTAAAGACATGCCCTGGCTCATGGAGAGAGCCAGTGGGGACTGACTCATTTACACTCAGACCCTGAGCCAGGCTCCCCTATGGAGCTTGCTTTAGCTCAGGAGAGTCAGGAGAGGGGGTGGACCTTTTTATGAAAATGACAAGCTTTTTTCTCAGGAAAAATAATGTGTGTGTGTGTGTGTGTGTGTGTGTAATAAACAAAATAGGATTCTGCTGTAAACTCCAAATCAAAAAGTTCAGCCCTGGCTACTGTAGCTCAGTGGATTGAGCACAGGCTGTGAACCAGGAGGTCACTGGTTTGATTCCTGGTCAGGGCACATGCCTGGGTTGCAGACTGCGTCCCCAGAGGGGGCCATGTGAGAGGCAACCACACATTGACATTTCTCTCCCTTTCTTTCTCCCTCCCTTCCTCTCTCTAAAAATAAATAAATAAAATATTTAAAAAATAAAAATAAAAAATAGTATTAAAAAAAAGTTCAAGTTTTTCCTCAGAAAACTAAAAATGGAACTGCCTTTTGACCCAGCAATTCCACTGCTGGGATTGTACCCTAAGAGCCCTGAAACACCAATCCAAAAGAATCTATGCACCCCAATATTCATAGCAGCACTATTTACAATAGCTAGGTGCTGGAGGCAACCTAAGTGCCCATCAGAAAATGAGTGGATCAAAAAACAATGGTACATTTACACAATGGAATTCTACACAGCAGAGAGAAAGAAGGAGCTTACACCTTTTGCGACAGCGTGGATGGAATTGGAGAGCATTATGCTAAGTGAAATAAGCCAGGTGGTGAGGGACAAATACCATATGATCTCACCTTTAACTGGAACATAATCAACAAAAGAAAAAAGCAAACAGAATATAACCAGAGTCATTGAAATTAAGAACAATCTAACAATAGCCAGAGGAGAGTAGGGAGGGGACAGTGGAGAGAAGGGTTTTCAGGAACTACTATAAAGGACACATGGACAAAACTAAGGGGGAAGGGGGAAGCAAGGGAGAGAGGTGGATTTGCAGGGTGTGGGGGGGACAGTGGGGAGAAAATACAGACAACTGTAACTGAGCAACAATAAAACAATTTAAATTTTTAAAAAAGTTCAAGTTTCACTCCAGCCTCTTTCCATTGGTTTCCCTCCTCTGTGGGAGGACAGGCTATGGCGACAGTGAGGCATAAGGGGACAGGAGTCCTCAGGTAAAGCTGCAGCTCCCATAACCAGAAGCCCATGAGATGTTCCAGAAGATGGTGGGTCAGGATGGGCAGGAATCATCCCCTTCCCACCACCATCTGCCTCACACACCTGCATTGCTTCTGATCCATGGAGTCCTGCCCCCTTCTGGACCTCCATCTCTAGCCCAGAGAGGCCCAGACAAGGCCTCAAATACCAGCCTCCTAGGAGCCCCTCCGGGCATCCCACAAACACCTTAAACTTAGCCCATTTAGCACTGAACATATCATGTGCCTCCCCAGGGTTCCCTATTGTCCTGCCAATCATCGCAGCCAAAAAACCTGGCCTTCTACCCAACTTCTCCCTCTCCCTTACACCCACACCCAATTGGTCCCCAAGTCCTACCAATTCAAACTTGAACAAGCTCGAAGCTAGGTTGCCTAGGGCACTGCTGTGCTCTGCTGCACCCCTTAACATCCCTCTGGCCTTCCAATGCACCTTCACACAAGGCCACAGTGACCAGGCTAAAGCCCAAGCCTGACCAAATCTCTCTCCTTCTTAATATGCCAGTGCCTCCCACAGCCTTGAGGGAGGAGATAAAGCAGCTGCCATGACTTGACAAGCCCTGTGGACATCTCCGCATCTCCTGACACATGCCATCACCCTGCATGCCCCAATAACACTCATTTCTTTTGTAGCTCTCCACATTCGGTGCTTCCCATCTTCCTTTCCACATGCTGTTCCCTCATCCAGAAATGCCTTTCTCCCTCCTCCCATGAGCTCTAGGTGGCAGGCTCTATGCCATCTGTATAAAAATCAGTGGAGCCGAGAGTGACAAAGCGATACCTAGCACCCAGCAAAAATGCCTGGAACAGACTTAATATTCAATAAGAACTTGAATGAATGAGTGGGATGAATGAGTGATAAATGAGTGAATGAATGAATGAGTGAGTGAGTGAGTGAATGATGATTTGAGTATTAGCGGTAAACTCCAGCTGTCTTTATCCCAGTAAACCACTAACCAACCATTCAGGAGTGATCAATTTTTAATCTCTTTATTAAAAATTCTTAATTGAAACATCCACCACCCCTCTGTTCTTCTTTACTTGTAATTTATAGGTAATTTGTTCTCCTAACATTACAACTGGCCTTGCTGTGTAACCAGAATTGCTCCTGCTCTTCTGGATCCTCAATCCTTCTTGTTCTTTCTAGGGTAGGGACATTCCTCTTGGTCCAGCTCCCAACCCCATCACCTCACTGCTATACACAGTTGGACCTAGTTGACCTTATGAAGAAGAACTAAGTCCTTCCCTGGCCTGAAGCTGGCCCTTGCTTAGACAGCCATGGAGAAGAGTCTCTTTCTATGTATCTCTTCACAGAATTTAGCTGGGGTCCAGATAAACTGACCTCAGCATTCCTGCCCTAACTTTCCCTGGGGGAGCCCCTAGTCTGACAGGGGAGACAAAGCCAGCCCATCCTTAGGAGAGGGTGATAGGAAACCCCACCCCACATACTCACTGCAAAAATAGTGGCTATAGCTGCAGTCACAGATAGAGATAATGGTCCTTGAGGGAGGGAAGAAGGGAGAGAATGGGTAGGGGGAGGATCCCTGCTCATCCTGTTCCAGTGACCCAGGCAAGAGGCTTGCCAAGGGTCTCCTCCCACTGAAAGAAGCAATCAGGAGAACCACATGTGTATTTGCATAATGTTTGCATTCCATTTGCTTCTAATTTACATAACTCCCCTAGCCTGGGCCCATCTTGGGCAGATGGCTAGGTAAGCATGTTCCTCCTGCCCTGGAAAGTGCCAGCCTTGTCTCTGTACCTCTGAAGGGTCCTCTCTTAGCCTGCCTAAGACACCAGGGTCATGGGTTCAGGGCAGGTGGCTTCCCAAGGACCCACAGTTATGATAGAGCCCAAGGGGTGGTGGGAGGGAAGAAGAGGTGCAGTCAGTCTCCACATGCCACCTCTTCCTACTCCCTCTCTCCATCTCCCCTTCAGCAAAGCACTGGGACAAATAGAACAGGCATAGAAATTCTAACTTGGGAGATAATATCAAGGAAGATTTCATGAAGCAGGTACTCGAGCAAAGCTTCCAAGGAATAGCAGGATATGAATAGGGAAATGGAGACCACAGTGGTGAGAGACAGAGGCCATCATTCACTCACAGTGTGACTGAGCAATTCATTCAATGAATTGGGTGATAGGTGGATGGATGGATGGATAAATATAGATAATAAATAACTGATAAGTAGAAAAGAGATGATTGATTGATAATAGATAAATAATTGATAGATAATATATAAACAGATAAATGATGATTAGATGATGATGATCATGATGATAGATGATAGATAGATAGACAGATAGACAGATGTTACTGCTAGCCCTGATTTCTGTACCAGGTATCAGATATTCAGCATGGTTTAAGCATGCTCCCTTCAGCCAGTGAGACAGACAAGCAGGCAATTAATTAAAATTCAGAGTGCTGAGTGTATGCTAGACAGATGTACAAATTGTTGTGGAAGCACAGAGAAGGGGAGTCACATGATATTATTAACTCAGTTGGAAAAGGTGATGTGGAAGAGACAATGTCACAAAAGACTGACATTTGAACTGTGTCCTGAAGGATAAATAGGCAACCAACAGGAGAGGCTATAGGGAAGAGCAACCCAGAGTAAATAAGGAATCAGAAGAAATGATCTGAGACAAAGCAGGAAGGTATGGATGAAATACAAAAGGCCAGGCAGAGACTGAGGACTCAAGAAAGAGACAATGAAACTGAAACTCTGGAAAGGCAACTAGACCAAGGAAGTCCCTTGTAGAAGGACAACTGCTGAGTCCAGAGTAAGAAAAGGTGGTTGTCAATGCTTTGTAGAAGGTGCCTAGTGTTTAGGGACATTTCTAAATTGGAAGGCTGGGGAACTGGGGAGGCCACTCAGAGAAATGGGGTAGCTGAGGTGAAGAAATGATATGGAAAGGAAATGATGACAGATGGATGGATAGAAGAATGAATGGCTGTGTGAATGGTGGATGGATGGATGGATGGTGGATGGATGGATGGAAAATTGGGTTCATTATCTAGCATATCATCTTACAAATATTGGATGGATTAACTGGTAAGTGAATGGTTGCTGGTGGATAGATGAGCATATGTGATGGAAGAGGAAAGAAGAAAAAGTGAAAGCAGAAAAGAGAAAGGAAAGAAGGAACAAAAGAAGGCAGGATGATTGAAGAGTTGAGTGTAAATAAATGGATGACCCACGTGTGGGAGAGGAACCTATTTGTCTGTAAGGAGATCTAGGAGAAGAGAAGAACCCCGACTGATAGAGAAGGTAATTTTTCTTTCATCTTGAGGGAGACAGAGAGACCCTCTTAATAATAGTAATGGTGATGATGACAGTTTACCTTTGAAGACAACTCCTGAATTTGCAAAGAATGCCTACATATTGTTTTGTTTCACTGAAAATATTCAAAGATGTGAAGCTCTGGTTCAATGACCTGCAACTACCTCAGCTGGAGGTTGTAGAGCCAAAGTGATAGGATTTTCTGAACTGAAATTCAGCACACCTGGCTTACTCCAGCTTTAGGGAACATAGGGAACAGAATGAAATATATGCCGTAGGTATTGTTCTGGATAAGCTGGAAGTGGTGGTGGCTATCAGTGTGGCCTCAGACCACAACCAGTCAGTGGTAGCAAAGTTCTGACTCACAGGGATACTTTGGGTCAGGAGGTAGGTGGAAGAAGGAAGAAGCATAGTGAGCCATGAGGGTACCTGAGAGGATAAGCGGAGGCACACACATAATTCCTAGACCAAGGTCACACAGAGGTGTCAGTCCAGGTAAGCCTGATACGACCAGAGATTGGCAGAGTAAACTGGGGAGGCTTCCTGGAGGAGGTAACACCTAAACTTAAGTGAAGGATGGTGCCATTTGCTGAGACACCAGAGGAGGAACATTTGGTAGATGGGAGAGTTAGAGGAAGCTGAGGGAGCATGAAGTTGAAAAAGTATAACTTCACTTATCCACCAATTGATCCTGAAGTCCTTCTATCCATGCTTTCGCTTATACAGAACTTGCCACCTATAGACCCACCCTATCCCCTTCGTTCCCTCTGCCCCAACTACCTAAAAATCTTCCCATCCTTGGAGCTTTCCAAGGGCAAGGATGAACTGGTAAGAGGTGACCAGGGACCATGCCCTGGAAAAGCAAACCAACAGCTGGAGGGAAGAAGCTCCACCCCCATCATGGCTCCTGCTGGAGCTCACATGTCCTTCAGAATGTTTTGGGCCAGCTCAGCTGCATCCTTCTCTTTCTCTCCACCAGACTCCCAGTCAGCACTCCTGGCTGCGCACACTCCCCAGCTCTCCTGGCCTAATTAGAAAGGATTCCTGTCTCCTCCCTCCAGAAAAGTAAGGTTGGCTGTGTGACTATTGTCCAACTCAGGAACCACTCTGGGCCTCAGTTTCTTTGCCTACAAGATAATTTAATAATCCCATCCCTGACTGTCCCATAGGGTGCTTATGCAAATGGAATGAAATGCAAATTGTCATCTATTCTACATCTGTTAAAGGTAAACAGGTTTTTAGTGTTTCATCTGAAGCCAAATACAACATAATTACTTTCCACTGATTTTTTATTTCTTCTCTCTCTGCTCATGGTAGGTTTTAATATTTTCACAATGAGTAAGAATTAATTCTTTCAATAAGGTGGGAAAACTAAAGTTTGGAAAAATTAATTATCTTAGGAATTGAGAAAAGTTTAGCATTTTAAAATTATACCTGGGCCAGGTATACAAAATTATACCTTGGCATTTTCTGTTTTGCTATTTTTTTTCTTGGATTCTCTGTTATAGCTCTTCATGGAGGAGCTCTTTACAGATGATGATATTGTTACCATCACCATCATCAATTATAGTATATCATCCTCTTCTTACAGATGAAAAAACTGGGATGCAAAGATTAGGTTACTTGCCCAGACACACATAGCTGGTCACTGGGCGAGCCAGCATTCAAACCTTTGTCTCCAAAGCTAGTGGTCCTCACAGTAGAGAACAAACAGACTTTTGCACACCACCTTCCCAATGCTGACAGTGCACCCAATTTTTAAATCTCGTATGTGTCCAACTGCCACATATCTATATACATATTAAAACTTCCTCTATCTAGAACCTTTGATTAAATGAATTATTCCAGATACCTGAGCCTTTGAAGCTTTTTAAGCATCAACTTTTATTTTTTAGGATGTTTATTTATTTATTTTTATTGAGATGGGAAGAGAGGAAGAGAACCATCGACGTCTGAGAGATACGTCAATAGGTTGCCTCTCACATGCCCCCAGCCAGGGACCTGGCCCAAAACCCAGGCATGCATCCTGACCAGAAATCCAACCAATGACCCTTTGGTTCACTGCTTGGTACTCAATCACTGAGCTACACCAGCCAGAGCTGCATCAACTTTTTTTTTTCTACTGACTTCCTCCCTCCCTGACTTCTTAATCAGAATTTACAGAAAGCCTTGTAACCTTTTCTTTATGCCCAAAGGTAGCCAGTCCAGTCCCAGCTGGGCATGAGTGAATGTTATCCCATCAGGCCCCTTCCTTCTCTGAGACCCCCACTTCTTCAATAGTAATAACAACTAATGTGTATTGAGCATTTACCACATTCATTGTTCTAAGTAAGATAGCACACCCAGTCCTACCACTGGGAGGTAGATGTGGTCACTCTTGTTTAATAGACAAAGAAAGGGAAGCACCAATGTTAAATGACTTGCTCAAGGTCAAGGAGCTGGTCGGCCTTGTTGCCAAGATTGAGCCCAGGCCGCATGGCTCTGGCAGTAGGACCAGGTACTCCTGGCCCTGGTATGTAAGGCCTCATCTTCTGAGCCCCAAGTGGTGTTTGAAGGCAGGTGCCTACCTATCCTGTGTAGCCAAGGCTCCGGGCAGAGAGTGTGCAGCCTTCTCCAGGAACTGCATACGGCCTTCCACAGGCCACTGTGGAGGCGTTGTGGAAATTCTTCTGTCTTGTTTTGCCCCAGTTCTCAGCTATTGCCGCAGCCAATGAAACACAGAGATCCTCAGCCCTTCTGTCAGCCCTCTGGCCCTGCCAGTTCTGAACTTTATACCTTCAGCCTTTTCTGGCTCTTGACAAATGGAAAAAAATCATTCCTAGGTTGATGTGTGTGTGTGTGCATGCGTGTGTATGTGTGTCTGCCCATAAGAAAAAGAAAATGACATTTTTGGCCCTTCCCTCAATTCCCAGTTGCATAACACCAGAAGAGACAGGGGGCTGGACAGAAACTCAAGGAGGCAGCCACAGCCTCCCGCCCACCCACTCCATCCCACCATGGGCCACACAGCAAACCCCTCTGCTGCCCAACCCTTTCCTCTGCCCTGCTGCAGGGAATTATTGTCTCGGCCTCAAACCCAACCTGGAAAATGTAGCATTCCTGCCCACCTTCCAACCTCATCACCGCAATTCCCTGGCACAAGCCCTTTTTTCCAGACAAACCAGGCTCCTCATTGATCTCCACACATGTTTCATGCTTTCCTACCTCTGCGCCTTTGCCCACACTGCTGCCCTTCCAGGAACCCTCCCTTCTCCTTTCCCTATACCCAAATCTGACATCCTTCAAGGCCCTGCTGGAGACAACCACCAGACTTGTACCTACTATGTGCTGTGGTGCTGAGGATACAATGACAAATAAGGCCAGTAGGGTTCTTGCTCTCAAAATAGTCACTAAAAGGTAATTCCACTATTGTAGTTGGTGAAAAGCATACCTCTGTTTGTATTCCCTCTGTGGAGAGTACCACCATCATCACCTGGCAGTGCTCAATACTAACATCAGCCTCTCCCTTTCCCCACCATCTCTACTTATAGAGATGCTCTTAAATCTTTAAGGCCCTCAATCAATGCCTATCTCATCTCCTCCGGGGAGGCTTCCAGAATTCCCCTGTCCAGCTGCAATCGCTCCCTCCTCTGAACTCATGCTCTGCTGGTTTAGGTGGACCTTTGCTGTGGGCAGCCCTGAATCTCATCCTTAGACTTAGAGAGTGGGTACGATCCCTGACCTCCATAGCCCCAAGGCCTCTGACCACAATCCCCTTCCACTTACCCCAGTGTGCTGAACAAAGACCATGATGTTCTAGGCATGCCATGCCAAAGAAAGGTTTGAAGCATGTCAGTGAAGCCATGACGTTTACAGGGCCCGACTGATGTCGCAGTGTGCTGCTGGTCAGTCCTCAAGCATCTGAACGTGAACTACACAGACCTAGAAATCTATGCTGAGCAGTGTCATTGTTATGGTTAAAGTCAGGTTATTTTTAAATGTCTCTATTTTGCTCAAAATTATCATCTTGGGTAGTGTTTTTAATGTCCTTTTAATAGTTCATAAGTGGGCTGCTTGACAGACAAAACACAGTGTGGAAAACAGACACAGTGTCAACCAGCAAAGAACCAGCTTGCCATTTCTTGCCACCCAGATTGTTCAGAAACTGGAACAATGAAAATTCTTCACTAATGCCTGTTGTTCAAATATAATTTGGTAGAGCAAGGTAAAGTCAGGGAGGAAAAGGCCACATCAGAGTAAGGCAGTGTTCACTGTAAATTCAAAAAGAGGCGAAAGCGAAATAAAATTCTGTAGGTGCAAAAGGCCCTGTGGACAGTACTTTCAGCTGTGTCCTGCTCCTCCACATCATGGACCAAAGATCATGAAAAGCCAATCTGGGATGCAATCGTTTCTCAAGATCCTTGGAGAAATTGTTCGATCTTCCTGGGGTGTTAGTACTTCAGAGAAGATTACTGCCTGGCCCTCTTTAAAACAGTATGGATGGGTATGTGAGCTAGTGGGGAAGCAGAGAAGGCTCTGCTGCTGAGTGGGGTGGAGGTATAGCGTTGCTTTCAGCCCACCAGACTCCTCCGATGATGCCACGAGCTGACCACCCAGGTAGCTGCAGTGGGTAGGCATGGGCAGCCACCTGCCACTCTTGGGATAATCTGCTCTACTCAGCCAATTTCTTCAGAAGCCACATGTCCAGGTGTCAAAACAGTTGGTCCCACATAAGGAGGGCAGGTCTCATGGTCTAGGAGTCACCTCCCTCTATAGACTTATGCTTGGAACATGCCACACCTGTACCTATGAGCAAAGAGTGCCCAAGACTCATCCAGTGACCTGAGACCACAGGTCCATATGATGTGGAGGAGCAGCAGGACACAGCTGGATGTCCTATAAGATGGAAAACTTCCATCCTGCTGCTTCCCACCAAGCACTTGTCTCAGAAACCATAACCATACGCAGGACTTTTCATGAGTGAATTCAATGTAAAAAAGCCAATAATTGAAAAGAAGCAGAGACACTCACATGAGCATTAAGAAAGAGGTCCTTGGGAAAAATGGAAAGCTGTATAATATCATGGTTACTATTATTAACTATTATCATAATTATTAGCTTGAGGAAGCAGATCAGAGAGATTTACTGCATCCTTACAAGAGAAAGCTAATATCTAGTGACTGTCAAGTGACTTGAGCCACGGGGAATGAGGCTGCTGGAGAACATGGTCCCTTCCACTTCTCTTTGAACCTCCTTCCTCAAGTGAGTCTGATCAGGAAACATTTAACATGGTATATAGGAGAAGTCAACAATTAAAGCAATGCAATCATAGACCTAGAGGATCTTGTGATAACTTTTCATAGCAATGTAAGAAAATACGCTTGCTTACAGTAAGAGATAATGTATTAAGCTCTTCTGTATAAAAACACCTCCAAGGGCATATACAATTCAGAGGGTGATCATTATACCAGTGCAGATGATGCACTAATCCCTCTGTCAAAAATATTAAAACAGGCCCTTGCTGGTGTGGCCCAGTGAATTGTGGGCTAGCCTGTGAACCAAAAGGTCACAGGTTCAATTCCTACTCTAGGGCACATGCCTGAGTTTAGGGCCAGGTCCCCAACAAGAGGCAACCACACATTGATGTTTCTCTCCTTCTTTCTCCCTGCCTTCCCATCTCTCTAAAAAAAAATAATAAATAAAAATTTATTAAAATATATTAAAACAGGATCTCAAAAAATGCAGAGACTTAATGAGGCAAAATCTTGATAATAGTTGAATCTAAGTGGTGGGTCTTCATGAAATTCATTGTACTTTTCTCTCTACTTATGCCTATATTTCAAAATGTTCATAAGAAAATGATTTTATACCCTGGCTGGCGTTGCTCAGTGGATTGAGCGCGGGCTGGGAACCAAAGTGTCCCAGGTTCGATTCCCAGCCAGGGTACATTCCTGGGTTGCAGGCCATAACCCCCAGCAACTGCACATTGATGTTTCTCTCTCTCTCTCTATTTCCCTCCCTTCCCTCTCTAAAAAATAAATTAATTAATTAAAAAAAATAAAATGATTTTAACAAGGAGCCTCAAAAATTTAGAGGCCTTCCATGGCTGGTGTGGCTCAGAGGATTGAGTGCTGGACTGTGAGCCAAAGGGTTCCGTTCCTGGTGAGGACTCATGTCTGGGTTGTGGGCTGGTTCCCCATGGGGGCTTGCAGGGAACAGGTTGGGGCATGTGGTAGGTGGGCAGCAGATCCACATTTCTCTCCCTCTCTTTCTCCCTCCCTTCCTCTCTCTCTAAAAATAAATGAATAAAATCTTTTTTAAAAAATTCAGAGGCCTGATCCAGCCACTGCTCCTCCTTTTTCAACACTGGACTTCTTTGTGGTTTAGGTGATCGTTGATTACACTAGGCTTAGAACTACCCTCTTTATAGTAAATGTAAAACAAAAAAACTTTTGTGTTATTGTAAAAACAAAAAAGGAAGGGAGGAGGGGAGGAGGGGGAGGAAGGGAGTGGAGGACAGAGCAATGCAGGGGAGGGCACAGCAGAAAGAGCACTGCTTTCACATGAGCTGGACCAAATTCCAATCCCAGTTCCCCACACTCTAGCTGTGTGACAACGGGCGAGTGTGTGGTCCTCTCTGTGCAAATTCTTCTGGAAAAGTAGGACATTGTCCCCCCACAGGCTTATTGTGAGGCTAAAATTAAATAATAGATGTTGGCACATAGTAGGCACTCAAGACATCCTGACTATTACTATTTTACAAATATCTCTATTTTACAAAATAGATACATTCAGGAGATTCTTTGCTTTACAAAAGAATTCACCACAGGAGCCCTTTAAGCCCTCAGGCCTGCTAGTGCATTTTAATCGGGATTGAGTTTGGAGAAACCCATTTACACATGACTTTTCAAGAACGCAGCAGCCAAGGCACTAATGAAGACAGGCAGATCTCAGAGAGAGCTCCCTGGGCAGGCTCTCTCAGATCCTGTCCAGCAGGATTCTCTGAAAGACTGGAGACTAAAAACATCTTCTCTGAAAACCCACAAAGACCCAGGGGCTGCCCTCTGTGAAGCCTTTTTTCCATTCCTATTTGGAAGGGCTGTGGTATCTTCAGCTATGGGTCCAGCCTCAGGAAGACAATAGCGATAGGCTAACAACATTAGCTAACATTTATTGAGGGCTTCCTACATTAGAGGCACTGTGTTAATTCCCCGTGCATTATCCCGCACAAGACAGTAAAAGCTAGTGTCTGTACAACCACAACAAGCGCTTTCAGATGAAAGAAGTTCCTATAAGTCCTTACAAAGATCCCACGGGGTATTAGAAACCAATCTCTGTCAGTTTCTTTTTCTCAGATAGAGGAACTGAGGCAGGATAGAGTAGGTAAGTCATTTGCCCAAGGTTACCCAGCTGTAAGTGATGGATTATCAGGAACAGTCTGAAGCCCACCCCACTACAGACCCACTGCCCCAAGCCCCACACCCCCTCCCCACCAGCACTAGATGCAGCAGAGAGAGGACTGTAGGGCAGAGGCTCCCTGCTGGAGGCACTGCTCCTCCCTTTGCCCCCTCCCCATTTCACTTAGCCCTCCACACGCTGTTGTCAATTGCACTGAAGTATTTACAGCAACCAGTGGACCGCTGACACCTCTGTCCACGTGGGCTATAATTTGATGCTCAAGTTGTTAAACAGCCGCTTTCAAGCGCTCAGCTCTTCATACATGAGTGTCTCTCCCAAGAGCCAGGCTGGCTGCCTCTCAGCTTCTCCTGGTGCTTGCTCACCTCTCCTGCTGGCCCCAGGCATGCACACATGTGCATACATGCCAGATACACCACCACACAAACACCTCCTCATCATTCCCATCACAAAACAGTCCAAGTCCCCTGGTCAGGACACATGCACCAGTACATGTCATATGTATCACAGACTCCCAGCCCACCCAGTTGACACATCTCTTGTCAATACAGCAGACATGACAAAGGTAAGGCCTGAGGATATTCTGTGTAAAGCAGATTGCACAAGTGAGCGGTTGCTAGTAATGCTCATCCCATGCTTATTTCCACAAAGTATGCTCTCCCTCATGATTATTTATGGGAAAATTACCCACATGCTCAATTCTGCGACAGTGTAACCAGAAAAATACTAAGTATATATTTTCACTTAGTTCTGCTAAATGTGGCTGTCACTTGGAAGTACCTGATCACTGTTTCATCTAACTCTCTGTGTGTGTGCAGAGAGTTCATTTCCCACCATCTGCGGGATGTTGGAAAAGGTTCATCCTGGTGGACGTACCCAAACCCCGACTCTGCTTCTTTGTGTCAGTGCCTGTGTGTGTTGTGGGGTAGGTGTAGAGCTACGAGTGTGCTCATACACTAGCACGCCTGCCTCTACATGTCTATTTGTACAGAGCAGGCCCAGCACTTGGCTCTATTGAAGGCTGTCTCCACAGGGAGTCTTTGCAGAGTAGGGCTGCACTTGTATAACTATCCAAGAGCAAACACGAAGAAACCAGTTCCCCACAGAAACCCCCTCCCATTGATGTAGCAGTGCGGGGGGGCAGTTCTGAAAGAGGTAAGGGAACAGGGGATAAGGGAGTGAGAGGGTGTGAGGGCCATGAGCGCACAGAAAAAACTGGGGCCCATCAGCCCAGGGGAGAAGAGGTTCAGGGGCCCTTGATCATCCATAATCACCAAGGAGATGGTCCAGGGCAGTGGAAGCTGACAAGTTGAGGCCGTAAGGAGGACACAGGTTTATAGGTCATCTGGGACCCTTCCGAGTCCCTTGGTCTGCGAGGACAGGGGTCAGCCTTAGCCCCCTTCCTAGAGGTGCTGAACGCGGGTGCTGAGGAGGTTCCATGGGATGGAGGTGGTAGAATGAGCCTGAGTTGAAAAGGCACCTGCAGAGCACCTGCTTATGGAGGTCTTGGTCTCCTAAGACAAGGACAGTCGGGCTAGGCAGAGAAAGAGATCAGAAAGATAAATGGGGAAACAAAGAGGGGGAAGAGCAAGGGAGGGAGGAGAAAAGGAGGGGAGAAAGAATGTAAGAAGGATGGATGAGAAGACTGACACCCAAAGGAAACCCAGGGCTGTGCTGCGAGAAAATTGACAGGAATGCTCTTGCAGCATGAGCCAAGGGGACCAGGGTCTCTGCTGCCACCTTAGGCAGCCAGTGAAGGAAAGCAGTCCTGCCCTGTGCAGCTGGGCTGCTGAGTCTTTGAGGAAACCTCCCTGGGGCCTGGAACAGGCAGGGCAGGGCGTAGGGGGTAGGGGTAGGGATGAGCATAGCTCCTTCAGTCACCCTGCAACAGGACCTGACTGGAGGCCCAGGGAGGAAGAGGAAGCTGGTGGGGAGAAGAAAAAGAACACCTTAGTGTGGGGGCAGGGAAGCACAGGGACCCATGGAATCAGATGTTAGAGTTCAAGTCCTGATGCTACTTACAGTGCGACCAGCCACAGAACTGCAACCAGTCTCACCTGGAAAAAAATGGCTCCAATGCCCATCTCAAGGCCCTGTGAGGGCCAAATAAGACCATGGGGGGTAGCAATGCCTTCTGGTGACATCTCTGGGCCTCCTCACTGACTGAGATTGTCACCAGGGGAGAAGTCAGGAGATTCAGGTAGAGATGACAGGGAGCGGCTATCTGCCCACACGGAGATCTTATTATGAGTACTTATGTGTGCTTGTGTGGCCTGCCTCATTCCACAAAGGATTTGAGTTGGCTGAGAGGGAAAAAATCACTGACAGACCAACTGCAGGACTGGCGGATGAGCAGAGGAATGAAGACAGAGGCTATAAGAAGGTAAGAGACCTCCAGGGAAAGAAGGTCATTGATCCAGATGTTCAAATCAACATCCTGGTAAGCATCTACAGGGTTTGTTTTTAGGTAACTCTACCTACTGACAACAGTATGGCAAATGTGAGTTTATTCCCCTCCCTTCCAAACACATGGGGGCCTTTTTCACGCACCGTGTGCCACATTCCAAAAGATGGATCAGTCCCAAAGAATACTGATGAAGAGAAAGAAAAGCAGATGGCACAGTGTTGGTCCATGGGCGGGTCTCCATCTGGGCATCCCACAGCCTGCTGGGAGCCAAGGCTGTTCTGAGTCATTTCTCTGCACTGGGTGGGACATGGCAGGGCTGGGGTGAGAGGAGGAAAGGGAGGGGCCACTGGGTTCTGGGAGCCACTCAGCACAGACTGGAGCCAGCGGTCCCTGTGCCTCCTGAACTGGATTTCCTAGAGTTTGAACTAAGGAACATCTTTTTTTTCCTGTCTCTCCTTTTCAAGATAAAGAGATGATGCCCTCTGTATTTTCCAACAAAGCCAGTCACAGCCCTTCACCTAGGTCTTTAAAATTCAAAATGGAACAGAAAACTCAACAGGGAGACATGGAAGAGGCAGTGTTGTATGGTCACCAAGCCCCATTCCTTTTCCTCCTGCACACATGCAGCTAGACAAAATTTCCCAGGCTCCCTTGCAGTGAGGCGGAGTTTTATGACTGGGTTCTGGCCAAGGGAAGTGGTCAGAAGTGATATTTACCACCTGCAGACCTGGCACTTTAAAAAATATCTTCCCCTGAACCTTCTGTTCTCTCTCCTCCTCGGCTGAGTTAGGAAGATCCAGTGGAGGATGCCAAAGGCCTAGAACTGGGGTCTGCAATCCTCAAGGGGTCAATGAACGGAATTTGTTGGGTGGGCACTCCATAAATTTGAATGGAAAAATTTTTTGTCTTTACTTTTTCAGCCTCTCAACTGAAATTCAGCATTTTATTTAGTTATTAAGGGAGGCTGAAAAGAGAAAAAACCCACAGTATTCCCCATACCTGTAATTTCGTCATCATAGAAATCACAGGTATTTTTCTCTGTCATGTTAAGTTGTTGCAAGCTACTTAGGTTGACCTGTAAGTGTCTGTTAATCCTGCTGCTTTTTCCTTAGTTCACTTCTTATATAATTATATCACAAATTTACTCTGCTGTTTTATCCTATGTATTGTTAAAATTTTAATATTTTGATACTTAAATTTCAATACAATTGATTTCTTTTGCAGTCCAGTGAACTGGATTTTATGCATTGAAAAATCTTTATTCTTAGGGGTTCATAGTCTTCATTAGTCTGCCTAAGTGCGTCCACAGCACAAAAATAAACCCATAAAACTCCTCCCCTAGCAAATGATGGAGCCCCTAGTGGGAAGGCTCTGGGTCTCTGAACAACTGTGTGAACAAAGTGCCCCCCGACTGATCATTTGGATTATGAAATGGATGGAAAATAATCTTAATTTTTTTAAGTACAGGAGGAATGCAGGGTACACATCTCAGCTGAAATTAACTTTGGACTCACCTTTAGCTCTCTTGCATTCCCTTGCTCATAAAGGATGGGTGCCCACACTCAACCTTCTACTGTCAGAATGCTTCCCAATCTTCAAGGCCCAACTCTAAAGCCACTTCATCCAGGAAGTCTCCTGTCCCTTCCCACCCCCTCCCCTGTCACAAAACGTATTGCCCCTGACCTAAAGCACCAAGAGCTAGCAACATCAGACTGTGAGTTTCTCCAGGGATAAGAAGCTGGATACTTCCCTTTCTTATCCCCTACCCTACACCCCATTCCTGTGATAAGCCCAGTCCAGGGGGGACAGTAAAAGTGTGTTACATGGGAGAAAGATGGGTGGTCAGAGAACTACCTGACTCATCCCTATCCCACCCTCGCCCCACCCCCAAGCCTGTTCCAGGTCCACACAAAGTATGCACATTTAAGAAAAACACAGGTTGGGCAAAGTGTTTACAGTTATGAGTGCGTAAGAGTTTATTCTTGTATTATTTATTATAATTATTAACCTATTTTTGCCCACCCCTGTATATGATGGGGGAAGAAAGGGACAGAGTGGTGCTTTCCCACATTGGGCCTTAATTTCCTTTCCTGAGATTAGTTCTGCCCCAGCCTGGATTTTCATCCCATGTTGTCCTCTAGGTCTGTGTAGCCTGGGTAGCCAAAGAGACTGGAGGTCACAAAGGAGTTAACAACAAGATGAATCCTCTCCAACCCCAGTCAAAAGACACCTCCCTGGGTCCTAGCTGAGTCGGCCTCCATGTCTCACACCCTTGAAAGCCACTCCCTCTGCCCAGCCCTCCTTCCTCTGCCCCCCTGCCCCACCCCCACCAAACACTTGGACTGTCTGCCCTGGGGCAAGGATCACTCACCCTCTCCGTGCAGCCCTGGAAACCCTGGACAGCTGCTGCGCCAGGAAAAGCGAGAAGAGGGATGCTGGGGAAGGTGACTCTCCAGCCCCCTCCTGCAGAGGGCGTCTGCCAGCCCAAGCTCCGTTTGGATTGGAGATGAGAATGGATGCAACTGAGCTTGACTAAGGCCCCCTCTCTCCCTCCAGGTTATCTTGCTACTGGGCTCAGGGTCCCCAGCCCCTGCCCTGGAAAATTCTGTGCTTGCTCCCTGTCCTCTACCACATCTGGCACCAGAGGTTGTTATTGTTTTATTAAGGGTCAGACTTCTGAATAATATTAACTCCACTTGTCTTTGGGCAATGTGACCCACTTTTTTGGAGCACCTCCAAACACATGGCTGATTTATTCACTCTCATGCCAGACCTTTGTGCCATGTTCTGAGGACAGACGGATTAATGTATGGGATTCAAGTGTTGCCCTCAGGGAGCTCTCAGTCTGGTGCGGAGGGTGGGACAGTAAGAAAATAATACACTGGAGTAAATTCTTTAAAAGTGCCAGGTGGTATAGGAGCCCAGGAGTGAGACTCAAACCCACCCAAGGCTTGGCATGTAGGAGTCAGAGGGGATGGATGGATTCCCAGAGGAGATGACACCCGTGTTGGTAGTGGCCCAGTTAGAAAGGAGGAGAAGGGACAATCAAGTTCATGAACCATAGAATCATTGCTTCTTAGGCTCATCAAAGTATTGACTGGACTCCTGGCATTTTTCTTTTAATGAACAACTATTTATTGTGCCAGATGCCATGCTGGGTAAAAAGATCTCAGACACAGGAAGGCACTCCTAGCCCTGGCTCCCAGATGCCCCAGCCTCCACTGAGTCAGTTCTCTAGGAATTCTCTCTCCCCACCTTCGGACACCTTCTAGACTTTGTAAACTTCTTGTCCCAGGGCTTTAGGGCATGCTCAGGCTTCTCCAGATGTCCCAGAACTGGCTTAAAGGGTCAGATGGGAGAGGGATGGAGCAGCGACCAGTGTGGGAGTGGAGGTAGGGAGCTCTGCTTCTGTGCCAGAGCTGGGGAACCTACCTCAGCACCAAAACTGTGCAGGTAAGTCTTGAGAGCAAGAGCACAGAGCCAACCCGGTTAGCCCACGCACATACGGTTAGCACGGATCTTCCCAGGTCAGTTTAGGGGCACACCTTTCAACTCAGTGCTGGGCAAGCTCAGAGGTGGGTCTCCCCGTTGGCACAAGTCACCCTTTAACGCTAAGGAGGCCCGCTTTGGAAGGGGCGAGTTCTGCGTTGCAGAGTCGACCTCTAACGGAAGGCCAGACCCAGTGGGGTGGGGCGGGGTCACCTCGGTAGAGGCCGGTGAGCTCAGGGTAGTTTGGGACCAGCAGCGCCCCCAGGTGGCTCTCATGGGATCTGGATCGAGAGGGTTTCAGGAACCTAGCTCCTCACACCCTCCTCTGGGTGACACCAGGGAGGACTCAGGTCCTGGGCCTCGGTCCAGAATTGCTTCTGCTTCCGAATTTTCTTTGCACGCATGTTTGGGGCTTTCTCTGTTCATAGGATGTAATTTGGTGCATGAGCGCACCTGAGAGCGAGAATCATCCTTGCAGACAGAGAGGGGACAAGTCACTTGGAAATGCCAGCCCCAGGGGAAGCTAAGACGGATCCCCACCCTTTCCCTCCAGCCCTCCCCATACCCTTAGGTCCCTGTCTGCTAACTACTCACTTTGAGAGCGGTGGTTCGTGCCCTCTCCCCGCCTTTGGGTACTTCGTGATACAACCCCACAAAAGCTTAAGTTCTCAGTTTGTCCTCAAATGGCGACACTCTTCCCCACTCCACATGGGGACTGTCCCCCCACAGCAGGACCACCACCTATACAGGTTCTAGTTCTCCAGCTCCTTTGAAGTGCCCTGTCTCACTTCCGCCTAAACAGTCGAACACTCCCAGGGCTTCCCAGAAAGGGGAGGGCGGAGCCTGGGAGAAAGGGCTGCAGTAAAAGGGAGCTGGGGTAGAGGTTCCCTTTCACACTTCCAGCCAGCGTCCTCACCCATGCCACCCTAGCCCAGTGTCCGCACTGAGACACAATGGGTAGTGTGAGAACTCAGCAGGCCACCAGGTGGCAACTCACCTTTACACTCACTCACCTTCATGCTCACCCGCATTCCCCATCTTTCACAAAGGAGACAAGTTCACTCAGAACCCAGGGACCAAGACATCTGTGGAGACTTGGCCACCCATCTATGGCCCTGCCAAGGGAGGAGAAATCCCCAAGTCTGGGGAGGAAGGCCCTTGGGTCCAGAAAGGAAAGAGCCAAGCCACCCCACCACTACTGTATGCAGTGGAAGCACTGAGGTGGCCACCTGGGTTGTGTCTCCAGAATCCCAGCCCAACCTGTGACAGGCAGGCCAGTACTGTCTTATCCTGCACCCTCACTGCAGAGAGAGCTGCGGAAGGAGTGAGAACTCTTCAGTAGACTAGAGAAAGAAGCTGTGAGAAGTCACTGACCCCTGACCTGGAAGTCAAATCCAGGCTAACATATTCTAGCCCCATTTCTCAGATGGAGAAACTAAGGCTCAATGACATTGGGAAGTACTGGCCCAAAGTCAGTCTAGCAGCCTGGCTAGATTCAGGAATACTTACCCCTTTTCTACCCCCAGTATTAGATAAGTAATCATCCTCAGGATGGGTGCTAAAATGAAAACCAAGGAAGGGGAAAGAGGCATCAAAGCACTGGAACCTTCTGGGGTAAGTATAATTCCAAACTTTATGCTGTGTGCATGCACATACCCACACTGACCTACACCCCCATACCTCAGAGCCCCAGAAGCTTGACCAGCACACCTGGACACAGGAAGGAATGGCTCCAGCCAGAACAGCCTCAGGTTTAGATAGCCAGGATTTTCCTTCATTTATTCTCCACTGTGTGAAAGTTCTAACGTTAGATGGGGCACCACGGGAAGCAAGGCTTGGAGTAGCCAGGTGAGCAGACTGGCTGACAGATCTGCCAACTCTTAGAAGCAGGGAGGGAGGGGTGCTACTACCCCGACAACTGAAGGGAAAGAGACAATTTACTCACAAACTCGGACCATTCCGCCCCTCTTCATCACCCCTTCCTTGAAGCCAAACTGGTGCCCAAACTTCTGTGTGGCCTAGGGCTGGGAGAGGGGTTCAACCACCTTCCCTAGCTCAAGAACCCAGAGTAGGGTGGGGCGCAAGATGCTACCGCTCACCCATTGTCCTCCCGACTGCCTGCCAAGCACCTCAACCACCTAAGAGCAACCCATTTTATGCCCCGATTTATCCAGATAATTGTCTGCTCTTTTACACCTTGATCATTTTCCTCCTGTCCTGCCACTAGGAAGGAAGGAGGATTTGGGAGCATCCATAGCCCAGACAACACTTGAGGTTTCCCTAGAGTACAAGGAGAGATGCTAAGTTTTTTACTTTCCTCAAAATATCTAGCCAAATGCTTTAAAGTTTAATGCTTGTACATAGAGGCTGCAGGCTCTAACTTTCAGTCTGTATCCTTCTGAGCAACTTTGGGCACACCCCTCCCTCACCCCTCCTCCATGCCTGTTTCCGCATCCATTCAAAGTTAGTCTTGGAATCTTGCAAGCTCTAGTGTTACAAACTGCAGCCACCCTCTTGCTGCAGAATAGTTCACTGGGAATGGAAGGGAAGGCTCCAAAGCCTTCTAGGACTGCCCACCAAGTCCCTCTGTGCAGTTGGGAAGAGAGAGTGCTAGCAGCACCTGCCAGGAGAGGAGGTCAGAGTCCAGAAAACAGCCTCTTGGCCACTCTGGCACAACCTGGATCCATCTTGAACCCATGGCAGGCTAAAGGGGCTGGACACCTGCAGGAAAGGGAACCGTGGGAGGAGGCCAGCCTGCTCCACTAAAGGCCAAGCCACTGTTCCCCTGAGTGACTTCACAGGGTGCTCTGAGTTCCCAGCTTTGTCTGCAGTGGGAAAGAAAGCAGGGAAAAATGGGCGGGTCCCAGTCTTCATTGAAAGAATAAGGGAAGAGGCTCAGAAATCAGACCTCCTCCTCTTCATCCCTGCAGGGACTCATTTCTAACACTTTACCCTCCACACCCACAGCCCACCAGCCTCTGCCCCAGCCAACTCAAGAAGAGGGGAGCACATTCTGGGGTTCACACTGGCACAGTCACAAACACACGTGGTAGCACAGAGTCACTCACATTCTCCCCCAACCATAGCCACCCCAAGACATTTACACATACCTGTCCCCCCTCACACTCGGACATACACAAGGCTGCACACCCTCAAATACCCAAAGGCATACACACACCTACGGCCTGTGATACCTGGAACTTTCATCATGAAGTGGAAACCTGCCACCATTAACCCTTCAAACACCAAACATTTTTTTTTTACCTCAAAGATGGTGATGATCACTTGTTTTGCTTTTGCCTCAGTTTTCAATGCCAGAGTTAGACTGTGTGTAATGACACTAAGCAGACGTTCACTGCTCATACCTCCAGTACAATGTCCAGCACACAGTAGGTGCCCAATAAATATTTGTGGATGGAAGGAAGGAGCCAGAGAGGAAAGAGCTCTGCAGGGCTGGTGGCAAATAAACTGGCCTGCGGTTGAACCTTCCTAGGTAGTTCAGACGGGAAACTGCTGGGCACAGGCAGCCTTGATGCTGGCGGCACACTGCTCAGGTGGTCAACAGACAAACGGAGGGGCCCAGCTGCGAAGTGCAGGCCAGAGGCCAGATTGACTGCCTGGGGCTATCAGAACCCAGAAGCTGCCTGGCAGTCCCTCTGCCCTTGAATTGCTATATCGAAGACCCTGGGTTTTGCCGAAGGACACTCGGAACGATCCACCAGGGCCTCCACAAAGCGTTACTAGCTTGAGGCACCCGAACGTGAGAAGCTGGACACAGAGCCTGCCCACCAGCGATTCCAGCCCTGGGATCCAAGTCCTTGTACTGACGACGGCCCAGGTCCTTGGATCCCGTCTCCTGCTCCGCAACCGAATTGCTGTGTGATCTGAATTTGGTTCCTTCCGCTCCAAAGCAGAAAGTGGACTGGTTAGTCTTCAAGCACCTCTAAGCTGCTGCCATCTGAGCCTGACTGACGCTAATTTAAGTGATAACCTCACCAACCGCCCAGTTTGACTGGGGTGACTTGGAGTAAGCGAAAATAGTTCAGAAAGATTGGGTCATTTGCGTGGAACTCGCCACTGAGATGCGAACCCACTGCGCCCAAGGGAAGAAGCAGCGCGGAGAGCAACGATGGGGCGTGGGGGCTGCTTTCCCCAGATCCGCTGGGACCTGCACATCTGCATCTGAATGGGATGGGGCATCTAAGCAAGGAGTCCGAACACCTGCTGCGGGGACAGGGGGAGAGAGCGAGGCCCCTTTGTAAGCAGCCCCGCGAATTAATTCGGACAATAAACCCTACTCCTGTACCCTCAGCGACCCCCTACCCTGACACACATACACTGGCAGCGTCAGCACAGATCATCTGAAATACGCTTTTCAAGGCCGACGTGATTTTTACAGATCAAAGAAACGAATTTAAATGCCCCCCCCCGCCCCAATAATTCTTCCTTTTCAATCCTAAAATCCGTGCAACCGCAATCCCAAAGATACTTCTAACTGCATACGCAGAAATGCCCCGGAGGTGAGACCAGCCTGCGGTGATTTTCCAACATCCAGAAACGAGCAGAGAGTACCAAGGCCCTGGCTCCCCCGCCAAAACGCGCGGGGCCCCTGTAGCGGCAGCTGCGCGCCACTCGCCTGCCGCCCGCGTCTGTGGGGTTTGCCCCGCACGAGTCGGAGCCGCAAGTATCAAGACAGCTGGGTTGGGGGAAGGGGAGGACGGGACCTGTCAAGACCCCGAGCCTATGGAACACCTCCAGGTGACGAAACTGCCGAGAGGAAGCTGGCGTGGTGGTGAGGAAGGCACCCGGCGCAGACGCCTGCCGCGCGGAGAAAGGCAAAGGCACAGACAGCCAGCGACTTCCGCGCAGAGTCCGTCTGGAGCGAAAAGAGAGCTCTCCACAGAAACCCACGACTCAGAGCGGGGAGCTCTGTGAGAGGGTCCGATACGACCTCCCAGGGATTGTCGCCCAATCCATCCCGGGGGCGGGCGAAGACACCGGAGACACCCGCCTTCTTAGCACAGCAGTCCAAGCCTCCAGGCCTCTGAAGGGGCCGCAGCTCGTGCCCGCCACAGCCGGCTCGGCTACGAAAGGAGGCGGTGCCCGCTCCGCCCCGCGCCGCGCCCACTAGCTGGAGGAAAAATTCGTTCCCGAAACCAGAGCTGGGAAGCCCTGTCCCTCTTACAAGCTTTTTCTGTTGGTGCGTGTCTATGCTGACCTTAAAGAACAGAGTAATTTCGCTCCAAAACTCCAACATGTTTTGCTCTCAAGTGCTCTGACGAACATAAAGCTTAGGAGGTTTAATTATCCTGCATGACCTCTGTCCACCTCTAGTCCTCTTTCACCGTTTCTCCAGAAATCTCAGAGCACCAGTCCCCGGGGACAAATGTGAGCTGGGGCTCATCATTCTGGACGGTTCTTCTGGAAACATCTCTAGGTCCCAGCCTACCCAACCTTTTGAACCACGTATCCAAATAATTTAGGCGCAAACACAAACTCTCCTTGCTTCTCTTTGGCCAGATGAGCAGGGTTTGAATTAAATCCTGAATCTGGTCCGTAAAGACCCAATGCAAGCTGCCTCCTCCCATCTCCCCCTAAGCTCAAAATCTTTTCTCCCTTTCTTCTGCAAGGTCCCTCGTTTAAACAGCGTCGGCGCCTTTATTCGCCTGACCCGATGCGGAGGAAAACCGGCCTGATCAGTCATTGTCTGGTCCGCGACCGCCCCCACCACGGCCGCAATCAGTGTCACAAAACGCCCCTTTCAACAGATTCCAAACCCTCTTCACCCGGGCTCACCGAGCCTTCAACTTCATTAAGTGCGCGCTGCGGCAGCGCTGGAGGAGGCGAAGTTTAAATAAACCCGAGAGGAAAAAGGAGGAGGGGTGGGCTGGGGAGAGTTGCTAGTCGAAAGGGAGAGAGTGAAGTATTTTTGAAAGAGGAAAAAAGTCATCGGGGAAAGCGCTTTGTAACCACGAAGACGCGCCTGCTGTGGCGAGAACAAATTGGATATGGAGGGGAAGTGTCCTCCCCCAGCTCGACTGGCGCTCCTGGGTGGTCCGGGGTGCCCCAAGAGAAAGAAAGATGGGGAAGAATCGGCGGAGAAAAGAATTAACCACTTTAATTGCGCTGCAAGAGAGAAGTGGGCAGGAGAGGCTCACTGATGCCTTGATCACCCAAACCAAATATCCTCCAATAAAATAAAATAAAATAAAATAAAACAAAACAAAATAAAGTAACTGCCCTTAGCCGTAGCTGGAAGAATATCAAAGTTTGAGAATCAAAGCTGTTCTCAGAAAGTAAATCTGCAAGATTGGGGAAATTGTGCCCGGAAAGACCCCCTCCCCCTTCTTGCGGCCTGGGGCCTCCCGGCGCCGGATGAAAAGGAATGAAATTGAACGAAATTGAACGAAATGAAGTGAAATTGACCAGTGAAATTCGCCAATTTTCTTCCCCTTTAAACTGCCCGCTCTCGGTAGCACTCTGCGAACCCCAAGCCGATTTTGTAGCTTTTTTTTTTCTCACTTCGAGAGATGAAGGTGTGCCCTGGATATTTTCTTATTATTGTCACCGATTATTGGGGCCTGTGGGGGCAGAGGCTCAGCTATCTTCCAGCCAGATGGTGGGGGAGCCCACAGGAGCCACTGGAGATGGGATGGCCTATTTCTCCTCCCCCCAAGGCTAGCCTCCTACGAAAGCCACCTCACCCTGAACACCAAACCTGTGCACCCACAGGGTGGGAGGGAGCCATCTACAGAGCCCCTCTGGTCTGGAAGGGATGAGTAGCCAGAGGACTCTACCAGAAAAATCTGAAATTCCCTCCTTGCCCCTCCCTACAGTCCAGGTCCCAGATAGGTCTTTGCCTGCTCCTAATTAGTAAGTTCCGGCCCACACAACCTGAAGGGGTCCCAAATTCCAAACACCTTCCCTCTCCCCTGCCTTCAGCATGCACATCTCCCAGCGATTCTTTTTCTGATGTTTTCCAAGACCAGTTGGGCATCGGTGGCTTCTTTCTGGACCCCAGTCCTCTGCCATAATTATATCTGGCCTATAACCGGCCCTCGTCGCTCGGGGGAAACTTAGGTCTGAGTTATGGGTCTGAAGTTCCAAGCTACCTAGAAGCCCCTGAAAGGGTGTGTCTCACTCCTCCCCAGTCCTCTCATTTCTACGTTTTCCTGATATGGATGCACCCCCTGATATACACATAAACACTAAGCAATACACACAGAAAAACTCACAGACGCTTTCACAAAGACACATCGAGGAAAACGGAAGGATTTGCTGCTTCTTCTGCAAGTAGCAGTTGTGGAAGCTTCTCATGTACCCGCCATGAGATATGAATTCTGACTGCCTTAATTTTCTCTGTTCTAAAGAGGAAAAACCAATTGATAAGACTTACTTGAAGCTCCAACCTAATATCTGGGAGTGATATATTTGTGGTAGATGAGATGACGTGAGCCACAGAATGTTTTATTGTGGGCAAACACACGGTCATGTTCAACCTTCCTCAAGTGAAAAGAAATGAAGGCAAACTGAGCAAAGGCAGTCACCAAGGGGCCAGCCAGAGACCATAAACCTGGTATCAACAGACATTCTCTCTCTATACCATTGAATTGTAGCCTTACATCTCCAGATGGTTTGATAACACCATGGCCCTCAGTATTCATCCTCCCTCCACTTCTCAGTCTCTCAAGAAGATGGAGGAGAGCGTACCTGACCTCTGGCAGAGGGGTTAATTTTACCAGATACCTGGCACCTTGTCTCTCCACTGGGGAAAGGGCTGAGAGACCCAGCAGTCCCAACCACTCTCCCTCAGCCCGGTGCAGTCTTCCCACCCTGTTCTGACCCTCTTCTGAGAAGGCACTCCGTCATCTTCCCCCTCCTTCTTTCCTACTATTGCTAATGCCTGGGAATCTGGTTCAAAAAACCTGTATGGCTTCTCCCTGCCTTCCCCTCTCAAATTCTCTACATCTGTCTTCTTCCTTCTCTGTCCCTCACCTCCCAATCATTGCCCTCTGCATGCGTCTATTTTCTGTGAAGGCTAAACTCCCTCTTCTGCACCTCTGTATCACTCCTTCTCTCCTATGACCTCAGTTGAAGGTACAGAGAAAAGAGCTACAAAGTAACCACCTTTGTTTCACTCAAAGCATCTCTTCAAACCCAAGGTCTTGCAAGTCTGGACACTGGGAGTTCCGGGCACAGGCATCAAGCTGGAAGCCTCAAACAGCTTATGGAAGACACTAGCCAGTCCAACGACTTTGCCCTCAAGCAATAGGTTCTGACTATGAACATGGATCAAGGGTTGGGGAGGTTTTCCCTAACAGAGTAGGACTACACTGACCCTCTCCTTTAGCCTATAGCCACCTCAGACTGGAAAAGAGAGGAGTTTCACAGTCCCCAGTTCAAGCCTTTTATGCCGACTGTTCCGTCGTCGTGGTGTGGGGCAGGAGTACATCAATGAAGATTCTACAGTGGCAACAGAAATCTCACTCCTTTTAGGAACACAGGAAGAGACAGTGACAGAATCACAGACACTCACATAAATTAAAACACTGACACCTGACATACATCTCACCCCCCCCCAAAAGGACAACAAGGCAACCCAGACAAACACAAATCACAAGCTCCATAAAAGCCCCCTGTGCATAGGAGCACACTGAAAATGCATCAAGAGACACAGACATTCAAATGCCACTTAATCAGTGTAGTGTCCATGAGTACTGGGCACCCAGATCTGCCCAGCCCATGCTTAAGTCTGAACTTGAAGGAGATGAGACTCCCCAGGTGCCTTTGAAACAAAACCTCTCTGCAAAACTCCAGGCAGAAACCTTCCTGGACTAGAGCAAAAATGAAAGTGCTGGATGAGTCACAGGCCTCCCAGAGCTCTGAACAGCAATGGCCAACGCCACAGTTTCCCCCTACATACCAAGTAAGCCCATGCCCTACTCTGCCTGCCTGGGCCGCCCAGGGCCCTTCCTCAGTCCACCTCTGCCCAGAAGCTGGGGCTGTCCGGGAGAGCCCCGACTAGGTAAAAATGGGGGTGCAGGCAAGCAGACAGCGCTGGTGACTGCTGGAGTTCACATACATTTATTCAATTGACACCAATGGGGACTGGGGGAAGACAGATTTTTCTTTTCTTCCACACAAACCATCAGATGATTTTACAGAATCTCCCCACAGTGGAGAATTCTAAATCAATGCACACCCAGTGGACAGAGAATGCAGATAGCAGCCCGCTGTACAGATATTTACACATAATTACAGGACCCCCTGCCACAGGATGTGCCCTGGCCCACCCCACCCCCACCTACTCCAGTCCCTGACCCAGACCCTCCTCTCCCACCCCAAACTCATTGCCTTAGCTACAATAAATATCCCAGGGCCTGGGGCAGAGCAGAACGCTGACAGGGCTGCTGGCCCTGGTTGGCTGGACCCAGCCGGCCACGAGAAAGAGGAAAAGTTCCTTCAAAAGCACCCCAACACAAAAGAGGAAGGATGTTTTCCAGCGGAGTGGAATCCAGGGTTTCCGCAGGGATTGCGGAAGCCCCTCATTTCACCTCTCGGTTCAGCTTCACCTGTGTAGACACAGCTTTAGGCTTCAGAGAGAACGAACTTCCTTGAAGAAAGGCAAAGGGGAAAAAGTTGAATTTTTCTTTTAAGCACGAAGCAGGTAATAGGTGTCTTTAAATTATAATATTGGGTAGGCAGGGCTTCAAAGTCGGGGAAGAAGTGGAGGAGAGATAAAGACCTCTCTGCGCAGTCGGTGTTTCAGGCAGGATCCGGAGAGCCTGGGAGGGCATCGGGGAAAGCATTCTTCCCGGGCTGCCAGAAGCGCAGAGGCTAGGAAAATGCGAAGACTTCCCCCTCCCCTCTTACTGCTCAAACTGGAATGGGATCATAGCTTGCGACCTCGTTGCGCAGACCCGGGCCTCTCCCTGAGCGATGGAGCCCGCTTCGTCCCAACAATCGCCGAGATTCTGAGCGTGGAGCCAAGTCACGCGCAGGCCCAAGGTCTGGAGACTCTTCATAAATACAGACTCCCTGAGTTCCGCTGGGGCCGCAGGAGCTCTCGGGAGAGGCTGAGGAGTACGGGCCTAAATGGCCCTGAGCCTGACGCGGTCAGAAGTGGCAGCCACTGAGACCAGCAACTTTGCCGGCAAACGGGGGCCCTGAGGACAGGAGGGAGTCCCCGGGGTGCGAGAGGCGGATGTGGCTGGCCACTGGAGCCAGAGCCGGGGCAGTCAGCATGGCCAAGACTTGGGCTTGACCCCCAGGACCGGCCGCCGCTGCCGCGAACGGTGATGCCGGCGAGCCCTCGCCTCCGCCCGGGGGTGCTGCCCCGCCGCCACCGTGGCCCATGATGTGGTCTATAGAGAATGAAGGCCTCTGCCCGGCCCCGGCACCCCCAGCGCCTGCACCACTGCCCGTGTCTGTCTTGAGGCCCTGGCGCAGGAGTGCGGTGGACAGACCGGCCGCTGTGCCAGCTGCGGGAGGGCTCAGTGACGCGGGGTAGAAAGCTTTGGCGCAGCCCAGCTCTGCGCCCAGGAAGGCGGGCAGGCCTGCGGGGCCCGAGCCCGGGCCAGACCCTGTGCCAGGGGCAGGCGCAGGGGCCGGAGCCGAGGCTGCGCCCGCGAACACAGAGGCCGTCGGAGGTCCTGGTGGAGGCGCAGCGGCACGACCTGTGGGGACGGACAACTGGCAAGGCGCAGCAGCGGCCGCGGCAGCGAAAGCGAAGGCGTGTGGGTGTGGGTGCGGATGCGGGGTCGGGCCTGGAGGGGGGGCGCCGTAGGCAGGGAGCGCCAACCCGTAGCTGTAGCCGTAGGCGCCGTAAGCGGCGAAGCCTGGCAGGAAGGCGCCCGGGTCCCCAGCCGCCGCAGCGCCCCCACGCAACAGTAGCTCTGGGTGAGGGTGTGTGTGTGGATGCGGCGGCGGTAGAGGCTGCCGCTTGAAGCGCTTGCGGCGCCGCAGGAAGCTGCCGTTGTCGAACATGTCGGCAGACTCCGGGTCCAGCGTCCAGTAGTTTCCCTTGCCCGGGTTGCCAGGTTCTCGGGGGATCTTGACGAAACAGTCGTTAAGGGAGAGGTTGTGGCGGATGCTGTTCTGCCAGGCGGGGAACTTCTCCCGGTAGTAGGGGAAGCGACCGCTGATGAACTCGCAGATCTCGCTCAGCGTCAGGCGCTTCTTGGGGCTCTGCAGGATGGCCATGGTGATGAGCGCGATGTACGAGTAGGGTGGCTTCACCAGCGGGCTCCGCGTTGCCGCGCCCCCCGACGGCGGTCCGGGTCCCGGCCCCGCCGCGCTCCGGGCCGCCGCTGCGCCTGACCCAGGGCTTCCCGCTGCGGCCGCCGCCCCCCGCGGTGCTAGAGCGCGGGGCTCGCCGTCAGAACAGCCGCCCGACTCCTCTTCCTCAGCTGCGTCCGCCTCGGCTTCCTCCGAGGGAGGCTCCGGGCCGTGCGGGAGCACGTCCCGCGGGACCCGGGGCCCTGGGCGGGCCAGTAGTTCTCCCCCACCGCTGCTGCCCCCGCCGCCGCCCACCACGTCTATGTCTGCGTCCGTCTCGGACAGAGCGGCCGGGGAGCTCTCGGAGGACATGATCTCGCAGCAGCAGCTGCCCAGGGTCATGGTGCCGCCGCCGCCACCGCCGTTCTCGGCTCCGCTCCGGCCGCGGCTCGGGCTCCGCCGCGCTGCCTCTAGGGCGAATGTGTTTTGCGCGCGGGCGGGGAAGGGGCGGGGGACTGAGGCGGGTCGGGAGGGGTTCCCCCAGCTCTGCAGCGCCCCCTCGTGGCGTAACTCGGCCGCTCTCACCTCTGGGCGAGCACCCAACTGGCTGCTCTCTCCGCTGCCCCGGGAGCCCTAGCCGCGGCCTGCCCCCGGAAGGAGCTGAGGCCTCCTATCGCACTGACCAGTCTCCGGCCCCGGGCCCCCCGGGTTGTGGGGAAGGGAGGGTCGGAGAATTCGTCCCTCCCGCCCAGCGGCTGCCTAAGCGGAAGAGCGCGAGCCCAGGGCGGAGCTCCTAGGGTGGGGCGGGGCGGGAGGCGGCGGGCGGAGTGGCTCCGCGGAGGGGCCCGGCGGGAACAAACAACCGCGGCTGCTGGAGCTCTACTTCCCCGGGAGGCAAGTCCTCATCTTTTCCGCAGACCCCACAAGTGCTCCGTTCCCAGGAGCCGCTACCTTCAGTGGGCTCAGCCCCTGTATGTTAAGGTTCACATGGGCGCCAACCAGAGCTGGGAGAAATAGCGACAGCCCCCACCCCGTCGTCTATCCCCACTGCAGCGCTGGGCCACCGAGGTCGAAACGCTGTTGAAGTGCGAAGGGAGCCTGAGACTCCGACACAGACGCCGCAGGAGCGGGGCCCGCCAGATCCTGAGCGGCTTCCGGCCCAAGGGGAGACGTACTTGAGTAATCGCGAGGAGCAAACTTGGAGCTCTCCACCTCGGGCCTCGGAGAGGTGAGAGATTCCGACTGCTCCCCTCCCTCTCCTACAAGGTTGGACCCGGTCGCCATCCCCCTTGCCCCGTCTCTAGACTCCAGACGGGAGAGTGTGCGCCACAGACCCGGGGAGTGCGCCGCCTGCCCGTCACTCCCGCCCCGAAGCTTCTGTGCCGCGCCCTCATTCTGTGAGCGCGGTCCGACCCAACGCTCCGAGTTTGCCTGCACTCAGACCCTTTTCTGTCTCAGTATCTGTTTGTCTCAGGCTCTGTGATTCTTTGTCTTTCTCGTGCTCGGTGAATCCTTGTCTTCGTTTCCTGTGGAAACTCTGCATTTGCTTGGATGTCTGTTAGTGGGTCTAGGAACCCCCTCGCTCTGTTTTCCTCTCTTCCCCACGCCCTGACTCACGGAAGGGCTGCCCCCCAACTTTCTGGCCGGACTTGTAGGCTCTACAGACGGACAGCAGGACTCCCACGGAGACCTCCCCCAGCGAGCCTGTCTGCAGCCCTGGGCCATTACTGCCTTCATCTCTCAGAATCCTGAGCACACAGGTCAGTCCTGTGCCCTTGTGCTACTGCCGGGTTCCTTCCCATCTCATTAGGCCTCTTTCTCCGCTGGTCTCTCTCTAGGAACCCAGCAACGGGCAGCACCAGCTCAGCCTGGGCTCGTCTCAACCTCTGGAGGGTGAAAGGGGAGATGGGCACTAGAGGTGGGCAAGAACTAAGTGGAGGGACCGGCTGCTGCCCCGACAGCGCCGCGCAGTGGCTAAAGCTCCGACAGGCGAGGCCTGAGACCCAGCAGCCCGTTCCACCGACACAACGTTACAGGGCAGTCAGCAGGTTTCTTCCCCTGCCCAGCCTCAGCTTCCTTCTTTTTGAAGTAGTTAAGAGTAGGGAGGCAGCCTGGAGTCAGGCTTCTGGAGTCCCAATCCTGCAGTTATCATCTCCGCCATCTTGCATAGTTTCATAACTTTTTGTACCTCTGTTTCTTCCTCTTTAGAAATAAGATGAAAAATACCTCAGTCGTGACTAATAGGCAGTAGTAAACAAATCATTGTGGGCTACTTTTGAAGAGGGTATTGTGAGCACTATAAAGACTCTTGGGGAGAAAGAAAGGAGTTGGAGGTAGTGTGATTTCCTACCTGATCTCAAGCCTTGGTACAGCCCCCTGACTGGGTGGGTTGCCACTGCCATCTCCTCACTGTGCTGAAGTAGGTTCCCTGTAGAGAAGCACTGGAAGGAGGGTGGCAGGGAATTTTTAGCTCCTGCAGGCTGTTTCTTAGCAGGGCCGATGTGAGGGTGGAAGAATTCTCCCCTCCGTCTAAAAGCAGCCTCCAATGTATGGAATAATTTAATGTGAATCAAACTCTTCAATTCCACAGGCAGGGCAACAGAGTCCCCAAAGGGGGAAAAGACTCCTCTAGGCTCCTCCAACAATTCAGACCAGGGCTGGGTGCAACCATTGCCACAGATTCCTCAAGCTAGAGTTCTCCATTCTCCTGAGCCAAAGGAGGGTGGAAGGTCTGACTGCTCCTGTCCTGTGAGAACGCCTCCTCCAAGCTTCTCTCTGGGACCGCAAACCAAGGAGACCCACCTAGTGTGCTGGGCCTGTGTAAACACTGGTCTTGGGGAAAAGAGAACAGGCCCAGTCCTGAAGCCATAGACAGGAAATTGGGCAGGGACTGGTGGCCCTGGCACCAGAATTTTCTAGGTGATGAAGATGGGGTGGGGTAGGGGGTGTGGAGGAGAAGCTTTGGAGAGAAGTTTCTTTCATGAGTCCAGATAAACTCTCATACCTAGGGTTGCTAGATTGAGCAAATTAGTTTTATCTGGCAACCCTGCACATGCCCCCAACTCGCTCAATCTCTCTCATATCACAGACAACCTACACGGTCTACCACACACCAACTCCAGCCCAGCTCAGCTCTGCTAGTGTCTAAGTAAATGGAGAGAAAAACAAGACCAGCCCCATCCCACTCCATCTCACCTTCTAAATGTCTTGCTTTCTAGAATGGCAAATGTCAATAAGTAGCTTCCTTCGTTGCCAGAGCTCTCCTGGTTCCCCATGCTCCAGCCCCCTGGCCAGCTTCAGGGAAGACTGGCTGAGGCATTTGCTCCAGATATCCTGCTTCTAATGCTACAGGCAGAGCTCCACAGAGCAGCTGCAGTTGCAGGCCCCTGCCTCTGCCTGGCCCTGCTTCTCACCGACTGCTGCTGAGACTCAGGTTGGGGAACTGGGACACAGGACCCCAGCCCCAGTTCTGCGAAGTGTGAGTGTCACATGATCTTCAACCACACATAACTTTTACAGGAGTGGGAATCAGGGAGGCCCAGGAGATCATGTGATTTGCCAGGCTTTTTGCCAGGGGTGGAGAGTGGGGGCTAGGCAGTTGCTGTGGACCCAGGTGTCTGGACTCCCAGCCCAGACCTGATCTGTTTATCCAAATAACTGCTTAGTCCCCGACCTGGCTCCACTCTTGTCTGAGAAAGGGTGTTTTGGGGAGCTTCTCATCCTTCCCAAGGTTCTGAGTCCATCTGTTTTGAATAATGTCAGGAGTAAGTGCACTGGGGGCTGGAAGAAGGGCTGGGGGGGGATTAGGGATTCCTTTCATTTCTACCTTTCTCCTGTGGCTGAGAAAGGTAGAAACGAAAGGAATCCCGCAGAGGCGGGAAGAGCCTTTCCCTTCTCTGCGACCCCTTCCCTCGCCCACCGCCGCGAAAACCTGGGTGCTCTTCCAGAAGCTTGGGCTCCAGCACCCATGGCTGCAGCCTCCAAGAAGCTGGAGGCGACAGGCTCTGGGGGACTTCTTACAAGACAGCGTGCCCAGCCTCTTTCTCCGTCTGCTTCACTATTTGGTCCCCTCTCTTGAGCAGCCCAGAAACGATTGGAAGGAAGTGTTTGGGGAGGACCCTTTCGGGAGTTTTCCACTCCACAAAGTTCGGATTACCAGGAGAAGTTGTTATATGTTTATTGAGCTGTGCTGCTATCAGTAGCGTCTCTCCCCATGTGTCACCTCCCTTCCCTTCTTGTGGTCCACGTAGCGGTGCTCTTCGAGCCCCGGAAAAACGAGAGCTAGCAGAAGATGATGGGAATATAATGAAGTCAATAGAGGAGCTGGCGAAGACGGCGCTGAGCTAACTGGAGGTGGGTGGCTGCACAGACCGATTGCCCGCGGCCTTCCCAAGGTTCCGGGAGCGCAGAGGTCTACGCCTCGGAGTGGCCAGGTCGCAAAGTGCGGACTGCGCTGGGCAAAGGTACACAACGCCTTCACACTTCTCTCATTTTATTCACAAACCTGGCTAGCTTCGGGGAAAGTGTTGAGACTCGAGCGGTCGCCCGCTCTTCCCGCCCCTTTACGAGGCCGCAGCTCTGGAATGAGACGATGTTTGGGCGCAGCCTGTACAGCTTCCGACCCCAGATCTTTGCCTTCTCCAGAGTGGTCAGCACCCTCTGCCCAGCTGGGAGGCTGGAGACTCCAGATCTGTGACCTGCAGGGTGAACCTTAGGCGGCGGGGTTCCTTACACTCAAGGAGCGGGACTCCGGATCGGAGTTGAGGGATAGGCCAGGCCCTCTGCAAGCACAGCACGAACAGGGCCTCCAGCGTACGTTCCTTCACTGCGGAAGCCCGCTTGCCACCCCCAGTGCCGGCTCGGGTCGGGCACACCCCGCACATGTTGACCCTCCACTTCTAGGAGGAAATGTCCATATTTCCTTCCATTATGCCTGGCCACAGTCCCCTCCCAGCCTTACCTATCCCGGGGCTACGTGGTGGTGGGGCTCGCTCGGGCACCCTGTGGCCCTAGGACTGCTCAGCGGTTGAGACCAGAGTGAGCTGCGGGGCCTGTCGACTGTTTTTCGTAGGAAGAGGGTTGCAAGCCCAGGAGAAGGTGAAAATAACGCTGCTCCCAAAACGCCCGACCTGGGGGCTGGTTTCGTAGCGACCGTGGTAAGGCAGGCTCCACACGTGTGGGAGACCTACAGGGGCGTAGCGGACACTTCTAGGTATGTCGGAGCGCGAACGTCAGGTCTAATGCCCCTGATATCTAAGTGCGCCCAGGGTTCCTGAGTCGGAGGATCTGTTTCTCTGTCCGTGTGTGTGGTCAGTGTGCCCCTCCGTGCAACAGTGGCTCTGGCAGCCCGAGTACTTTCCTGAGCAGCTGTACCGACCGTGTGTCCCGAGTCCTCCCTTCCCGAAAGCACAATCTGTGCGGGTGACTGCCTTTATCCCTGGATGGCTTGCCTTTAACCCAGGTCCTGAAGCGGCGTCATCTGGTCAGGGGACTGCAAACCTGCTCCATGCCCACAGCGAGACCTGGGCAGGGAGGGAGGACGTGTACGGTGCGAGCCTGGATAGGGTCTGGGACAATGGCAAAGGTAAGGGAAAGAGCATACAGGGACCACGCTGCGAAGAGCCAGGGGGGTTGTAGCGACAGCCTCCTTCTAACCAATTGCACGTTGCCTGCTGGAGTAGCAAGGCCCAGGAGCCCCACGCCCTTCCGGAGCCCAGAGTTGGTGTAGGGCTGGAGGCAGAAGGGTACAGAGCCGTCTGAACTCGGCCCCTTATGCAACACCAGCGTGCCTGTGTTTAGCCTTCCCGATTCCTAAGCAGAGAGGTGGAACTCGTAGGCTTCGCCGGCCGGGTGCCCGAGGTCTCGAGTGGATGCCAAATCGAGTCAGTCCCACGGAAGCAGAGCGAGAGACCTGCACGAGTCCTGGCCTTGCCTCGCAGACGCTAGTTACGGATTCCTGGGGGACAGCGCCCTCTAGAGGAGCCGCGCATCCACGCAGTCAAGAACTGGACGACGACGAGGTCTGGGCCTGGAGTTCCCCTTTCCCACGTCCCACGCCACACCTTTGACAAAATCATCCCAAGACCCACAGCCTCTAGACTCCTCTTTGTAAATGCTTGCTTCCTTTCCCAACTTATACTTAGGCTTCAAAACCCTCCTTAAATGCCGCTTCCTCCAGGAGGAAGCCTTCTCCAGAGCCCAGCTCATCTCCTCTTCCTGTTCTGAGATCCCAGAACCAAAACCTGAACCCTCGACTTCAGTGCTCGCACCTGGCACTGCGCAGCTGACCTGCTTCCAGCCTGGCCTTTCTCCAAAGATTGTTAATCCATCCCCTCCATTCCCCCTTTGCATTGCATGCTGGGTGTACTGTTTTTCTACCCTTCCCTACCCGCCCGCCCTTACCTCCAGTAAAGTAGGAGTGAAGTCATTTATCCCAAAATTGGACTGTAGGTTTCCAAAGTTTATTTCCCATATGGGGAAATTGAGATCCAGAGAGTGGGCTGACTTTCCCAAGGTCATACAGTACATCAGTAGCAGAGGTGGAACTAGATCCCTAGTCACCTTTCTCCCAGACCAAACCCCTCTCTCCGTCACCCGTAGGGGGAGCAGGTGATGTGGGGGAGGGCTCATTTTAAGGGGTGAGGACTGGTTGGAGGGGTTTTGACATAGGAGAGGGGAAATGCAGGAGGGTACTGGGTAGTGGGTCACTGCTCCAGGATGGAATAGTAAGAAAGGAAGGGAGGACAAAGCTTCATTGAAAGGTCAGACTATTTCTTCCCTCAACCCCAGCTCCAGATCAAGCTACTTGAAGGGCTCCAGATTTCAGGGGTCTTACATCAACAGCTAGGTCAGCTGGAGGCTGGGAACAGACTCAACTCAGGCAAATGCCATCCTCCTCTCTGCCCTGGGAAGGGAAGGAGGGGCTGAGAAACTTCTATTGCTAATACACACCCAGAGGGTGCTGCTGAGATGTTAGATCAGCAGTAGGAGTCCTGGTGCTTGAAATTATAAAAAGGGAGAAACGGGGAGGGCGATTTGCATGTGATTTGAATAAGACCCCAGCAATTCCTGCCCTGCAGTTTGAGGCCTTCTCAGAGATGCTGCTGGTCCTCATCTGCATGTCAAGCCTCACCTCTATCCCCTGAACTCCATTCATACCTGATCTGCTCTTTCTCTCCTCTTCATCTTTGCACTTGTCCTCATTCCTGCCTGGCTCACTCCTAATCCTTTGTCCATTTCAAAAGTCAAGCTTTATGAGCTGCTTCCCCTAACAACACCCCACACTGGCCAGGCTGTGAGGGACTCCTGCCCCTGTGCTCCCAAAGACGTAACTCGGTTGTCATGATTGGTTTTCCAATCCGTTGCCTTCTGTTCACTGTAAGCTCCTTGAAAACAGGCATTATATTGTTTGTATCCTCATCTTTCTCCACAAAATGGGGATAAGAATTGTACCCACCACACTGAGTTATTGTGAGGATTAAATGAGATAATGCATATAAAGCACTTAGCCCAGTGCCTGATACTTTGAAAGAGCTCAATACCTGGCTGGCGTAGCTCAGTGGATTGAGCACGGGCTGCGAACCAAAGTGTCACAGGTTTGATTCCCAGTCAGAGTACATGCCTGGGTTGCAGGCCATGACCCCCAGCAACCGCACATTGATGTTTCTCTCTCTCTCTCTCTCTCTCGCTCGCTCTCTCTCCCTCCCTTCCCTCTCTAAAAATAAATAAATCTTTAAAAAAAAAGAAAGAAAGAGCTCAATAAACAGTTCTTATCATCACCATCATTATTACACTCTACCTTCTGCCAGGCACAAAATCTAACGCATAGTAGGTACTCAATTAATGTTAGCTATGTAGACACAATGAATGAATGAATGAATGGTGTGGCATATCTCTTCCTTTTGTCTGAGATTTTCAAGAAAGCTAGCTTACCTCATCAATATAAATATGTGCATTCCAGAACAGGTATTGTTTCTCCCCCTACGGGTCCCATCCCAAAAGGGAGAAAACCATATCCCCCATCAGAGTTTCTCTGTGGTCCCTGACCTAGCAGTCACTGGGTGCCTCTTTTGTGCACTCTGTCTCAGTTTCCTTCTTTGAAATGGTTACAAAAAACTTCCAGTTATACACTCTAAGTCATGTGGATATAATGTACAGCATAATTATTATATTTGTAATAACTATATGGTGATAGATGGTTACTAGATTTATTGTGATCACTCTGTGAGTTATGTAAGTGTTGAATCACTATGCTCTACACCTGAAACTAATAATGTATTTTTCAATTATAATTTTAAAATAATAACATTTCAAAAATGAAATGGTTTTGACCAATCATACCAGCCAAACCCTGCCAAAATCTTCCACAGGCTCCCCATTGCTTATAATATAAAACTCATTCTCCTTAGCATGGTGAGCTAGTTTTGGGGTGTCCCAGTTCTCTTTTGGGTAAGACTTCCCCTCCCATATCCCATGTGGCCTGTTGGGACTGTCCAATCTCTGTCCCCTTGCACATACCTCCAGGAGCAGACAGGCAACCCAGCTGGATCAAACATAGCATTCCAAGTTCAAGGCCCAGTGAGTGGTCCAGGTGGCAGTAAATGACCTCTAGTTGGAGCCAATTATGGGTCAATCCTTCTACACAATTTGATGTATGGACTCTGGGACTCCAGGGCATACGGACTCTGGGGCTGTGGGACCGAGGGACACAGGGACTCTGGAGGGATGCTTCTCCTTTGGGATCAGAAGATAAACACACAGGCTTAGCTGCCATGCAGAGTGCTGTTTGACATGGAAGCCCAGCCACAGAGGGGAACAGCCTAAAGAAAGAGGCAGAGCTTAGTAACAGTGTTGCTTTCCCTTGTTGTTGGTTCTAGTTTTGCATGAAACTAGGACCCTTAGAATTTCCAGATATTCTAAAGATATTCTTTTTGCTTAAGCTAGGTTAAATTGAATTTCTGCTGGTTTGAGATGAATTTCACAAACAGCAGAGCCACAAAATAGAATGGTCCTGGGCCCCCAGGACCCCTGAGATGCTGTTCCACTTTGAACAGCCCAAGTAGACTTTTATCTGAAATAGAGATAAACTTCAGTCTTGGCGAAGACACTGTTATAACTGAATTGTCTTTGGGGGGAGGGTGGAGCCTGTTACTTATAACTGAACTTAACCCTAATTAATACAGGAAGGGATGGGAAAGTGTCTCATAGACACAAAGGAATTGTCTGGGTTTGTTAGCCTGGAGAGTAAAGGGCTCGGGGTTGACGTGTTCACTTTCAGATCTCTACAGGGCTGACCTGGAGCAGAGAGACCAGGGTGAAAGGGGCCTCGGTGTTATAGAGACTCAATTTTTGTGACTCCACGGGAGGAAAACATTCCCACAGGGCTGTCCTTCAGATAAGTGACAGGCTATTTGGATGGTACTATTGCTGGCAATGCTTGAGCAGGCAAGGTAATCACTGGGTAGGAATCTTGGAGGCAGCAGGAAAGAGTACAAACCTTAGAGCTGAGTTCAAATTATGCTCCCACTACCATTAGTCTTACACAAACGATCTTTCTAAGCCCTAAGCCCCAGTTTCCTCACTGTAAAGTATTCGGATAGCTGATTTGGAGACAGAGACTGAGGAAATTTCCTAGCCTGCTTCCTTGCAGAGACTCTTAAACCTTGTATTCTAGTTGGAGCCAATTATGGGCCAAGATACCTCAGTGAGGTTCCTTGCTCTCCTCTCCTACCTTGACATTTTTGAAGATGACTGCTCAACCTGCCAGGATAATGCACCTCCCCTGGTTTGTTCATGCAGCTGCAGAGGAGCAGTGGAGTCTGAGGTGAGGGGCCCAGGATCTACTCCCATTCCTGCCCCGCCTTCCTGTGCAACCTCAGATATGTTTCTGCCCCTCTCAGAGTACTCAGTTTCCTCATCTGACCTATGAGAAGTACATCCCCTGTTCTCGACGATATGTCTCCAGAATCAGGGCTCTTAACTACTGTGCCCTACCTACAATTCCACATAGAAGCAATTGCTACTCACAGCATATATGATGATCATGTACCTGCAAGGCCTTGCCCTGCCTAGGTTCCTGGTCATCCTAGCCTACGTCAGCCCTAAACCGTGCCACCTGCTACATGGGCTGACGTCAAAGGTCTGGGCCAGTCCAGAGGTTCCCTAGCTGCTGAGAGCCTTGTTTGCAGCCATGGAATTTGGCTCCCCCCCTTAGTTGTGGGCATGCCTTTCTCAGAGGGCTCTGCTTGATCTTCCCTAGTCCACTTCCTCCCACACAGCTGGGGCCATTCAGACTTGGGGGATTGGAGGCAATAAAACAGGAAATCTGAGGCCAGAGAGGAGCAAATCTTAGGGCATGATCCTATGACCAGAAGGGAGTCGCACTTGGAGCCCCATGTGGGGAGGGAAGAAAAGGGGAGATGGCAGCATTTGGCAGGAAGTCTGGAGATGTGAAGGTCAAGATTCGAAGAGCTAGCTCCCTACACCTGCCACTGATTCCCAGGACTTTGAAGGAGAAGGGAAAAGGAGCCACCATCCTGGACAGGTGGGTGGCCAGGGCACAGACCCCACCTAGGATGGAGGTGGCAAGTGCCCAGGCTTCCCAGATCCAGGGGCCAAAACACCTAGTGAGGGGACCTGGTGAGAGACTCTGATGGGAAGGTCACTGGGGAGGAGGACGGTGAGGTTCAAAAAGGTGAAATTCTAGCCCTGGATGGTGTGGCTCAGTGGACTGAGCATCAGCCTGCAGATGGAAAGATCACCAGTTCAGGGCATGTGCCTGGGTTACAAGCCAGGTCCCCAGCAGGGGGCTTGTGAGAGGCAACCAGTCCATGCATCTCTCAAGTATCAATGTTTCTCTCCTTCTCTTTCTCCCTCCCTTCCTGTCTCTCTAAAATAAATATATACAATCTTTTTAAAAAGAAGTAAAAAGAAAGAAAAGGTGAAATTCTGACCACTGTCACCAAGGGTCCCATTTGAGAAATGAAAGAAAACAGCTTCCAAAAGAGCCATTGTGGACACACAGGGAGCTTGGTGCCCTGACAAGGGCTGTGTGGAAATGCACTTTTGGAATTTTTCCTGCAGGCATCCCTGCATGCATAACATATGTACCAGGTCTCATTGCAGCTGGCTTGGGAATGTCAAAAGGTTGGAAATAATATAAAATGTCTACCAATGGGGGCTGGTTAAGTAATGGCACCTCTACATAAGGGAATAGCATGCTGTGTAAAATACAATAAAGAAGGTCTTTATGTATTTATCTGGTCAGAGCTCCAACATATATTGTTGACTGAAAAAAAAAATCAAGACATATAACACTGTAAACATTATGTTTCTAATTGTGTGTGGGTTTTTAAAGGAGAAAATAATGTATATTTGTTTTGGTTTATATATGCAACAAAAATAGGATGACTAAAAAACTAATAACTGTTTATTGGTATAAGAAGGGAACTTGCTATTTAATTATGTATTTTTTTAATCCTCACCTGAGGATATATTGAAGAAAGAGAGAGGGAGAGAGAGGTGGCGCGGGGGGGCGGGGGGTGGGCGGGTAGAGAAATCAACTGGATGCCTCCCACATGCCCTGATGGGGGATTGAACTCTGGGGACTGAACTCAAAAGCTAGGTATGTGCCCTGACGAGGTATAGAACCCTCAGTCTTTCCACTTATGGGATGCCACTCCAACCAACTGAGCCACCCAGCCAAGGCAACTTCCTTATACTTTTTTTTCATCCTCACCAGAGGACATGCTTATTGATTTTGGAGAGAGGGGAAGCAAGTGAGAGAGAGAAAGGGAGAGAAACGTGATTAGGTTGCCTCTTGTATGCAATGAGCCGGAAACCTAGGCACGTGCCCTGACCATGAATCGAACCCTCAACTTTTTGGTTTATGTGGCTCCACTCCAACCAATTGTGCCACACCAGCCAGGGCTACTTCCTTATACTTTTAAAGCCAAGTAAATATATTACCTATTCAACAACTAAATAAATACTTTAAAAGAAACAATGGAATCATTCAAATAAATAAGGCTAAGTATGCAGAACATAAAATAAAAAACACTACTATGTGCTGAACACATTCTATGGATTTCAACCTGAAAATACAGGTGGTGGCTATGGTGTTGAAGGCAGGGGCAGGACAGCCTGACCTGGTGGGTGTCCATGAGCGTTGGCTTGCTGCCCTTCAGACAGGGAAGTAGACGAGGCTGCTAGTCAGGACCCCAGATTTCCTACCTTGCATTTCTTCTCTTCTGTTTCTATCCCTGTCTTTGGCTCTTCTCTTGGTCCTACCTAAACTGCTTTGAATAGTCAGACGCTCTCAGTCTGCCAGGCCAGACAGGGGTTAGGATGGAGGAAAGGGGTTTTCATAGGAACTGGAGCAACAGGCCCTCTGCTCTCTTCCTTCAAAAACCAAACCAGAGCTCACCTCCTCCAGGAAGCCTTCCTCATGAAGCCCATAAAGTCCCCAGCCCCTCTGCCACTCAGGAAGACAACCTGATGTCTAAGGTGGGGTCTCCCTCAAGAAGCATCCAGGCATCTCTAATTCTGCTCCACCCTCTAAACCCCAAGTCCAGCCTCCAGACGAGAGGTAGCTCAGGCCAAAGCCTGGCATGCCCAGCCCTAGCCAGGCTGCCCAGTGAGGGAGACAGTGGGCAGAGCTGACACAGGCCTTGTTCAGGGATGACCCCCGCCAGGCAAGGCAGGATATCCTCACCCACCATCATGATGCCTTTAGCAGTTACACAGGCCACTCCACCCAAGCAGAGAGGACAGGTCACATTCTCTCTGTTTCAGAGAAGCCTGAGGCAGTGGCCTGAACTGGTGAGTGACTAAGGTGACCTAATAACTCCCTCATGTTGTGAGAACTGTGCACACTATATTGTCACCCTTATTTGACTCTTCTTAGCAGGGAAGGGTCTAATGCATCTCCAAGTCCTCAGCTGTGGAGGGGGACACAGTCAAGGAGCTTGGACAGAACTGTGAATTACTGTGAAGAACAGAGAAAGGAGAGGCCTTGCCTACGCATTTGACCAGGGACTAGACCTCAGGTTTCCTGACCCCAATCCGGCATGCTTTCTTCTACTCCCCTTTTACAGGGTAGATCTCCTAGGACCACCCACCCATCCCTATTTCAGTCCCTCTACAGTGGAAGGCTACCAAGGGCTTCCAAGAAGAATGTGAGGGAAGGGGGTAGGGTGGGGAGGACTGAAGATCTGGGAGGGCTTCCAGTGGGAGGTGATAACTGCAACTGGTTTTCCTCTCCCACATCAAACATTTGAGTTCCCTACTACAGCAAGTGTCTTTCATTCACCAGAAATCACTCTAGCTCCAAACACCATCCAAATGGATCCTGGCTTTATTCAACTGATTTCCTGCTTAAATCAGGTGCATACAAGGTGGGCAATAGGTGGTGTGTTTGTCTCCACAAAATTGTTGAGGGGCGAGAAAGGGAGGAGGACAGGGTTATAGAGAGAGGAGAGGGACAGGGGAAGCAAGAACAGGGAAGAAGAGGAAAACTGAAAGAAAAAGGAAACCAAAACCTGTCACTTGGCTTGGAAGATCCAGACTGTGGATGTGAATGGTGGGGAATATTGGAGTGAGCTGAGGACTTCCACTGGTGCTGGGAGCTCTCCAACCAAGTTTCTACCTCCACTGGCCCCTTCCTCAGAGAGGAATGACTAGAGTCAGGTGGGCGTGGATCACGTTCTGAATCTGTCACTTTTCGGCTTGGCCTGATAAAATGGAGCCAATAATTCTGATGCAGCCCTGCATTCCAGGAATAAACTGTATTTAATCATGCATCTTTGTAATATATACCACCAGGTTCAACTTGCTAATATTTCATTAAGCAACCCTGCATCTTCTTTTATATGTGAGAATGGCTAGATTTTGTTTGTTCAGCCCCTCTGTCAGGTTTTTTAAAAGAGATTTTATTTATTTATTTTTAGAGAGAGGGGAAGGGAGAGAAAAAGAGAGGGAGAAAATCATCAATGTGAGAGAGAATCATCGATTGGTTGCTTCTCACACACCCCCAACTCAGGCGTGTGCCCTGACCGGGAATCAAATCTGGGCCCTTTTGGTTTGCAGGCGGTGCGCAATCCACTGAGCCACACCTGCCGGGGCAAGTAGTGCTACTTTAATCTTGAGATAAGGCAAAAAACAATGTGGATTTTATAAGTAACTGTTATGTCTGGGCCAGCTGTTGATAGTTTCTTCCAAAGAAAAAAATGGTGGGTGAATTTACTCATCACATGGCTCAGGGCACACCAAACCCCAAAGATCCAAGATGGAGCCATCAGGGTCACATTCAAGGTGCAAGTGACTTAGTTTCAGTAAAACAATGTCTTATTTTGCATTTTATTAGTGTTATGAATTTGAATTTTTATTTTGTAGCTGTTTGAATTTAATTTATAAAAAATTCTGTTTTATAGTTGCATAAGACATACAAGTCTAAGGATTTTATGTCAGCCCATACTAAATGACATTATAACTTAAAAAATCAAAATCAGTACTAGGGGTCTACAGAATCTTTTTCCTTTAAAAGGAGACTACTGTAGCCTCCTGTATCTTGTAAAATCGCCCCGCACCCCCACCCCATCCTTCTAGGATCGTCCACAGAAGTACTTCACATGGGCTTACAGCCAACCCAGTCACTGTGGTGGAGAGTTCTCCGTGTTGTTTATTTTCCCTTCTGCCTTCAAGTGAGGCTCACAGCTCTCAAAATTGCCTGAAGGAGCCTCTCTGTTGCTATGCATCCAGTGTTTCTGCCAAGGATGTCACTTTCCTACAGACTTGATTTTCCACATGCCAGGGTGATTTGACCTCTTTCCAACAGGCCCTCTAACCAGCTCAGCACCATCCTGGGCCCCAAATCATCCTTCCTGTGCTCCAAGGCCCCCTAAATCAGAAAGCAGCCCCCTCAGCTCACCTACTCCTACAAGGAACTCAGAACCATTCCCCTGCCTCCATCCTCTAACCAAAACATGTACCGCTTGTTTCCATAACACCAAGCCACCTTCCCACCTTCCCACCTTCCCACCTTCCCACCTTCCCAGGAGTTACTGTGCACTGAACCCAGAAAACAACCTCCTGTTCTCCTCTTCCTCAGCCCCCACCCCCCAAAGAAGAAAAGACTACAAAAACACAACTTTAACTCAACCATTTCATTGCCAAAGTGCACACTTAGTTTCTCATGCTAAAATAATCATCTTAATTTCAGATGTGCAAAATTTCCCCCCAAATTGACCTTGACTGAAATAAAGAAATAAACCAAGAAAAGAGAAGATATGGAATCCAGGAAGCAGAGCATCCAACACAGAATGGAGATGAAGGGAATTCCAAGGAAAACAGTGACGGGAAACAGGTCCACATCTGGGCAGCAGACATGGAGCTAGAGGACAGCGGGCTGGGGGAGAGGTGTCCCCAGGAAAGGAAACACAACCACCAAAAGCAATGATAGATTTCCTGATAAGTTTGACCTCGTGAAAATTAGGGAAGATTTAGCCACGGGTACAGAGAAAGGTAAGCAAAAGAAAAAATAAGGCATGAAACTCCAGGAAAAATAAAACATTGCAGCCCCCCATCCAAAGGAATTGTGGTCATGGTACACTAGTAGCTATCAGAGAACAATATTTATATAGTATTAACATGTAAATGCTAGACACTAATTTAACTAAAATTTGGCAATTTGGGTGGGAATTGGAAGAGACAGATTTTAGAGGCAAATGATAGAAAGTTGATCACTACTATTTCAAGAGAGGAGTGTGTGCATGGAAATACAGAAGCATATTCTAAAAGAGACAGATAGGAATTGAAAGTAGATGCTTCTAGGGAACACAGCAGGGTCCTGAGAAGGGGGTGAGGCACCATTAAAACCCTGTCATTGCCCTTTGACCTATCAGATTATTTGCTTGTTTCAATGCAATAAAAACAAAAATTACTTGTTAATCATGTCTTTCTTTTTAGGAAAATATTACTTTTATATTGAAATATTGCTTCTAGATAAAAAGTGCTTTAGTGCTTTGTATAAACAGAGTAGGGGTAGAGCCTTATTTTGTGTTTTCAACATCTACCCAAGTGTCAAAATTCTTAGGGCACTATGACACATTAGGGAGGACCTCCCCCAAAACAGAATTCATTTATAAAAAATTGTGTATTTAGTCTTACATGTTTAAACTTCAGTCACCTTCAAAGTTCTCTCCATTTGATGCAATACACCTGTTGAGACTTTTTTTCCACTGCTCAAAATAGTTTTTGAACTCATCAATTTTGTTATCTTTTGGTGTTTCTACCAGTTTTTGTTTCTCCTCTTTCATATAGGCAAAATGTTTCCCTTTGAGGACTTTTTTCATCAGGGAAACAAACCAGAAAACAGTTACTTGAGGCACGATCAGGTGAATAGGGAGGGTGGGGCATGGTGCTCATGCCATTTTTGGTCAAAAATAGCTGAACACTCAGCAGAGTGTGGGCAGGTGCACTGGTAAATCACCCACCATGAAATGGGCAAATGCACTGAAAGAGTCCTCCAAAAAAAAGTCACTGAAGCCAAACGCATCCGCTCACAACAATGTCAGTGGTGCACTGATATAGATGGGTTCCTAGAACACTCACCTAGTGGGGGAAGCCTGTACTCTAAGGGGCCTGCCCTCCAGAAGATTATTCCGGATTTTTTGGTGTGGTTTCTTTCTTTTTTTTTTTTTTGGTCCTTCCTAATGTACGTTTCCAGATAATGAACTCTGACAATAACAACAGTCTCTTATTTGTATGTGTATGGGCCTCAGAGCCCCGCACAGGGATGGGCACACAGCGAGCCCTCCATGCTGCTGAATGAAGGAAAATTAAAGAGGCATTTCAAAATAAAATCTTTCTGACTTTGCAGTTCAGCAGTGACCTCCCTAGTATTTCCATGCAGACACTTCCCACCACCATCTCCTTGTTCCAGGATTCCAGGGACAGAGACCTCCAGGGTGGTGGGAAGAATGAAATTCAGAGTTCGAGGAGTACTTCCTGGCTTCAGTAGAGTGTGAAGCATCCTCTCCTTCCCTGGAAATTTGTTGAATTTGGAAGTTTATCAAGAGGTGCTTTGAGGCAGGAGGAGAGGCTGTAACACCATTTGAAGCAGAAAAAAAGTTTGCATTTTGATCTTCATGGAGCTGTACTCCTTAGAGAACCAGATGGAATCTTTGCTACTTGCTGGGCCCCAGAGAGGGGCAATTTTCTCATCAGACCAATGGGGAAATAGCCTCCACCTCCACCTCTTTTGCCAGTCACAAGTGAGAATGGATAAGAATGTGCCAAAGTACTGTCAACCCAGCCATTATTCAGTAAGTCAGACACAATAGACAGTAGGGATTCACTCAGCCAATCATTCAACAAACATTAAGCGATGAGCTGTTATGCATCAGGCAAATGCATTCTGACTCTTGTTCAAAGGGGTTAACAGCTGGGGAGTCTAACCAGGGTGTTTCATACCAGACTGTGCAGACCTACTGTCCCACCTCCAAAGACAGCCTCCCCACCTTCTCAGGTGTCCTGCACCCTTCCTTTCCATGAGCGGCCAGCTTTCCACCCTCACCTGCCTCACCACCCAGAGCTTTAAACTCATATCTAAGAGATGTGCATCAGACATGCCCAATGTGCAAATCACACTTATTCAGGGCTCAGGGCACACTGATCCCCTCCCCGCTTTTTCCACATCTAATCTAGAGCCTACTAGACTAGGGGGCCTGGGGCAGAGGAGTTGGGAAAGCCTTATGCTTAGCATTTGGGTCAGCACCAGAGAGAGCTGGATAGGATCAAGAGCCCTATCCTCCCTCACACAGCAACCTGAGTCTCCGCTCACTGCTGCCCTGTCCTTGGTGCTGGGGACAGTTGTGAATCAGCTCAGGTCCGTCCGTGCTGTCCCAGCTCCCAATTTAAAGACGAGGGGCATAGCTGTTGGTGCAGTGCCATAGCTCCACTAGTGCGGAAGGGTGTGTGCGGTTCTGCAGACTGGCCCCAACTCTTTAAATAGGGAGCTTTACACCCAGTGCCATTTCTCCAGAATACTGTATGCTAATCACCAGCAAATTCTGTTCAGATGCAGAATCTGATGATTCCATGGGTCTGAAGGGGAGCCTGAGACTGTGTGTATCTAATAAGGTGAGGGTCCGTGGACGGCACTTCGAGTCCAAGGCTATGGAGCACCTATCTCATTTCTCTGAGTGACTGGCAATGTCTCGTCCTCTTTGGTCCCTAGCCACCATAAGCCAGGGATCTTGCCCATTTGTTTCATGATGCCTCTATTCCCAAAGCCTAGCACATTCAATAAGTAGTTGTAGGAGTGGTCACTGCTCCCTTACCCATGGAAGCTGGAAGTAATCACACACAGCCAAAAACCCACAGGCCCAAATGCTCTCATGTGCACACACATTTCATCTCTGCCAGCCTCTGAGGGTGCAGCAAGTGGTGGCATTTTCTGGGCTTACTAGGGGCACAGCTATGGTCCATCCCATCCTAATCTTACTTCATGAGCTGATGACCCACAAGGGGCTCACACTGTGTGACAACCAAAGACCCTGAACAAAGCTCACCCACTATCTCCCCAGGCCACTCCCCGCCAGGCACGAGCCAGCACACTGAGCCCAAGAGAAACCTTTCCTTCTTTTTAATCAGACCAACTTTAATTAAAAAAAAAATAACCTAATGAGTCAGTCCTAAATCTTCCAGATAGTGGGTAACCTACTAACTCCTTTTCAGTCAGGAGCCCCTGGTGCTGCTCGTCTCAGAACTGGCCTCAGGGCCAGAAACCACGCAGCCAGATGTGTCTGTGTAGAAGGGAGCAGCACTCTCCCAGTAAGAAACTGAGGACAGGCAGGTAAGTGGCGTTGGGGATAAACTTGTGGGAAACGAAGGAAGAGAGCCAGGGAGTCACGAACCCAGGAGTTTGACCTCTAATGTAGTATAAAATCTGGAGGGAATGTTTAGGTAAGGAGCCAGTCCTGGAGGCAGCTTGAGATGGAAGGAAGGCCTGGCTTCTGAACGCTTGGAATTCACCAGAAACCTGCGGTGGAGGTTCGTGGGTAGTGATCCAGCTCAGGGACCCGGCACCAACAACAGCGCGCGGTGAGGGCGGGGGCGCCGGCGAGGGGGGGGGGCGCTTAGTGGGACTCACAGTGTAAGAAGAAAGGAGGGGCTCACATATTGGGGGGATGTGAGGGGCAGTCAGTCCGATTGTGGGATTCTCCCCATAGATGGGATACAGAGAAAGAGGTAACAGGTGTGCTCGGTCCAAGAGGCAAAGATGGGGAGCTCAGAGGTGGACCCAAGCCAAGAGGGGAAGGGGGCCCCTCCCAGGCAGCACCCCAGTCCTGGGGGTGAGAGGACCTCCAGGTGGCCCCAGTCGGTGGGGAAGGGCTCACAAGTAGCGCTCCAACCCGGGCGTGTAGCCAGGCTGCTTCAGGTAGGGCTCCCCCGGGCCGAGCGGGCCGAGCGCGCCCGGCGGCACCCCCAAGGCCAGCAGCGGCTCGGCGGGAAGCGGGCCGGGGCCGGGGGCGCCCGGGGGCAGCCCCAGGCGGTCGGGGGCTGGCTCGTAGAGCGGCGGGGAGGCGGCGGCCGCGCAGAGCGGGAAGGCGGCGTCGAGCGCGGCGCAGCAGGGCGGCTCGGGGGCCGCCAGCCCCGCCAGCTCGGGCGGCAGGCTCACCAGGCTGTCGACGCTGAAGAGGCGCGCGGGCGGCGCGGGCCCGGGGGCGACCGGGAGCGGCGCGAGCAGCCCGGGGCCCGGCGGGAAGGGCGCGAAGGGGCCGGGCGGCGCGCCCGCGGCGGGCCCCGGGGGGTTGAGCGCGGGCGCGGGCGGCTCCGCGCGCTTGAAGCGCTTGCGGCGCCGCAGGAAGCTGCCGTTGTCGAACATGTCGGCGGCCGCCGGGTCCAGCGTCCAGTAGTTGCCCTTGCCCGGGTTGCCCGGCTCGCGGGGCACCTTGACGAAGCAGTCGTTGAGCGTGAGGTTGTGGCGGATGCTGTTCTGCCACTTGCGCGGGCTGTCGCGGTAGAAGGCGAAGCGCTCGGTGATGAAGCGGTAGATGGCGGCCAGCGTGAGGCGGCGGCCCGGGGCGTGCGCCAGGGCCATGGCGATGAGCGCGATGTACGAGTAGGGCGGCTTCCCGCGCTGCAGGGGCCGCCGGCGCCGCCGCCCCCCCGCGCCGGGCGGGGGCTCCGGCTCCCCGCGGCCCGCGGCCCCGTCCTCGGGCTCCGGCCCGGGCTCGGCTCCGGCGAGCGGCGACGGCGGTGGCCCCGACGCCGCGACAGAGGGCAGGGCCGGGAAGCCCGAGAAGGCGGTGGCGGACTCCATCTCACCGGGCCCGGTTTCGGGACGGGCAGCCCCGGCCGGCGCTGCGCTGCTCCGGGAGAGCAGGGGCCGCAGGCCCGCCTTATATGGACACAGCTCCCCTCCCCCGCCCCCTGACCTAAAGTCTCCGCAGTCCCCCGGCCCGCGTCTCCCTCCCTACTTTGCTTTCCCTGTCCACTTGCCAGGCTCCCAGTACCCTGTGCTACATTTTGCCCCTCCTTTGGTTTCCTCCCTTTGGGTCATTCTTTCCCAGACCCAGACTCATCCCTTCCCCATATCCCACGGATCAGTCCCTGGCCCTGGCGACTCGTCAGTTCCACCGAATTCATCAGCTCCCTTTCCTTTCCCACCATCTCCCTAAACCTACTCCCTTTTTGAGTCAGTGCCAATCACAAATCCACCCATTCAGCCCACTCTCTGGGCCCCTCCCCATTACACTTTTTCCAGTTGAAACCTGTCCCCGCCATCCTTCTAGCCTCCTCCGTGCCCTCCAACCCCCACTGGGGTAGAGATGAGAGCCCCCCATGCCACCCTGCCAGCCTTCACCGTCTTAACGCAGTGCTGGCCAGGGCAGTGTGAGGCCCACACTCAGACATTTGGCAATGGAGAAGGGTAGAGCGAAGAAGCTGGCTTTGTCTCAGGGGAGGATGTTTGGTGGGTCCACAGTCACCATCTCCTCTCTGCCCCATCTCCCCCACAACCCTGGCCCCATCCAGGACATTTGTCGGTGTCCTTTGAAAAGTGGTGGAAGATTGACTGCTTTAAATTAAGAGTCCGGAAAATCCTTAACTTGGAGTTGCCTTTCTGGCTGCCTCTTCTCCATGTCCCTTCGGTTTCAGAAAAAGGGCTCCCTTGCTGGCACACACAGTTTGCACAGTGGGAAGTTGCACAGAACACAGGCCTGCACAGCCCAAAGTTCCAAGGGGCAGTTACTGCTCAGGGAAAGACCCCCAAGTGCTTCCACAGACTGGAGGTCTGAGAGAGCTGCTTACTGGCACAGAAGTGCTACTCTCAATCTCAGTGGGGCTAAAGGGAGGGGTGTCTTAGAAGTTTTTATTAAAAACTCACTCTGGGAAGTGCTATCCACCACCAGCATCCAGAGCTTATTTCAGGAAAGCCCTCTAAAGTGACAGGAGAGACAGCCCTGGCTTGGAGGAAACCAAAGGATAAAGGAGGATAAAACCTCTTGTCTTAAGGAGGTTTTTGTCTTGGGTACAGGCAAGATCAAGGGAGCAGGGCTGGGGGCATGACAGGCAAGTGGCATTCCCAAGGCAAATTTAAAGGGGGTACTCATTCTCAGGGTGGTGTGAGTGCCAGGTCAGTACTTGGGAGCCAGCCTCCTTAAATTTGGACCCCCAGGTGCCTCATCCTAGTTCTGGCCCCCAGGTATAGTGGGCCTGTGGTCTAGGGCTTCAGTATTCACACTTGAAGTTCAAGGCCCCCACCCTCTCAGCTCCAGTCTCAGCTGATAATCTAACAGCCACCATCACTGAGCATTTTGTATGTGGTAAACATGTTACACCCATTATCTCACTGAAGTGTGAACACCTTGTGTGGTAGGCACTGTTACCCCTGAGAGGTTGAGTGTCTTACCTGTTCTCACACAGCTAGTAGCAGAGCTGGAAGGAACCCCAGAGCCCAGCACCATGGCTCTTGTAAAAACATCATATTTTAAATCTCAGACTTTAGAAATAATTCACTATAGAGTTCTTCCAGCCCTCACAATTTTAGTTGCCAAGTTGATGCCTAGCCTCTGTCCTGACCTCCAGGTCAGCGTATTCCAAGTATCCACTGCACATCACTCTCAACCTCGCATAACCCCCACCCTCAACCTGCTCTCCTTCCTGCATCCAGATCTCAGCAAATGGACTCCTTGCCCCTCACCACCCAGATCAGAAATACGGCCATCATCTTGGGCTCCTCCTTCCCCAATCACTCCTATATCCAAGCAATCTGCAAGTCCCATCAACCACATGGATTCCAAATCCATCCCTCCTTCAGTTCTCCTGCCTCAGCTTAGCCCACATCATTCCTCAAGCACTTCTGCACCAGTCCCTTTGCCAGCATTCAGGAAAGACAGAGATGAAGATACAGTCTGGTGGAGAGAGGGACACAGACAGTTACGGCTATGAGACAAGTGGGTGGAGTGGGTAGAGGGAACTGTAGAAGCAGAGGAAGGAAATGAAACTCAAAGATCTAAAGACAATCCTCCATGCCACAACTGTGAAGAGTCAGCTGGCTTATACATGAACAGGTCCCACCCCACACCCTCCCCACCTTGCATACCACTGCCTGAGCACAGGTCATACGGAACACAAGGCAGTGCTGTCACAACAAACAGCTCACCAAAGAAGGCAAGACAAGCAACTGCAGCAATGGGATGCTGCTCCCAGAGCTGAGTAACCAGGCACCAGTTGCTCATTTGAGCCTCAGTTTCCTCACCTGCCAAATGGGGACAGTAATGAACCCTCAGCATTGTTACGAGGTTTACACGAGATCATGTATGAAAGGTCCTGGCCCACACTGCACTTGGTAATAGGAAATCCAGAATTAAACCAGGGGATGAAGGAGAGAGGCAGAGCCAGAGAAGTGATTTCAGAGCCTGCATATTGTCACATGGGTGCAGCGTAATGCTGCAGTTAGACTCAGGCACAGAACAGGAGCTACCACCTTTCCCACCTTCCCCAGGGCTGAAGTCCCCTCTGAAGCCCCCTACCGCAGCCTGTCTCACACCTCCAAATTAGGAGTGGGGGGACAACAGCTCTTCTTATCTCCATATCAGACTTCAATTTTCTTGTACTCTTAATTTTCTGTTTCATGGACAAAGCCTGGGGCATAGTATATGGTCAATAAATGATACTGAGCGTGCATTTGGCTGTGCTAATCCTGGGGTGAGTGGAGGCAGGGAGCTGGGTCAGAGGGGTGGGAACCCAGACTTTATCAATTCTCGGTGCCTGCCTGGCCCCTTCCAATGGGCCTGCTTCCCAGAGCCGAGCAGGCCAGTGTCAGGGGTAGCCCAAGGGCTAATCCGTGTTTTCAGCGTGGCTGGGCCCTCTTTTCATAGGCCCTGGGCCGGACGGGATGTGGCTGAGCATCCGGGCATAAGACGACCAGTGAAGGCAGCCCCTTTCTCATGGGCCCAAATTCCAGGCGGCCCAGTGTCTGAGTGGAGCCCCTGGGGCAGGAGGAACACAGAGGCTGGACTGGGCAGTCCTTTGTCTGACCATGCTGGGTGGATATTTGGACTGGCAGGAGGGATTAATGGCCAGGGATTGGCCCTGGGGCTGGCCTTCCCACTGCCCTTTGGAGGCCAAAGGCCCAGGTCAGGGCACACAGCACTGATGGCTCCCTAGATAGGGCTGGAAATTCCCACCCTGTGCAAAGCTGTTAGCCCCCAAGGCTCCCTGCCCCCAGCCCCACCCCCACAAAGGCACCACAGCCAAGATGCACATCATGGCAAGGAGCAGAGGGTTGAGGCCAGAGCTCCTCAGCCACTGTGCCAGGGAGTGGGGTCTTAGTCTGAAAGTCGGTTCAGCTCCTTACCCTGAGATTTGTAGCCCCTCTGGAGCTCTGGGACAAAAGGGCTATGTTAATCCAGCAAGGGTCCGACAAAGGGCCAGACTGAGCTGATGCCAGACCCCTTAAGGCTTTCTGGAATATTTCTCAAACACCTCTAGTTTGACACTGCTGCATCATTGTTTATTCCCGAAGTCCTCCATCACATCATCTACTTATCTCATAGCCCAAAGGCTGCAGAAAGGGCTCAGGAACCAAAGGAAATCTCAGAGATACCCCCACCCCACCTCTGCCACCCAGGGACTCTGAGGGCTGCTGCAGGACCCCTTCCTCTTACCCCCACAACTAGAGCTTCCCCAGATACTGCCCCTTCCTCAGAAGCCTGGGGTAGACAGTTCCAAACTGGCTGGGGAGCACTCTGGTGTGGTCTTTCTAACCAGGCTGCTCCTGAACTAGGGATGGCAACAGCAGCCCCAACCTTATCTGAAGGGCCTGACTCCTGCGGAGGCAAGCCTTCTGGGCCGAGCAGCCCAGCCAGCTTCAAAAGGAAGACATCGCCTGACTCTGGGAAGAGCATCAGGGAATGACCCAGAAGAAGGATAGCCCTCCTTGTGACTCTTCATTCCTCAAGAGCTTCCATTCAGCAAATCCTAAAGATCTGTGTGCAGACCATTCTGGGTGTGGGTAAGTGATGAGTCAGATTGTTCTCTGCCTCCACTGTACTAAGGAGGGGACAGCCACAGAGTCACTTCCCATACACACTGGTCACTGTGTAACATGGGCAGAGAAGGGACTTGCAGAAGCTCAGAAGAGGGACCTCACCCAGCCTGGTAAAATCAGGAAGGCTTCTTGGAAGAGTAAAGCTCCGGCTGGTCAGGTGGGGCAGATGCCGGGCTACATTAGAGGCTCCTTCCCTGTGCGCCCATCACATCTCTGTCACTGCATTTACGTTATCAACTCTTTGTGTGTCTGTCTCCTGCGCTAGACCTAGGCGCTATGTGTCACTTAGTATAGTGCCTGACACAAGTTGATGGTCAATAAATATATATCAGATGGCTGGCAGGACAAGAAAACTGTGAGTGGAGAGTTCTGAAGGCAAGAGAGGATATAGTTCGTCCTGGGAAGTGTAAAACTTTTAGTGCTTTAAAAATGAGCTAATAATATCTATAAAGCTCTTAGGACACTGCCAGGCACGTATCAACAGCATGTAAGTGTAAGCTGTTGTTGTTGTTGCACTATTATTATTCACACTGGCTAATGTAGAGGGTCAAGGAACCTGGACAAAGAAGGTAGATGGGGCCAGATTGTAGAACACTTTATTTGCTAGTCTAAGGAGCTCAGATCTTTCTAGAAAAGACAGGGAGACTTTGAAATTCTTCGGCATGGGAATGATACAATCACATCCATTGTTTAGGTCAGTGTGGCAGCAGACAGGCTAGAGAGGGGAGAGGCTCTGCTTCTGGGGCCCTCACCGGACCCTTCGGTCACATTCCCTCCAGACCAGAGCAGAGAGTGAAGCTCCCACCGCCCATCTCACAGAATGGCTTAAACATGGAAATTTGTCACAAGTCCAGGAACTGGCCATCATTTTCTACTCCTTTCTCTCTCTCCAACCACCTCTAGTCACTGAGACTTGTGTGTCCTCAGAAATTTCTCTCAAGTCCATTCTCTTTTCTTGTCCCCTGTCTGGGTCCTTGTTCAGGCCAATAGTTGTACTCACACTGCCAGCTGCAGCTACCTCCTGGTTGAGCTCACCACCTCTCTGATTTCTTCTCCACTCAGCAGCTAGAATGATGTTAGGGCCACTTAAACACCTTTAGTGACTCCCCATTATCTCATGAGTCAGACCAAGTCATTATCATGGCTGGCAAGCGCCACATGACCTGACCCACAGCCCCTACTGCCTCATTTATCACCACCCTTCTGTGTCCACTCTCCCTGAAACACACACAAGGTCCATGTGGAGCTGCTTGTAGCCAAAGGCCAGGTCCTCTCCCTCTCCAAGCCTTTGCTAACCCAAATCAGCACAACCCTCTTTGCCAGCTTTACATACAAATACAGTCTCATTTATTTGTCCTACCGGCTCCTTGATTTCCTACGATCTTGTAACAAGAAATCCATCTGTCCCTCTGGAAGACTGCTCCTCCAGAATGTCAGACAGATAACAAGCAAGTGAACAAAAACCCTGAGAGTTTTCCATCCAAATGCAGAGAAGGAGCTCACCCCTTCTCCCACCTGACCCTCTGCCAGGAGCTCCAGTCTTCCACGACCTGCTTGGCGTACCTGCCCTTGTCCTTTGAGAACCGCTCACAGAAAATACTTTATCTTTTGAAAAACATTTCCCACTTTCTCCTTCCCCAGACAAAAGGCCCTCTGGCCTCTGACCTCTGGCCCAACCATACCCAGAGAGACTCAGCACATGCTCTGGTTTGCCTTCCTCTGTGCCCAGTTCATCCTTAGACCCTGTGCCAGGCTGCAGAGGTGCACACTTCTGAGCATTTGTTGAGTGACTAATGGACTGCCTTGCTGAATGAATGAATAAATTAACTAATTAATGAGCTGGCTAACAAATGCTCACATGTGTCTGGAAAGACAAAGGGACCCTGTGCCTGATTTCTAGCTAAGAATCTACCTCACTCCCTCACTGTCTCTCAGCTCAGCTGTGTGGCCCAGGACTGAGACCCCCCATGCAACCCTTGCCTTAACAGGGCCCACACTCAGCTCAGGTTCAGACTCAGACAGTGTTGGCTCAGCCCTGAGGGTATAATTCCAGCCAATCCTAAACCACACACTGGTATCTGAAGTATGTTCCATGTCATTTCGGGCTGTCAGCATACTGCATTCTGCCATCTACCTCTGCCTGCACTCTATGCAATCTCAGGGCTCTCGGACCTCCCTGCTTTTCATTTTCAGAGAGGCTGAGGGGAAGTAGTGCTGTCAGTCTCTGAGGGGAAGTAGGCTGGCTGAGCCAAGAGAGCCCAGCCTGGATGGAGGAGAGTACATTGGAATCCACCACACATTTGCTGTGTGATCTTGAGCAAGTTGTGCAACTCCTGTGGCCCGTGTTAGACACATCAGCCCCTAGTACCTGAAGAACCCTGAGATGATCTAGGTCAGTGAATCCCAATGGTCAGTCCCCTTAGCAAAAGCCAGGCGTCTGGAAACCACGTGCCACAGGGCTGTCTGTAAAGAAGATGCACAATGTGTCTCATACACACAAGAATGGATGTCTTTCAAATGGTTGTTGATGCTGCTGTGACTGCTAAGTGCCCACATTTGAAAGCTTTGCAGACCTGATTTTTAACCCATTAGTGGATATCAAAAGCCCAAATACTATCACACAGAGTAGCTGAGAAGTGTTTTTAATCTTGCTCTTCAACTACTGCTTTGGTTTAATATGACTTCTTACAATTTTGGATATTGAGGTCCATAAAGGGGAGTGATTTACCTAAAGTGCCCAAGCAAGTCAGTGCAAAACCTGAAGTGGAGTCTAGGACATTGTCCCCCCAGCCTCCTTTTCTCTGCATTTATTCCATAGTATTTCTAAGCACCTCCTTTGTGGCAGACTCTCGGCCCTAGTGTCAGTGGCTGATGGGTGCCTAGGAGGGTGTAGGTATTATGTAGGCAGAGGAGACATTCAACAAAGCCTTTATCTTAACTGCTAAAAGTAGCCACTGAAGGACCAGAATCAGGAAGTGATGTGATAAGATGCCTGTTGTATAATAACCACTACATTTGCAATGTGGACGATGGGCCAGAAGGGTTTTATCATTCAGGCTGTTTTTGGCTTCAAGTAACAGAAAACCTCAACTCAAAGTGAGTTAGGATGTAGGGAAATATATTTTCTCCCTAACAAGTTCAGAGGCAGGATGTGGTTAGGGTTCTGGCTTCCTTTTTCAGTGATTCTCCTGGCTGTGTTCCCCTTATGAGTCGGCTTCATCTTCAGGCTAGTGACAAGATACTTACAGCACCCAGAACGACAATGCCTGAGTTCTAGGTATCCAGAGGATAGGTGTCTCACTCTGTGCGTAAATTTCTTAGGAGAGAAAAACTCCCCTTCCCCAAAGTCTCCTCAGCTCTTATTGGCCAGAATGCGATCACTTCCCCAGTTCCTAAACCAATCTCTGGCAAGAAGTAAAGTTATTACAGGTTTGACCAGGACTAATTAGAACTGCTTATTCCAGGAGCTGGTGGTGGGTCACTTTCCCATCACGCAGGTTACTGTGTGGAAGAGAGTGGATAGTGGAAAAAATGGTTCCCCTTACAAAGGAGGAAAAGGACCCTCAGCAATGTCTGCTACAAAGAGAGAAGAAAGGAGGCTGGCAGCCCAGACTGCAGGTGACTGAAGAGGGCAGCTTCTGTAGAGTGCCCAGGTCTCTGCTTTGTATAAACCACTCACAGGTGTCTGCCTCCTCTCTGGGCTCTCAGTTCCTTGACTGCAAGGCCTGGGGCTCATCACTGTGGATCCAGGCACAGGAGTCCCCGAGACATAGAGGAGCAGTTAGAAAAGACAGTGTATTTCTATAGTGGGAAGCACGGGTTCCCATCTGGGCAGTTCCTTAAGCAGAGACCAGGGAATGACATGCTGTGAAAGGTCATCTGGCCAGGTGACCTGGGCAATCATCTTGACCAACTCTAGCCTCAGGTTCCCCCTTGGTGAACAGAGAGAGGATGTTTTTGTTCTTTGGGAATAGTCCTCCTGCAAAATGTTCAATTTATGTTCTGTCACCTTGGATGGGTCTCAGGGTGGGGGACAATGGGGAGGGGTTAAGAAGAGAGAGACTTGGACAGGTCGAAAGGCAAGAGATAGGGTGCTGGAGCCAGCTCCAGCCAGCTCGTGAGATTAAGTGCTTCTCCCCCCAACTCTGCTTTCAGAGACATGTTGGTAATTTGAAAATGGCCATAGTGGGAGTTTTCACACCACAGAAATTGAAAAACACTACAAATCAGAACCTAACCCTCCCCACCTCAGAGATCCAGCTGTTAAATATTCACCAGCCCACCACTTGGCAAGAATCCAATGATTAAAATAAGCTCAGACAAGATCAAGACTCTCCCCTGTGGCTGTCAGGAGGCTCCAGGGAGGACGGGCCTGGAGAGAGGAGCAGCAGGTCAGTGTCTGTCCTCTCTCTGGGACCCCTCAGCCCCACACTGGTGGAGCACCATGTCTAGACCAGAGCCTGGCACACCATCTCTGACACAATGGCTCTGTGAGGTCTTTTCACTCTGAGTTCTCATACAGTCGTGTGTCACAGAAATGAGTCATTAGGCATTCTCGTCATTATGTGAACTTCATAAAGCACACTTACACAAACCCAGGTTGAATAGCCTGCTACACATGGGGCTGTAATGGCATGGCCTGGAGCTCCCAGGCTACAAACCTTCACAGCGTGCTGCTACTGCACTAACTACTGTGTGCAATTTTAACACAATCGTGTTTGTATGTCTAAACATAGAAAAGGTACAGTAAAATGCAGTATGAAATACAAAAACATGGCACACCTGTATAGGACACTTAGCATGAGTAGAGCTTGTAGGACTGGAAGTTGTCTGGGTGAGTTGTTGAGGGAGCGGTGAGTGAATGGGAAGGCCAAGCACATCACGGTACACCACTGCAGATTTTGTAAACACTGTCCCACAAGCTGTTTCCCAGCTTCTGACAGGGTCAGAAATAGAGCATCGAAGCTGTCAGTGCTGCTCCATGAACAGGGACTCGGGCCGGACTGATTGGAAATAATGAGGAGAAACGGGCTGGGTGAGGCATAGATCCCCGTAGTAGTGACTGTCGGGAGGGAGTGAACGGAGGCCTGGGGCCAGTAGGAATAAGGAGTCAGGATGGAGAGATGAAGGATCACAGGGAATTGTCATGCAATACGGTTTTAGCTAGTACATGTTGGAACAGTCACGAGATTAAGAAAGTTTGTTGTATCCATAAAGAAAAGAGGGTGTTGAACATGAGGGTATGGAGCTGATGACTCAATATTTTGACATTGGAAATTTGTTTTTGGTTCCATTGACCCTGTCTAGCACAAAGGGCTTTCTCTGGCATTGAACCGATGGAAGAAATACACTTTATCTGTGTTTTACATCATTACAACCTGAAAATATTTCCAAAGTACAGAGACAGGCTGGGCCCACAGGACCACAGACAGCTTTAACCAAAGTGGCAGTGGCACCTACTACCTGTTACGGTAATTCCTGGGACCTGTGTCCTTGTACAGGGCCTTAGGTCCTCCACAAAGAATGTACAGCAATGTACTCAGAAGACCATCAAGCTAGATCTGTGAGGGCTGCCGCACCCTCTGCATATGTCGTGCTGGGGGACAGGCTCCTCTGTGCTGAAAGGTCAGTGGCTGACTGACTGGGGCATAATGTGTGCACCCCAGTAATCGAGGTACCGTGAGTGAGAGGGAGTCTACTGCACCGCCCCCCAGGTATTGCTCCCGTCAGAGAGAAAAATTCCTCCTGAACCACATATCCTTCCATTTCTTACAGGAAATTCAGCTTTGTTATAATGTTATGGGTCACTGTCGTATATGCAGTCTGTCATTGACTGAAACGTTGTTATGTAGTATGTGGCTATGGTCCTCACTATTTGATTCAGTAATCCCCATGTGAGGGATTCCTCTTGTGAGGCTCAGTGATGCATGTTCAAGGATGGACACCACTGTGCTGTTTACAAGAGGGGAAATGCAGAACTGAAGGTCCCATAGTGAGGTTGAGTCCATTCCTTTGAAACAATAGGCAAACACTGAAAGAAATTTTTTGAGGAATTTTTTTCTTTTTTTTGGAATTTTTAATGAGAGAAGAAAATATTCATGTTAAAATGTTAAATATAAAAACAGAGTACAATATTATACAGATGATGTATATATTACATATTTTTATAGATTATACATATATAAAATGGGAAGAAAATCACCAAAACAGCAATAGCTTTTATCCGCTGGGCAAGGATTTGGGGTGATTTTTCTTTTTTCTTATTTATTTTATAACTTATTAAAAGATTTTATTTCTTTATCTCTAGAGAGAGAGGAAGGGAGGGAGAAAGAGAGGTGGAGAAAGAGAGGTAGAGAAACATTGATGTGTGAGAGAAACATGGATGGACTGCCTCCCACACACTCCCTGATCGGGGACTGAACCTGAAACCCAGGCACACACCCCAACCAGGAATTGAACTAGTGACCTTCCACCCTGCAGGACGACACTCAACCGACTGAGCCACACCAGTCAGAGCTTTTTCTTATTTTTTTAGGAATTGAAACTATGAACATTATTCACCAAGATGTGTTTTTGAGACACATGCACTTTGCTGTATACATCTGTGTTAACACTTCAATAAAAAGGTTTTTTTTATATTTTATTTATTTATTTTTAGAGAGGGAAGGGAGGGAGATAGAAAGAGAAAGAGAGAGAAACATCAATGTGTGGTTGCTAGGGGTTATGGCCTGCAACCCAGGAATGTACCCTGGCTGGGAATCGAACCTGGGACACTTCGGTTCCCAGCCCGCACTCAATCCACTGAGCTACACCAGCCAGGGCTCAATAAAAAGTTTTAAAGTTTTATACATATTTAATACACTGTAAACCAATAACAATGGTTGCCTTGATGGAAGAAAACGATGTGGTTATGGCATAAGAGTGAGAGGGAGACTTGAACTTTGTGCCATTTGCATCTTTCGAACTTGGAATCATGTGAGTGTGTCACCTATTCAAAGATGGGTTGATTAAACTGTAAAAAATAGACAATAAGAATACATAGTTCTTTAATCAGAGGAGGGAAATGCTAACTTCAGAAACTATCCCAAATTTGCGGATGAGAGAATGGAGCTTCCCAGAGGTGGAGGGAGCTGCCCAGAGTCACCCAGCCAGAAGGCCATTCCAAGCTCTGGCACTTGTCCAATCCCTGAGTGTGTTTGGGGCTTTGTTTGAGTTTGCAGATTACTGCTTCCCTACAGACTCCTTATCACTTGATAGATACAGAAATGGAAAACACTCAAGTTTAGAGCCCACCTCCCTCACCATCAAGTTGCCTAAATCACGGCTTCCTGCCTGCCACCCTTCTCCCAACAGTCAGTTGAGGCAAAGATCCCTAGAGGGCCCAGAGAGAGCAATCACTTACCCCAAGACCCCAAGCTGACCACAGGTCTCCCGAGGGACTAGGACCCAAGGAAGAGTCCAGAACTCTTCAGGAGGGAAAAGGGAAGAGCTCTCCCAGCGGCAGGAAGCAGCATCTGGAACAGTTTAGCCTTCAGTGCAGGCGTGCAGTCATTACTAGGGCTTTGGCGTGTTTGGGGGCAATAACTGCATATTTTCTCCAGGGTGCATTGTGAACTGCCTTTGCTCAGAATGTAATGAGTATGTTTTCTGTGAGGGGGGGATATTTATGCTCATCCCAGGCCTGCCTGGGCTTCTTTTCTGCCGTCTGCTTGGTGTTAGACTCCCTGCCTTCCTATTTTTAGATGGGTCCCACAGACTTAGGAGCAGCAGCTGGATGCGACTGTGAGCATGGCTCACCGGGACCAGTGGGGCAGCCTACTGAGGGAAGAGAATCAGTCGTGCCAGTGCTTTACTGTGGTCAAGAGTCACTTCTTTTCATCCCTGTTCAAAGACTCCACCCTGGGGACTTTCCAAGCTTAAAAAATGGAGTGCTTTGTTTTTTGTGTGTTTGTTTTTCCAGAAGTTACATGGGTGGAAAATAAAAGTAAGTTCATCTCTGGTGTCCCCTCTCCTCTGGTTCCAGGCTGCCTCTTTCTCTCATTCTCCTTTGGGCCCTTACTAAGGTAAATCCTTCTGCCTGAAATGCTGTTCCTCCACTCTGCACACCCACTTCCATCTGAAAAACTCGGCTTGGGTGACCTCCTCCAGGAAGCCCTCCAAACAGGGATACATCTCTGACTTCCCCACAGCTCCTGTGCTTCCCTCATTCACACCTATTTACCACACTCAGTACTGAATGCTTACTTAGTTCCCAACCCTACCTAACTCTGTGAGTCTTGAGACATGGGAATGTGAATTATTTCTTTAGCAGAAGTCCCAGTGTCCAACCTAGGGCCAGGAATGCAATAGATACCCAGTCATTACTGACTAACTGATTGATTGAATGAATTAATTGGTGACAATAGTAATAAATCATCAGAGATGAAGTGAGCAGGTTGCAGAGGTTTAGTGAGGGAAAGGAGAAGGTATTATCAGGAATATTTGCCTGCAAATGACAGAATGCCAACTCAAACTAACTTAAGAAAAATGGGAGAGGATGTTGGCTCATAAATCATAGCAAGAATGAAACTGGGTTTAGAAATATCTGGAACCAACTTTTGGTCAAGATGGCAGCGTTGGTAAACATGGCTCGCCTCCTCACACAAGCACATCAGAATTACAACTCAACTATTGGACAACCATCACTCAGAGTTGAATAGAAGTATGACAACTATGGAATTAAAGAAACCACATACATCTAAAGGTAGGAGGAGTGGAGACACAGAATGGGCTGGTCCCATAAACATGTGTGGTGGATAAAAATTCAGGGGCTATCTCAGGAGTAAGGAGTCCCAGTTCCATACCAGTCCCCTGAGCTGAGGGTTCCAATGCCAGGAATATATGTCCCCAGAACTTCTGGTGGCAAACACCAATGAGAATGGGATTGGTGGAGAAATTTCTGGAGTCTCAAGCAGTTTCTCTTAAAGAAGCTACACATAGGCTTGCCCAGACTTACTCCCTCTGAGCTCCAGCACTGTGTAGCATCTTGAAAGGCATCAGTGAGGAACTGAACTGTCTGGCATCAAGGCAAGAGCTAGGGGACAGTTTTTTCCCAGACAGAAAGACAGGCAGAAGGCATTGTCCCTTTTCTGCACAGAGCCACAGAGCCAGAAGGCAGATGCCATATCTGAGACGCCATCAACCTGGCTAACACTGTTTGCCCCACCTTGGAGATACCCTGAGACTCTGTGCCACTCAACTTACAGGCCCATCCAAACTGTTAACAGTGACTTTTCCACATGAATGGCTGGTCTTGGCTCATGCTTTACAACTTCCTAAATCCTCTCAAACAAGCAACAGCCTCCCTCAGTGAGCCCCCAGCCCCCATTCCTCTTGCTAAATGGTCCCAGGCCCGGCACTAGCAGCATCCAGCCTAGAGTCACAACTTAGCTTCACCTGGGAATCTCCAAGCCCAGCACAAGTAGCAACCATCTCAGATTGATTTATAGCTCAGGCATAGTGGCCCTGGATACAACACAGGTGGGGGCTGACCTAGGCCTGCACCACCTGGGAAACCCCAGAGCCTGTGCACACAATAGATAGCTACAGATCATATCAGAGCACCATCACCCAGCTCCTGCACAGCTGATCTTCCACAGAGGGTGGAGTTTGGTGGCCAGTAGTCACAGCCAGTCTTTGCAGCTGACTGGCCTGGGTAAATCCCTCCTATTCCCCTGCCAACAGCAATCAAGTTTCAACTACATGAAGAGGGTGTACTCTGCCCACATGAAGGATGCACCTCGAGCTTGGGTAATAGGGAAGGCTATGCCACTGGACCCTACAGAACACCTACTGCATTAGGCCACACTACCAAGACATGCAGTCATAACAGCTCTAATACATAGGAACAAACACAGGGAGGCTGCCAAAATGAGCAGACAAAGAAATACAGCCCAAGTGAAAGAACAGATCAAAACTCCAGAAAAAGAACTAAACAAAATGGAAATAAGCAGTCTATCAGATGCAGTTCAAAATACTGGTTATTAGGATGCTCAGGGAACTTACTGAGGACCTCAACAGCATAAAAAAGGTCCAGTCAGACATAAAGAATTCACTAATTTAAGTAAAGAACAATTTACAAAGAAACAACAGTAGAGTGGATGAAGCAGAAAATCAAATCAATGATTTGGAACATAAAGGAAGCAAAAAATAAATAATCAGAATAATGAGAAGAAAAAGGAATTTTAAAAATGAGGATTGTGTAAGGAGTCTCTGGGAGAACTTCAAGTGTGTGTTCCAAAATTCATATCTTAGGGGTGCCACAAGAAGAGAAAGAGCAAGAAATTGGAAATCTGTTTGAAAAAATAATGGAAAAAACTTCCCTAATTTGGTGAAGTGAATAGACATACAAGTCCAGGAAGCACAGAGAGTCCCAAACAAGATGGATGCAAAGAGGCCCACCCTAAGACACATCATAATTAAAATGCCAAAGTTTCAAGATAAAGAGAGAATCTTAAAAGCAGCAAGAGAAAAGCAGTTAGTTACCTACAGGGAAGTTCCCATAAGACTGTCAGCTGATTTCACAAAAGAAACTTTGCAGGCTAGAAGGGATTGGCAAGAAATATTCAAAGTTGTGAAAAGCAGGGACCTACAGCCAAGATTGCTCTACCCAGTAAAGCTATCATTTAGAATTGAAGGGCAGATAAAGAGCTTCCCATACAAAAATAAACTAAAAGAGTTCACCGTCACCAAACCATTATTATCTGAAATGTTAAAGGGGTTTATTTAAGAAAAGAAAAAGATCAAAACTATGAACAATAAAGTGGCAATAAATACATATCTATCAACAATTGAATTTAAAAAATAAACTAAGCAAACAAGAACAGAGACAAAATCATGGATCTGAAGAGTGTTTTTATGGTTGCCAGGTGGGAGGAGGATTTGGGGAATATGTGTAGAGGTGAGAGGATTAAGAAGTACAAATAGGTAGTTATGGAATAACCATGGGGATGTACAGTATAGGAAATGGAGTGGCCAAAGAACTTATATGCATGACCCATGGACATGAACAATGGTAGGGGGACTGCCTGAGGGAGTGGGGGGTGCTGGGTAGATGGGGACAAAGGAGGAGAAATTGGGACAACTGTAACAGCGTAATCAATAAAATATAATTTAAAAAAACATAGCACTCATACATCCTCTTCATGTCAGATTCACTTCCACAGATCACATTCTCCACGAGGTTGGGGACCTGGCTGTTGGCAGCTTCATGTTCCTATCCTTACAGTTCTGCAAATGGAAGACAAAAGAGCTGCAGTTAGAAAAAAAGCTCTAGCCCTGGCTGGCGTAGCTCAGTGGATTGAGCTCGGGCTGGGAACCAAAGTGTCCCAGGTTCGATTCCCAGCCAGGGTACATGCCTGGGTTGCAGGCCATAACCCCCAGCAACCGCACATTGAAGTTTCTGTCTCTCTCTCTCTCTCCCTCCCTTCCCTCTCTAAAAATAAATAAATAAAATCTTCTTTTAAAAAAAAGAAAAAAGCTTTAGAGAAGCACTCTGAGTGATCCCGTTTGAACCCATGCTCACCCCTTGACAAACTGCTGTTGGGAGATGGCAGCTCCCAATTAGAGGGGAAACAACTCTTCCCAATACATGAGGGTATCACAGCCATGACTCTTGGGAGAAAGCACTGTGAGCTGGGAACCCACCCTAATTTACATCTACTAAAGTCACTAGCATTTCCGGAGCATCTCCGTACCCAACCCATGTTAGATATTTTCATGCCCACAGTCCTAGAATAACTCAATGAAATGGATCTCATTACTCCCATTGTACAGATGAATAAACTGAGCTTCAAAAAGGGTAAGTAATAGCCCCAAAGTCCCAGAGTTAGGGAGCCCAATATACTACTTAGTCCCACCCTCATCTCTGTACAAATGAAGAAACTGCATCCCCAAGAGGGTATGGACTTGCCTGAGGTCATAGAAGGTCAGTACAATAGTCTGGAACTGGAATTCAAGAGCATTTAGCCACAGGACATTGTAGATATGGAAGAGGCAACTTTGGAGTTTCTCTCAATAGCTGAAGAGCTCCTCATCCCTTCTCTATCTCATAGATAAGGAAACAGGTACTCTAGCACTGAGGTGGCTTGCCCCAGGGTGCACGGCTGGGAAGTGGCTTGAACCCAATGTGCAGATGTCTGTCCTCTCATCATGGAGTCCCATTACCTTTAGAAGATTTTGGGTACCTTTTCCTCCCCAAGCTTCATGGCCCCAAACCCTCATCACCTTACATGTTCCATCCTCTCAAAGAGCTCTCCAAGGCTCCTCAGTCAGATCGCCCTCATCACACCTGCACTTTCTTTCCAGCCTTTATCACAGTGTGGTTCTCAGTTCTGGGGGGTACTATCTACCTAAGGTCTGCCTCTACCCTAAGTTCCCTGAGGGTAGGGGTTTTATCTTTTTCACTGCTCTATCCCCACTTGCTCATTCACTCAACAAATATTTATTGAGTGCCCACTACATGACAGCCACTAGTAGGTGTTAGGGATACAAAGAGTATACAAATGGCAAAAATTCATGCCCTTTCTTTGAGCTTACCTCCTAGCATGGAAAGACAGGCAATAAGCAAATATTATAGTCTTTGAAGGTAATAAGTATGATGAATGGAAACAAGTAGGGGAGGATAATAGAGGGGGTTGGGGTACAATTTTATATAGAGAGGTCAGGAAGGGGCCTGAAAGAATGGGAGGGGACAATTTAGGTACATGTGGGAAGTGCATACCAGGCAGAGGGAACAGTAAATATGAAGTGCAGAGGCAGGGGGGTCCCTGGCATTTTTCAGGAACAGCAAGGAGGCCAGTGTGCTGGGGCGGAGTGAGGAAGGGGCAGCACAGAGTCACACAGGATACTGGAGAGGCTTGGCCTTCCCTTTGATTTGGGAGGCCACTGGAGAGGGATGGGGCAGGAACTTGATCTGATTTAGGTTTGAAAAGGACCACTCTGGCTACTGTGGTAAGAATTGATGTTTCTGACACACATTAGGGAATTAAGAGGTATTTTTTAATAAATTAGTAGAGCAAGAGTGAGGGGGAAGAGAGAAAGGAGTCACTATCGAGGGGAGAAGCGGGAGAGGCAAACCCAGAGGACACTTCTAAACTTGACACTCAGTGATTCTAAGTCCAGTTATAAGGAAGTGAAAGGTAACAGATGTCTGATGAGATGAGTGTGAACCCTTTGGCTGTCTCAGTAAATGTTCCAGAGGTCAGAACACCTCTTGTAGGCCAACACTGGATGGCTTCAGGAGAACCTATGAGCTGTGGCTTTCCATAGGCCAGGGAAAGCCGGTGTCCCCTTACCTCTCCTCCTGGACTTTAGCTCAGACATTGCATTCCTGTGTCCTCCTGTAGGTCCTCCATCCTACCCTCAGAGATGGCAGGCCTTCCTGATATATCTGGTCTACCTCCTTAGGCAGCACCAATGACAGAAGAGGCCCAGGGAGCAGGCCTGCTAGGAAACACTGGCAGTAGAGCATTTGGAGCATTGTTTGGCAGGGGCCAGGAGGCTGTCCAGAGTGGCAGACTCTCTGTGGGCAAAGTCCTGGATTCCAGGGAGCCAGGGCCAAGGAAGGCCAGGAATTCCTCACTTTAATTTTGCCTCTAATTCCTCCCAGAAATGAGGCGTGTCAGTCATCACATTCTCGGGTTTTTATGAGGCGATTATGGTGATTACTATATGTTGTTTTCAAAGGGGCAATTAAGTGGAGAAACCAGACACCATTTTCATTTCTCATTAAGTGATTAGGGTTTGTTTGGCAAATCCCAACATCTGTGGCTGGAGGCGAGCTCTGCTGAGCTTGACTTGGGCAATGCATAGCCTCTATGCACATTAAGCATCCAGCACTCCCCTTCTTCCCTGCCTTCTCCTAGCCTGAAGGAATTGGGAGGAATCCTTTCATTGTATAGGTGATGAAACTGAAGTACACAATGGGGAAATGGCTGCCAATACTGCATCACTAGCAAGCAGTAGCACCAGGTTCTGCCTCCCAGAGCAAGACACCAGCCATTACACTATGCTTCCTATGGAAAGAGGGAGCTTCCAATAAACTTATTCCCACTGAGGCCCCTTGGCTTCTGGAAGGAGCAGTGAAGACTCCTTCTTTAGCACAGAGTTATTTTTCACCTGATTCTTCTTTCTCTTAGGACAGCCATCATAGCAACAAGTGCAATGTATAGCAGACATTGTTTGTTGTCCACCCAACAGTCATTCCCAGCCTCCTTTCCTTTGGCCTCCCTCTCTCTAAAGAGACTGTACCCAGGAGAGGCTGCCTGACCCCAGTCTGGCCAATGAAATACATGGGGGATTCTGCTGAAAGACCTCTGGGTAAGATTTTCCTCCCCTTTCAAGTTACTCAAGGGGAAAGCCTTTGCTTCAAACCCACTCCCTCACTAATGCTTTTAAACGCTTTTTAGAAGGCTGTATTTATTTATTTTTAGAGAGAGGAAATGGGAGAGAGAAAAAGAGGGAGAGAAACATTGAGAAAAATATCAATCAATAGGTTGCCTCTTGCAGATCCCTAACCAGGGAGCTAGCCTGCAACCCAAGCATGTGCCCTGACTGGGAATTGAACTGGTGACCTTTTGGTCTGCAGGACAACACCCAACCCACTGAGCCACATCAATCAGGGCATCTCACTTCTGCTTTTAGATGTGGTCATTTACAATGATGCTTGGTGCTGAGGCAGTCATTTTGTAACTTGAAGCAACATACCAGAGGAAGAAAGCCACCTGTTCCAATTATCTATTGCAATGTAACAAATTACCCCCAAAATTCAGTATCATAAAACAACAACTTGTTACTATCTGTCACCATTCTGTAGGTTGACTGGTCTCAACTTGATGATTCTTTCTTAAGGTCTCTTATATGGTTGTAGTGTGATAGAGGCTGGGACAGAAGTCATCTAAAGGCTTGACTGGGCTGGGTGTTCTGGGTGGCTCACTCACAGAGCTGGCAGTGGGTGTTGGATGGCCAGCGGAGCTCAGCTAGGGCTCCTGATCAGGATACCTCACGTGGCCTCTCCCTCTGGCCTGGGTGTCCTACAGCATGGTAGTAGGTTTACAGAGCACACTCTTAGGCACTGAGCATTTGAAAATGTCCAGACAAATGCTACCAGGCTTATGGCTTAACCTTGAAAGTTCAAAATGTCATTTCCATCACATTTTATTGGTTACACAAGTCACTAAGGCCAGCCCAGATTCAAGGGAAAGGGAATCAAACTCTGCCTCTTGATGACTCAACGGGAAGGTCACATTGCAAAAGAGCAAGTAGCAAGGGAAACACTGTTCCATCCATCTCTGGAAAATGTACTCCTCCATACCCACACCCTGAGGGTGATGATGAGGTGACATGGACCTTGTTATCTATGGGCCACTGTGCAGTTCTAGGACTGCTCCATCTGGACTTCTTAAGTAAATATATGATGTTCTAAAGGGTTAAACAATTATGAGTTGGACTTTCTGTCAAAGACTTTCTAGAGGAGATAGGACTTAAACTGAACATTTCAAGACCACTTAAAATTCCTAGACTGTGGCATCAGCTGCACCTAGGTTTGAATTCTGGCTCAGCAGTTACTGCTAACTGTGTGACTCTGAACAAGCTGGCCTCTCTGAGCTTCACTTTCCTCATTTACAAAATAGGAATAATAATACCTGCCTCTAAGGTTGTTCTGAGGATTAAATGAGATGAGCTTAGCATGAGACCTAAAACATATAAGTGGTCTGTAATCTTATTTATCACCATTGTTTTATCACATTATTGAGATAAGGAAGAGGAACCCACCTTGATCTGTCTGATTCCCAAGGTCATGGCTGGAACCATTGAGGAGAAGTGTCAGGAGGGCATTTTGAGAGGGACACAGCTGCCTCTGGTTGGGCCCACATTCATTTCTGGGGTCACAAGCAGACCTAAGGGGCCCCATGAGAGAGGCTACAGAGGAGCTTTGGCCCTGGGAGGAGCTGGACTGTTCTTTACAGCTCAGCAATGGGAGAAAAGTGAGCCTGGAATTTGAGAGCTGATGAGAGGAGCCTAGTTGGGACTTGGGGCAATCAGCTTAGAGCAGTCAGTGAGGCTCCAAACCTTCTCCTATGGAAACCTGACCGAGGTTGGGAGGGGGTGGGGCGGGGTGGGTGGGGACAGGGGAACAGTCCTCTGCAGGGAGAGTGATTGATTCTTACCATTTCCCCCAGGACTTTCCAGTGTTGGCACTGAAAAAAATCTCACATTCTGGGAAGACCCTCAGTAGTGCGCACACCAGGATGGTTGGTCACATCCTATTGACTGGTGATCTTCTCAGTGGAGCCCTTCAGGACTCTGGGACACCAGGTGAGCCCATCTCAGAACTATCACCCAAGTTCAGTAGGTCCGTCCCATAGAGGCCTGGGATGCAGAGCCACATCCAGGGTAAACAGTGCTTACAGTATAGGCCAGGGGCAACCACACCCCTCCAGCGATCAAAGGCTTCGTGTCCAGGCCTGGGGACAGAGGGTATAGTATGGGGTAGCAGCAGCCTCTCTCCAGCTTTGGCTGGCCTGTCTCAGCCAGGAGAGCTGCTCTTGTGTGACTACCACCAATGAATAACAAGGGACCATTCTAAGAGCTTAAAACATGTAAGGACCATGCTTATTCCTGAGATATAGCTCTCCCAAACCAAGTCCTATAACTGAAATTTCACTATTTATTCTTCACTTCTCAGTTTTTAACCAACAGGGACTAGGTTCACAGAAGTCCTCATATGACATGCAGCCCCAGAGTAAAGGAGTCTCCAGTCCTTTCTGGAGGAGAAGAGAGCTGTGACAGGTGAAGAAGAGGGGCCTGGGGCTAGGGGAGGAGGGAGCAAGCACAACAGTCCTGAGACACACTTTGAGTATGTCACAACCAGGCCACTGTGGTAATGAGAGGGACAGAGGAAGGAGCTTAGGCTGACATGTCACAGGAGATGATAAATTGGGAGCCTTCCAAAATGACTGTTGAGAAATTAAAGGGATAATAAACTCACAACAATAAAGATAATGGGTGAAATAACCTCAGTAGGCAAGATGTTACAACAAATTTCAGGACAATTGAAAGCAGATGGGGCTGTGGTGACAGATGCAGTGGGCAGAGAAAGCCCCACGTAGTGTGCACAGGGAGGAAGGCAGAGCCAAGAGAGGAAGCTGGGGAGAACCAGCCATACACAGAGCTTAAACACAGGGATAACTGAAAATCTGTCTGTTGGACAGTCGCTCCCCTGGCCACAGAGCACCAAGAGCCCAGGGTCTACTGTCCAAGTGAGAGATCAAGGGTTTTCTGGAGAAATCGAATGTCCTCAGAAGGAAGACCTTCATTGGGGTGGGAGGGGGAAGGAAGTTCCGTGCTAGAGTGAAGCCTTGTCAACCTGAGGCATACTAGCTAATTAACAAGCTTTAGAGTTCTCCATTCTTAGGTATGAATGGACAAAGATTACCAAACACTTGAGGAAAGCCTCCAACTGAAAGAAAGACAAACAAATAAAATGACCTCAGAAGAAATGGAAAAAGTGCAAAACAAACAAACAAACAAACACCCCAACCCAAAAAAGAACTAAAAAAAATTTTTTTATATTCAAATAGTATCCTCACAGAGATTTGAGGAGGTATTGTATCAATAAAAACTGGATGGTATGAAGAAAAAAAGAAACAACCACAAAACAAGAAAGAGCTCTTGAAAATGTTTACACACACACACGTGTGTGTGTGTGTGTGTGTGTGTGTGTGTGGTCTGTCCAGAAGGTATTCAGTCATGTATTATGAAAAAGAGAGACATTTATTGAAGAAGATACAAGATACAAGAAACATTGTACATAGGACAATGATGCCTCAGTGCCCTTAAAAGTAGGCACCTTGGGACCTCACAGTTCTCCCAATTGCCACCAGCTACCCTGTCATATTTTCCTGAATCTTTTCAATAGTCTTAAATCTCTTCCCTTTCAAAGGTGATTTTCATTTTGGGAAAAGCCAGAAGTCTCAGGGCACCAAATCTGGGCTGTAGGGAGGCTGAGTGATTTTAATGCAAAATCTGACACAGATTTGTTGCTTTACTCACGCAGTCATTTTGAATGCGGTGGCCACACAGTACACATGCTCACTCATCGGCATCTACTGCCCCCACTGACTAGGACAATGAAGTCGTCATTGTTCACACATGTGCATTCCAGGCCACTCTCCTGGGCTACCAGGTTACATCGATGCCGTGCAAACTCTTCTTAGTTATGTTAACGATGGCTGGACTTTTTCCAGACAGACCTCGTGTGTGTGTGTGTGTGTGTGCGCGCGCACGTGCGCGCTTACGCTTTAAAAATAATAGAGGTTTAAAACATAAAAATAATTACTTTAAAAAATAATAGAATGTTTTCAAGTTTAGAAAATTTCTTGGAGAGTGAAAAAATGATGGTGAGGTAGAAAATGTAAGAGAAAATGTAAAAGACATAAAGGAAGCTAAAAATCCAACAGATAGTAATTCCAGCAAAAACAGATTAACAGGGAGAATTATTTAAATGTTACATAAGAAATTCCCTGTGAACAAAATTTATAAAGTCTCCATATTAAAAGAGTTCAATATGTGCCCTCAAAATGAATGAAAATATGACCCTCACTCAAGCACAATATCCTGAGATTTTTGAACTCGGGGGTAAAGATCTAAAATCTTTCAGAGGGGAGTGGAATGTCTTCAGAATTCTCAGCAGTGACGCTGGATGCTAGAAGTCACTGGAGAAACGCTTCAAGGCGCTGAGGGCACATGGCTTTCAACCCAGACTTCCACGTAGGCTGAGCCATCCATTACAAGGATATAATAAAGATGTGGGAGATGTACAAGCTCAGAAGATTCACAGCCCACGCACCCTTCTTTAGGTGGTTATGTGGAGGGGATGCTCTGGACAGATGTGGAAACAAAGCATGAAAGAGCAAAAAACCTGAGCTAAGAAAAGAGAGAACCTCATGCAGAAACCTGTGAAAGGAAGTCAGGATGACAGGGGTCCGGCAGGCTTGGACAGCAGCAGGCCAGACTGCACTGGGTCAGTGGGCCAGGAAGGAGGTCTCTGGAGAGAAAGGGGACAGCATTAAGGAAAAACTGAATAAACACGGGGGAAAGATAAAGGCACTTAGGAACTGAAGGAAAGAAAAAATGGTGTAAGAAAGGAAATGCAATCTACTATCTATCATCTCTATAGTGGGTGATACTAACACAATTACACAAAAAACACGATTTATTAGTTTCTAACTTTTTGGGTCCATCTACAAACAAAGCACAGATGACTTGATTGTCCAGCTGGTGACAAAAAGGAAGTCAGACATTCCAAGCAGGAGGAAAATTCTATCTGCCTTTGTTATCTGGAAAATGGAGGGGTCACGCAGAAAGGACCTGAGCCCCACCTCTACTGCCAAGAGTGCCCCAGTCACTTCAGTGGCCTGGGACACATGGCTCCCCTCTTTCAGTATGAACAGACACCACCAGCAGCGGGATCATCAGCCCTGCAATCCCAAGGAAGCCCACAGTGTGGATGAGGCTGGAAGTAGATTCTTTCCTAAGCCTCCAGATGAGAGCCAGGCCCAGCTGATATCTGCATTTCAGCTTGGTGATGCTGGGAGCAGAGAACCCAGACTTCTGACCTACACAACTGTGAGGTTAACTAACATGTGGATGTTGTTTAAAGTCGCAAAGTTTGCGATGACTTGTTATACAACAGAAAACTAATACACCTGGTATGTCTTTCCCCTCCCAGTCTGCCCCCAAACTCTTATTTTGTTTAGGTCACAAGAAGTGTTCTGGCCTAGTGGTTAATCTCTCAGACTGCAGACAGGCAGACCTGGCTCAGAATTTTTCCTGTGAGGATTAGCAGTCACGAACACAGCAAACATCCAACAAACAGAACTGTAATTATTGCTCTTATTCATTCCTTGAGTCTCTGTTCTGCACTCATTCCCTCAGTACATGCTTCCCCGCCTCCCTGCCTCCCCACTCCGGAAATTTCATCACGCCCTCCCCTGTACTTTGTGCTTGCTGTGCTAGTGCATGCTGTCCTGGTTAAATGCCCTCACCAGACTGCTAGCTTGTTGAAGGGCAGAAGCCTTGTCTGTTCAGAGCCTGCCATGGCCCCTGTCATGAAGAAGCTCAGAGAATGTTTATGAGGAAGGAGCACAGAGGAACCTTCTAGAAGTCTGAGCCACCCAGTGAGGACTGCTCAGGGAGGGTGACTTCTCTGTTCCTAGGGTAGCTACCTGTCAAGGATGCTGAAAGGGATCGACTTTGTGACTTTGTGGGGTCTTTCTAGCCCCAAGCTTGTGTTCTGAAGCCAGAATTCGCTTCACAGGACCACACAGAATAAAGCTGGGAGGCAGGGGCTGAAGGCGAGAGGTCTGTCCAGCTGGGGTTAGTGGGGAAGGCAGAGTCCAGTACTCAGCTGGGCACTGATTTGTTCACTCAGTAATTTTAAAGTTGTTAACGTTTGCAGTCCATCACTGGCAGGTGCTGAAAGAGAATTGAAAAATATGTGGGATTTTGACAGCTGCTCCTGGAAGAAAAGCTTCGTGCAGGAGCCACGTTAGGATCAAGACCTGACAGATCCAGTTTTATAAGGGGCTGTCTCAAGACTGAGCAGGGGCTTTGAATTATGCATTCAGCTAGGAGGGAGGAGGGATGGGGAGTTGTTGTTTCAGTGGTTTGGGAGAGAGAAGAGGTGAGAATAAGTACAGTGGGTGCTAGAAGGCTGGGGCTGGGAGAAAAGAGCCTTCCAGTTCTGTGCAGGGATCTAGGACAGGAAAGTGCACTTTTGCGTGTGAAAACAATCCACCGCCTGCAGAGGCAGCGAAAGGTGGATGCAGGATGGATCCTTGGCGCCCCTTGGTGGCCACAATGAGTAACTACACCTGAACCACACAAACACAAACAGCGCCCAGCTGACTTGAATGCTTCACTTACCTCAGGGCCGGAGGATCCACTCTCCCACCCAGGAGACCCACTTGTTGCAGTAAAAATGATTTTTGAGAATGCATGTGCCTGTGGCTGTGGGGTGTGTTACCCAACTGTGTAAGTACACATGTATGCGAGTGTATGAATGTGAATTTGGGTGTGTATGTGAGAGTATGTATGTTGTTGCCAGTGATTGGGCACACATGTATGAGGTGTTAGTATGCACACGTGCATGCGTGTACTAGGTGTTAGTATGCAAGGATGCGATTGTGAGCACTAGTGCCAAAATGTGCATCTGTATGTTTACATGTGTTATGTATCTACTGGTGTGATTGCTTGTGTCTGAGTGCATGTGTGCTCATGTAACTTTTGGGGCCTTGGCTTTCTTTTCTGTTACACATTGAAATAGTTAAGCATCATAATCTTATTGTTTGTTTAAAGTTTGCTCTTGGATGCAGGCCTGTTCCAGAATAACTAGCAGATGCGAAAAGCATCCATTATGTATTTTTGCAATTAGCCGAAAACCCCAAAACTTTTCTTAAATAACAGACACAATTCTGTGGGTTGCTTATTGCTGGGAGCCACCTCCTTTCCCCAGCTTGCCTGAGCCGGCCCTGGGCCCAATCCCACCCAGGCCAAGCCAGGGATGGTTTGCAAACTGTCCTCAGTGGGATGGAAAAAACATTAAGGGTTCAGAATAGAACTCAAGGGACAGCTTACAAAGAAGAAGAGACAGAGAATAAAGAGGGGGAGGCAGAGCAGCCTCCAAAATCTGAGACGCCTTTGTCCAACTGACTCATCCAGCCTTGCAGTTACCCAGCATTCTAGTCTGGACCTAGCTAAACAGACACGATAACCCCCCAGTCCTTTACCTGTTATTAAATCTATGTTCCTACCTTGTCTTTGCATGCTCCTACTCCCACTGTTCAGTACATGGACAGTACTGAACATGGATCCCCTCCACGTACCTGGGTCTCCTTGTCCCTCACTCATCCTCACTGCCCTCCTTTTGCCAGTGCTATTTTCCTCTCCCAGAATACACTGCTCCTCTCAGCCAGTACAAACCAGGCACCCCCTGACCACCGGCAAACTTTGTTCAGAGTACCTGTCCCAGGCACTGGGGAGGGCACCCGGGAAGCAAAAACAGAAGCTTAAGGAAAGTTCTCAGTGTTTGGGTCCTTATGGGAAGGCACAGACTCTCATAATGTTCCTTAGCCTTTCCTCCCACTGTTCTGCGTCCTGACTTATAAAAGGGCCTAGACCCAGCAGGGGTGCCCAACCCATAGCCCAGGATGGCTATGAATGTGGCCCAACACAAAATCACTTAAATTTACTTAAAACCTTTTTTTTGTTCATCAGTTCTCATCAGTGTTTGTGTATTTAATGTGTGGCTCAAGACAATTCTTCTTTCAGTGTGGCCCAGAGATACAAAAGGTTGGACACCCCGAGAATGTGGCTAGGGATCCAGGTGGACTTCAGACTTGGAGAGCAACAACTTGAACAGGATCGTCCCAAGCCACGGAATCTCGGGGCTCGAAGACTCCAAAACACTCTGCCAAGTAGGCACCCAGGCTCTGCTGGCACACCTCGTGACAGGGAGCTCATCATGTCCTCAGGCAACCCAGGTGGCTGCTGGGCAGCTCTAACTTTAAAAGGTCTTCCTTGCATTGTTTCCCCTGCCCTGGCTCTGCCCCCCAGCCAACACGGACCACATCTACTCCATCTCCCATCAGAGGTCTGGAGACCAGTGGTGGGCTCTCCTCCTCTTTTAAGGCCATGGCAACTGCTAAGTTAGATGAAGTCAGCCCTACTATGTCAAGTGGGTACTCACTGACAACTTCTTGAGTGCGAGAACATTTGTGATCTCCTTGCAGTAGTTCTCCCTGCTCAACCCATGAGCTTCCAGGATGGCAGACTAGGCAATAAGTCTGGTTAGTGAGCTTTCCTGTGTGTTGTTACCAAGTCATCGAACACTAAGGATCTATTAACTCTAGGCAAGAAGACTCGGTCCTTTGCCCACAAAGATGTGAGGCTACAAGTTTCCAAATACCTGCTCTGATTACTTTGTTTAGTACAGTGGTCCTCAAAGTATCAATATCAGCATCACCTGAAACTTTCTAAGATGTAAATTCTTGGGCCACACCCAGAATCTACAGAGCCAGAAACTCTGGGGTTGAGTGCAGCAATCTGGGTTTAACAAGCCCTTCAAATGACTTGTATATACTGGAAAGCTTGGGAATCGCTGTTTTAGATTCACCTGGGGAACTTTTAAGTTAGAATTTCTGGGGGTGGGGCATTGGTCTATTTTTTTCTTAATATGGTTTAAAATACATGCTCGCCATACTGAATGCACTGTCCCTGGAGCCTCACAAGATCTCCCTTTGCTTTCCAAGTCCTTGTTAGGAATGGTGGAGGTGGAAGCATGCCGGTGTGGGGAATGGAGCTGGGAGACAGGAGCGCTGATGCTAAGCCTTGTTCTCTTGCTAACTACCTGGAGGGCTTTGAGGACACGTTCCTTCTTTTAAGATCCAATAAAATGTATAGACAATGTATTAGCTATAAAATGTATTAATAGTCTATTCTGTGCCAGGTCATTAACAGAATACAGATCTGCAACGAAGATCTCTAAAACCTTTCTCCCAAAGACTCTTATTGATCAAGAACCGCAATGCTAACCACAGAGGAGGCTTCTCACTTTATTCTTCCCCAATTCAATAAATACAGTCAGTGAAAGTGCTGAGCATGCACTGTGGTCTTAGAAGGCTTCCAGTAGAAATGTACACTAAGAGGTTTCAGATCTGTAACATGGACCAGAAACTGCCTGCACAAAGAAGAGATTTTCCATGTCATAACACAGTAACATTAAAATAGAGGGGGCACAATAAGTCAAAAATCTATCAACTAGATTGAACTATGGATGGCTGGACAAGATTTTCACCAAAACATTATTTTCTGGTCCGTCTTCCCTTGCTTCCAAGATACTCACACTTCAACTTTCTACGACTTGTGTGCTAAAGTAGAGGGAGAGCCCTGGCTGATGTGGCTCAGCTGGTTGGAGCATCGGCCTGTAACTGAAAGGTTGTGGGTTTAATTTCCGGTCAGGGCATGTGCCTAGATAGCCAGTTTGATCCTGATTGGTCTGGGCACGTACGGGAGGCAACCAGTCCATGCTTCCCTCTCACACACCTCTCTCTCTAAAAAGCAATGAAAAAAAAATGTCCTTGGTTGAGGACAAAAAAAAAAAAAAGGAAGAAGGAGGCTGACAGGGTCAAAAACTCATCTCTCCTCCCAACCCCAGTACTTTATGATTATCAGCTTCCAATCTTCAGGGTGAATGGAAACAGAATCCTAAGGGGACTGCATATGGACCCAACTGGGGCCCAAAGTTCAGTGACACAAATTATAGCTAATGCAGTGACAGCCAAAAAATAGTTTTTCTTTTACTTTTTCAACAAATATGTACTGATTGCCTACTACATGCAGGCACTGGGAAAAAGAAAGACGTTTTTGCTGCCCTGGCACTTATAATCTAGCAGGGAAAGCAACAATAAGCAAGCAAAGTAACTTCACAAATTGCACACATGTGGAATAGAAAATAAGTGAGAGTTAATAGGCCAGCATGATGGGGCATTAGAAGTCACCTAAAATTGGCCTTTATTACAGGCAGTCAGCAAGGGCTGTTAGAAAAGCCAAGAGACAGACCTGGGTTCCAGTTCTAGATTTGCAACTAATTAGCAGTAAAGGCCTTTAATTTAAACACAGAATGCTTAGAATCAAGGCATACTTCATTTGGCTGAAGTATGCAGATAGGCCAACTGACTTGAAACTGAGGTTTAATCATCCACGAAACAGGAGAATTGCCATATTAACCCACCTTGTTGGGGAAACTAACTGAGATCACAGAGGTAAAAGAGTTTGCATGAAAGCATTACAAGTACTATATAGAAACACAATACAGTTAAGAAACCACTAGATTTGAGCTGGTAAGCACGTTGAAGGCAAGGGTTGTGCATGACTGATTGTTGAATCCCTAATAAACCACTCAAACACACTTTGAATGAAAGGCCAGCGAATTTTTTTGTGTGACTGCATTATTTCAGTGCTAGTGCCATCTCCCGATCTGGTGACAGACATACTGCCTAAGGAATACACAGATTTCTTGTAACAAACTCTCTGGTCTCAGTCACAGGGTTAGCACCTCTGAAATTCGCTTGCTAGGGTGACCAGTCAGCTAAATTAAGATGCAGATCTTGCATGAATGTAATCACAGACTGTAATAATGCCTCCTCTACCTATCATGCATCTAGCTATTATTTCAGCAATTGGCCAAAATCTGTGTATTGTCATATAAAACAATGATTTAGTCGATGATTGTAAATTAAACAGCTACTTCCTTAAGTCAAATACACTATCCTAAACTCAGAAATAGCTATTGAATAACTCAAACCATAAGGATCAATGAAAGTAGATGGTGTTAAGGAGTCACATTCCTGAAATCTATTTTCACCAACTAAATACTTATGGGGAGAAATGGGAATGTGGTCTATGATCATGAAGACTTTTGGGCAGGTTAAGAAATGTGTTTGGTGGGAGTGATTATGGGTAGAATTAAAGTAAGCTCTTCCAAAAGCCATATGTATGAAGTAGAACTGGACTGAACCAACTCTTGCTTTTTCATTCAAATGCTTTTACTTTCCCTACCCTCATCCTGTCCCATTCCATCCCCTAAACTTCTGAAGCTTCCATGGGCACACAGTAGCAGCAGCTGCCAGCACTGATCCAGACCAAAGTGAAGACCCTCAACAGAGGAAGAAATACAGTCTCTGCTTTCTGACACATTTGACACCTGTGGTATTTCAATGCAGCTATTTTAACTTGGTTGTTTTGATGTGGAAACATTTTGACCCAATCTGAAAGCCATTGAACTTGAGCATTTTCCCTCCAAATAATGTGTCCACCTTGACCACTGTCACAGTAGAGGACAGGATAGCGGTATTGCCTACTGTGCACGTTACCTGATCATTAAAAAGCAAAAAGGTTTCCATTTTGACAAGTGCATTGTGATGCAGCCTCATCACCATAGATACTCTGGTCCTTGAAAAACGTTTCATTCAGTATCATCTATTTATAATGCTGGAACTTGACTCTTGTTTTTATCACTTAGCCTATATTAAAATTGATTTCATTATATATTATTTCACTTAAAGTTACGTGAGGACTTACTGTTTAGAACTAATGAAAAACCTAGGGCGAGCCATGTGCAACAGCCCTGTGCTTCCCTGTGCTTCTAAGGATGAACTGCTGCACTCACTCAATGCCTTTCACCTCTGGCTCTGGAAGCCCTTGGAGCCAGGTGGCTATGAGAGGCCCAGTTCCACCTGGCGTCCTCAAAGGACTACAAGTGTCTACAAACTAGCAAGGAAACTTATTCAATTGAGGGCTTTTCTTAAAAGTCCATCTTTAGTCCACTGTATCAATTTCCCCCCTTAATTATTTCTAGAGAGACGGGAAAGGAGGGAGAGAGGGAAACATCAATGTGTGAGAGATGCATCGGTTGACTCTCATGCGCCCCCAATGGCGGGGGTCTGCATGAGTCACTCCAGGCACTCTCAACCTGAAACCTAGTAACTGCAACCTAGGCACGTGCCCCCATGGGGAATTGAACCAGTGACCCTTTGGTTTGCAGTCCAGTGCTCAAATCCACTGAGCCACACTAACCAGGACTCCCTTAATTTCTTAGAAGCAGCTACTGAAAGTACATTTCTCCCAGGAAACCTCCTAACACATAATATTGATATATGAGCATTCCTTAAAGCTCATATACATGGCTTTATTTGAATTTTACTTTGTTTTTAAATGTGGCTACTCAACCAAATGGGCATACATATGCTATTTATATGGTATGCTGCTTAGCTGCTTGATTCTGCCATGCAGAAGACAGCTCTTAAAGTTTGCTTCCATGGTCTACCTGTAGGGTGGAATGTTAGTGGTACCCCTGCAGATGCTTTTCCTCTGGTTGGTTAAGGGATCAAAGGCCAGTGTTAGGAAGTTGCATAGTTACCTGAAAGTGTATCATAAGTAGCAAACAATTTTCTGTGACAGAAAGAACCACACCTGGAGAAGGGTTGATCTATAACCTTATCTCCCTAAATAGGAGAAAGTAATTAAGCCCTCTTCTACACCAGGGCCTTATGAGGACGCAGTCATGGAAGAAAAGCCTCTTTGGAAAAAAGGGACCCAAGAGAAGCAGGCTCTGCTCTAATGAATGGGGACAGCAGGGATCCCATCAGGTTTGAGCAGAACAGCCTGCAGTCAGTATGGCTGACACTAGGTATAGAGTGGTAGCCAAAAATTCAGCTTTGTCCTTCGGCTCTCAACGGGAAAGATGGTGACCTGCAGAGCCTGACCGAGGTGCAGACTACCGTCACAACCACAACCACCACACCCACTCAAAGGAAAGCAGGCCTGGATCCAAGAGAGTTCTTACACTGGAGTCTGTGATGAGGGAAAGAAGGGATAGGAGATTAGAACCATTTTTAGCTTTTTCCTTTGTTACACAATAAATGAGCTTCATTTCTTTCTTTCATTAAAAAAAAATACTGAGACTGAAGGATTACTTACTTTAGCTTAAGTATGCATGTAGGCTAGGGAGAAGTGAAGGAGACTACATAAGAATGACTGAGATTAGCCAACATAAGACATCTGAAGGTCTGTCTGCATCAGAGTGTTAGATTCTGACAGAAATTTCCTGAAAGGCAGAGAATGTGTTTGCAGCTCTGCGGCTGGTGCAGTTAATATGTTTGAAGATGAAAGACCAAACCTCCAGGGAAAAGATGCTGACCTCGTCTGGCCAATACTTTCAGCCACTATTATCTACAGGGACCACTGAAATGTCAGACAACCACTTAAATTACATGGGCAAAGCCACAAAGCCACAAAAGACACCACCGCATCCTGAGACAGACACACTGCTTGCCTGCTGCCAATTTCCCCTCAGAGAGACAAGGAATTGATGCTGCAGGCTGGTAATGGAACGGGCTACTTGTACCTCACTCCAGATTACTCTTGGAGGACTGGGATCAAGTCATGCTTTCTGCTTAATTCAAGACACCCAAACATAACACACAGAGCAGAAAATCCTCCTGGATCATGAATTCTGCTTTTGCTATGTGAGGACCCACATGCTAAATGTTCAATATACTTGAGAGGACAGAAATCTGAACCAGCAAACAGCAAAGGCCATAGCACAAAATTTATTGGGATTATTTACTAAATATTCATATATATCCAGCATCACTGAATGGAAATAATGTAAATTTTTTAAATGGCAAAGCTTCCACTGGGGTCTTCAAGAAAGTCAAAAACTTCTTGGTGACTGTATCTTTAACAAATGGAATGACCTAACTAGTAAAGTTAGATGTGTCTCAATCAAATCAGCTCCTAAACTCAATATTGCTAACATGTTTTTCTACTTAAAAAGCAAACAAAAAGCAGAGCTTCATAATTTAGTAATTATGCTACAGAAAGATATTTGATGGAAGTAAGCAAAGCACCTAGTCTCAACAGTCTTCTTAAAATCCTTAAATTAAGGCTGCTTTCACAATACCAACATAAATATTTAGATCCCCATCTGATGCATTTCTTCACTTATGTGAGTAGGAATGCACTCAAAACCTTAAGTCTTTACTCTTGCTCCACACTACAGCTGCTTAATTAAATTACCCAGTGCAGAAGGCTGTATTGGCTGGACCGAAACACTAGATAAGAATTCATTACAATCTCTTCCAAGAAACCAAGATAATGTCAATACAAATTTTGGTGGCTAATGTGTTATAGCACTTATGAACACTTTGTTTTTATAACAGCAAGTATGTTTGAAAATTCATCATTAATAAGTGAATTCCATAACATACAAATAAATAAATCTGTTATAACACAGGGGTGGGCAAAAGTGGGTTTATAGTTGTGAGCTAATAAAGCTACTGTAAGAATCGTGATTTGCATGTCTTTTTCCATACAAACAAGTGTAAACCCACTTTAGCCCCACCGCTGTATAAGAATATCTATAAATTGTCCTTATTATTCCCAATGGCTTTAAATATAAAAATTAATTATATTAATAATTATATAAAGTCAAACATTTTGCCTAATTTAACCCTGTATAGCAAACAGTGTATGTGCTGAAGATGAGAAGCATTTTAAAAAGTCTCATAATAAGAAACTTAAATACCACTTTGCATTGGTGATGGCAGAAAAAAATGGAGAAAATACATTTCTCAAAAATTTTTAAAGGAAGAACAGATTTAAGAAGAAATTTCTTTGGACTCTATAGCCCTTTTTATTCTACGCCTTTCCACGCTTCAACATGATGCCAGAAAAAAGAATTTACTGAATAAAAGTAGCCAGGAAGGGAATCAAACATTTATAAGATATATTTATTATTCTTCTGACCAAAGTGCAGTGATTTTTTAAATCTTCTTAAACAATAACTATGAAAAAAATCAAAAAAATAAAATACAAATGGGAAATAGAACCTTTATATTTCTTCTACTTTATTCTAATGTTATATTTAGTCTAGAAAGCAAACCAAAAAAACTCATTTTACCATAAATCTAGTACATGCATTTCAAGATTCCACTGCTAGAAATTTTGTTGAGATCAACTTAATCACTAATAACACTATATAATAGAGCATAAGGAACACACGTCATTAGAAGTGATCCTTGCCTCTTATCCTCAGATTTATGTCAGAATAAAGCTGACGATTCTGTCAGGCTCTGAACCCCCGGTGCCCCCACCCCAATCCCTGGAAGCAGAAACTACGCCCTGTCACACAACTCTGTACAAGCTGTAGGGAAATGTAGCCTAAGTTTCCTTACCTTTCTATAGGATATGGCCAGTTATTTGACAAATACTAAAACACTCCTAGCAATTCATTTTATGAATGTTTACCAAACACATTATGCAAGAACTGACTACACAAAGAGTTCCTTTGGAATTTGGTCCACAAATTTCCTTAACAGGTTAGAAATTTAAAACCTGCAAGAAAAAGAGGAAATGAGGAATCCCTAGTCCTGACACATTGTAATTACTAAAGGGATATACACATACCAAAAAGTTTGGCTCACAGAAGGCACAAACTATAAAAGGGATTTTCTTATTGAATAAAAACAAAGAACTAGTTAATGCCCTTCTTTGTTTTGTGAGCACCATAGCTAAGATGAAATTAGATCCAAATTCACTCTCTATTCCTGTGACAAAAAAAAGAGAAGAAGATAAAAAAATTTAATTTGTCTTATATACTTTGTGGCCAGTAATTGTGATGTAATTATGAAACATTAAAATTGACTTAAAAAGGGATTGTGATAGCAGCTATCCAAGCAATATTTCAAGCATGATTTCAAGGATGCTTTCAGGTCTAGAGTTAGCCTTCTTTGTCAAAAATCTTCACAACTTCATCAAAAACCTGTAAAGGAAAAAGAGAGTAACAATTTAAAAAGCAGTTATTGTTAAAATACCATATAGCCTTAAAATGTATCAATTTTACATTAATTTCCAAAATAGATCATTAAAAAACATATTAGTATTTCTTAGTTTCATCTATTTTACTTTAGACAGTAACATAACACCATAAATAATACATATAAAATTATGAAAATGATGCATTCAATTTTATTAGTGTTCTTAGGACAAAACTTCTTGATCAGCTACCAAAAACTGATATAAGTGGCTTATCTTCCTAGTTCTGATTCCGAAACAGTAAGTTTTCTGATGTATTACCTCATCACTATAGAAAGTGGCAATGGATAAAAAACCAGAAACAACTACGTAATAAAAAAGAAAGGTCCAGAGGAAGAAGATTCAGGAATCAGGAAAAGACTGGGTGAATTAAAAGGCACTAGAAATAGTTTCTGGGCACTGGGGGCCTGCAAACCACAGTTGACTCATGAGGGAGACAGCAGTGCTGAGTCACAGAAACTCTGTACCTCTGGAGCCGTGCGCTCTGCGATAGAAGAGATGAAGACAGCCTGGGGCTCCTGACCTACAAGGCCTGCCACTCACATTATAGACTTTTAAAAAATGATCATGGTCCAAATCACAGCCTCAAAGTGCCCATTTTCCAGTGTTTAAGAAATGAGTTTTGGAATTAATAAATCATTCACTTCTTAGGAAGAACAAATCTGAAGTTTTAAAATCCATTTTAGACTACTCAAAAAGGGGAAAAAGCCTAATTTTTCATTTAGTCTCCAGTGTCTTGAAAAGCACACTATTCTGTCATAGTATTTTTTTTTTCTCCTGCCTAACCCCTCCATCACATTTTTACTTGACTTTTTTTTTAAGGCAGGCTAGCGATACTCACTTCATCAATAGATTTAGAAGCATCTATTTTCTTGACTTTCCCCATTTCTTCATATAAGTCAATAATTGGCTTTGTTGACTGAAGGTAGGTTTGAATTCTGCAAAAAAAAAAAAAAAAAAAGGAAATATTGCAAGATTCTACGTATCTCGCCATCCTCCCACATGTTATAGGAAAGCTTAGAGGAAAACACTGGATCTGACTCAACCAATTCCCTCACCATCATCTTAGGTAAAGCCATTTCACATATTTAAGCATGGCGTTTTCTCTTTCTCTGGACCAAACGAGGCAAGTGTTTAGCCTGCTACTCAAGTTGCAAACTGAGGCTAAGGTGGCTATTGTACAAAAACTGCAAAGTACCTCTTTTCCAGGCTCTCTCTGTTGTCATCACTCCTCCCACTGCTCTTTCCCCTCTCAAGACACCGTTCAATACAGATCTGAAAAGATCAATAAATTAAAAGTTCTTTTGAAAAGGACAAAATAAAAAGGAGAGATATGAATCTGCCATTCTTTTAACCTGAAAAGAGAATAAAGTTTTAAGAGTTAAAGAAAAAACCTGCATTAAACCAAATGTGTCTAATTCATTAATCAACATATAAAGTCCTTTTAAATTTAAACATGTGGTTCAATTTATATAAACTAGGTTAAGTAAGTAGAGAGCATAATAAGAATTCATTCATGACTCAGTTTTTCCTGTGCATTAGTTTTCAAACCGCAATAAAAAGATCTCTATGTGTACGGTTCCAGCTAGGATATATTATTATTAACTTATTAGGTATGAATTACAGGCCTCAAACTTTGTTCTATTTCTGCTTACTTTTCAATAATTCCATAAATATCCAAATATTTAAAAATCAACATATTTGCATTGTAATAAAGTACCCCTTTTTAATTGTGAATAAACATTCCTTGGTTATAAAGCTATGGTAACATTCTAAAGTTAACTTTGAAGAATAAGTGAAAACATATTTTTGGGGGCTGGAAGAAGACAGTTACATTTTAAAACAACTCAAAGGCTTCAGCAAGTCCTTCCACCAGAGGACATTTGCAATTCAACCAGCCAATTTCCTTCAAGGCAGTACTTCAGATTTTTTTTTTTTAAGAGAGAGAGGGGAAAGGAGGGAGAAAAAGGAGAGAACATTGATGTGAGAGAAAGAGACTGAAGGGCTGCCTCTCTTACACGCCCAACCACCAGCAACCTGGGCAGGTGCCCTGGCTGGAATCAATCAGCGGTGACCCTTCACCTTGCAGGTGACGCCCAGCACTTCAGATGCTTACTCCTTCAGGCTGCTGGCATTAATTTAATGAAGTTTACAGGTGTGAAACAGACCTTTTAATTAAATGATTCCATGAAATTAATTTAATTATTCAAAGGTATGTCTAAGTATGTTATTAAAAGTGCCATCAAGAAAAAGAATGCTTTCCTGCTTTTTTTCCCCAAGATCATTTTACTCTGAGAAGACAAATCGCCAACTTAAATGTTTCTGTAAAACAGGAAGTTTTCTCAACTTCCCAGAAATGTGTGATTCTTTTCCAGTAAACAACCGTCCTAAGGCAAGATAACAGCTCATACCTAAGAAGTAATGGGGGGCAGCTTTATCAGCTAACATTATTGTACAAGTCAATTCCTACTTAAAAACAATACAAGACAAATTGTTCTTCTGGGGAAAAAAAAAAAAAAAAAAGCAAATTTTAGGTCCACGTTGCTGATGCCATTAAGTGTGTAGCACTCCAACGGCAAGACAGTGCTGTTCCGTCCATCCCATGTTCCAATTCAAAAAGACACTGCTGCCAACAGAGAATGTGAGTATCAGCAAAGAGTCACTTTGGCCCTGGCTGGTGAGGTTAGGCTGGTTGGAGCATCGTCCTGTATTCCAAAAGGTTGGGGCACAAATGGGAGGCAACCAACTGATGTTTCTCTCTCACATTAATGTTTCTCTCTCTCTCTCCTCTCTCTCCAAAATCAATAAACTATGTATTTTCAAAAAGCCACTTTGTATTTCTGTATAGCTGACAATTAAGTTGCTTAAAACTCATGTGGACAGATGACCATATGTATTACCTCATTATTACAATCAAAAAACAGAACGAAAGCTACATCTGCCTTCCCATCCATGGTCTTGTTCCAACCTTGAAGGTTCTCTTGATTTCTTGGAAACCCATCAATCAAGAATTTATTCTTCTGAGCATTGGCAGCCATCATCTGATCCATTTCCTAGAGGAAAAGGAAGATTTAGGGTCAATACTACATTAACAAAATTCAATTTCTTAAGCAGGTTAGTGGATAAACAAGCTGGTGCTTGTTTTATTGCTATTCTTTAAATCCTAAGTAGAGTGTGAAGGATGAATAGGAAAAAAAGACTTAAAAGAAAATGATCCAATGTATTAACATGGTTGCTGGTTGAATTATGGATGTGTACCCTTCCCCCACTTTATGGGCATAGACATTTTTTGTAGTTTCTACATTTTCTATAGTAAGCACATATTGCTTTAACATATACATCCACAAAGTTTTAAACAGCAAAAGAGAAAAATAAGTATTAACCAATATCTTTGCTTCAGCCACTAGAGACCCTATCCTGACTTCCCTCTCCTCTTCCCAAGGCATTCTGCTGTGGTGGGAAGTATGTATGCTGCATCTAAAGGCACTAAGATTCTCTGCAATAATTCAAGGCCAATTGCAAAAAGCTCTGGAAAATTATAACAATTGCTAGCATTAATTGTAAGTGAAGGAGTCAATATTCTTTTTTTTCTTTTAATTGAAGCTAATTAAACCTAAATGCCACTCACTGGCTACCCCCAAACACAGGGAGCATAGAAAACACTACCTTCAGAGAGACAGCAAGAAGAGCACATTTCACTATCCTCTTCTCAAGTCTGAATTTAAGTAGAACATGGGAATATGTGAATGGGAGATGCAGATGTCTAATCTCCAAATTCTTACCACACCAGTCACCATGGGATAAGCACAGATGTGCGACTTTGAGAAAGTCCAGAGGAGCCTCTATTCCGTCGCAAATCAATATCTGGTCCCGTAAATGCTCAAACTGTTTTCTAGTTTCTCAAGAACAACGGCCATCAGGACTCCTGATTCCTTTATCTGAGGGCTGGCTTTATTCCAGCATATAGCTTCTCCAACAGTCACAAAAGTTCCACAGCATGCTCTTGTGCCCCTGCTATAACATTTCTATACCAATTATGATAGTGGAAGATATACGAAGAGATTCGTCAATATTCTACTCACTCAACATACATTTATTCAAGGCTAACTCACAGGGGACATGAAGAGCAAGGACCTGGCCCCTGGGGAGCTCACAGTCCAGTGGATAACAAATATGTAATTAAATGTGCTAAATTCTATGATGAGGCATAAAAGGTTGCTATGATAAAACAAAGAAGCAAGCACAAACTACCTGGGAAATTTGGATGCTTTATCTAAGAGGTGGCAGAACTGAATCCTGAATAGTGAAGTGGTGGGCAGGCAGGGGTCCAAGTACTTCGGACAGTGTAAACTGCATATGTATAAAGGCTCGGAAATGAGAAAGTGTACAGCTCTGATGAATCTGAAGTAAGCTGGTACAGCTGAATCTTAGGATATGTATATAAAATGGTGGGAGATGTGACCAGAAAGTATGAGGGGCAAGATAATGAAGAACTTATCATGCCACACGGAGGATCTAGTTTTTATTCTGGAAGCTATACAGGATCACTAAGGAACTTTAAGCAAAGAAGAATATGCTCATGTCACCTTTCAGGGAAAAAAAAGTCATCCTGACTGCACCATGAAGGATGTATTCGAAAGGGACAAGAATGATTTAGGCAAAAAGACTAGGAGGAGGTTCTAGTGATAGTCAAGAAGAAAAGAGGGTCTAAACTAAGGTGACAGTTGTAATAAAGAAAAGAGATGAAATAGAAGAGGATTAAGAGAAAGATAAATGGAAGGATCTGCTCACTGAATGAATGTGGGAAAGTGAGGCAGACTTGAAAAATACAGCATAAAACCCAGATTTCTGGCCCGGGCAGCTGGGTAGATGAGATGGTAGACCCATTAAGCAGGACAGAAAATAACGGTGATCACACTTTAGATGATACATTCAGTCTCTGACATGGTGATTCTGGGACACTTGTAAGACATACCGATGGATGCCTAGTAGTTGGTTAGAAATGTAGGTCTGCAGTTCAGAAAACAAAAGCATACTATAGCTACAGATTTTGGCACCATTAGCACATGGAAAGCCTTAGGCATGACTAAATCCATCCAGCAAGAAATATATAAAATAATAGGAGAACCCAGGATAAAACCCTGAGAAATATATGGTTTAGGAAACTTGCAGAAGAAGATTTATCAAAGGAGACTTGAGAAATAGTAGTTATTGAAACAGAAGAGAATCAAGAAAAATGGTGTCACAGAGAACAAACAAGGAACGAGTTTCAAAAAGACAGTGAGCAGAGTTAAATGCTACAAGAAAAATGACAAAAATATCCCCTGTGTTTGATATAAATTATTGGTAACAACAGCAAGAATAGTTTCAATGAAGATGGACATAGAACATGACTACAAAGGGTTACAAGTAGAAAGTGAAAAAGTAAAAAGTGTAGACTGGTCTTTCATGATGCTTAGCTATAAAGTGGAGAAAGGGCATTACATCCAGAGAATAAGGAGATTTATTACTCTGGAATAGAAGCAGATTACTCCAGTCTCTGAGACAAGAGGTAAGAGTATGTGTGAATAAGCTACTCTTCATCCTCAAGTTTCTCTGATTCCATCCAGATGCTCATATATCTCTTTCCCATCGAGTTTAAACTATTCCTTGCTATGCCCATTCTTGCATTTCTCCTTAACTTTTTCTTACATGTGCAAATACTCATTAATGACTAGAAGTGGAAAGTTATGAAAATGCATCTTTTTTTTAGATGGGAAATATTTCACTTTGATAGCTGTTAATCTTTGCATTTCATTTTGAAGATGGTGATGCAAACACCAAAAAAGGAGATTCCCAAGACTAAGAGAATGGCAACAGTAGGAAGGTCATGGAAGACAGGGATAAAGGGAGGGAAGGAAGTGGAAGGAAGGAAGGAAGTTTACAAAAGAACAGAAAAGGGAAAGGAGGAGGGGGAGGAAAAAGAGGAGAAGAAGAAAAAGAAGAAAAAAATGGAAAAGAGATCAAGTGCACACATATGAATGTTGAGTTGATCCTAGACCAAAGCAAAGAATGCTTGTTACTGTCCAATTTCTTCCCATGTGGAAGTGGAGTTCCCACTCTTAAACACCATGATCATCTTCTATAGAAAAATTCAATACTCTGATTTTTTTCATTACTCTAAAGGTAGATTTAAATTCTCATTTCCTTGCTGGTTTAAACTGGTTGGCAGTCACAGTCCTTACCCTCTTTAACAAACTGATGGTTATCTCAACTGGCACAATCTTTCCATCTTTAATGTATTTTTCAATGAGTTCACCATACTGTGAATCTGGGTTTTTCCTTTCATCACGAAGAAGTTCTCCTGCAGAAAGGTGTGTGTAGCCATATTTCTGAAAGAAACAACAAATAGGGAAAAAAATTAGAATATGGTTAACCCAGTAGGACTATTGGTTTTATCTCTTCATTTTAATTTTTATACTCTATTTTTTCTTACAATAAAAAGCTTTGCTTATCTAATAAATAATTTAAAAATTTAGCACTGGCTGGTGTGGCTCAGTAGATTGAGTGCCAGCCTGCAAATCAGAGGGTTACTGATTCAATTCCCAGTTGGGACACATGCCTGGGTTGTGGGCCAGGTCCCCAGTTGGGGGTGCACAAAAGGCAACCATACACTGATGTTTATCTCCTTCTTTCTCCCTTCTTTCCCCTCTCTCTAAAAATAAATAAATATAATCTTCAAAAAATAATAAAAATGTAAGAGAGGTTTCATGCAATCTCTCAGTTTGCTTAAAACACATCTTTTACCTACATAGAGCATGGTAACTGTAACGTTCACAAACTGTGAAATTCTCCCAAAATTTATCTAATTATTGAAAGCATCAACATCTCTTTATATTCTGTCACAAACACAATCAACATTTAAATGTTATTAACATTTAAAGAAGTGCCTAACAAATATCTGTAAGATTCAAGGCAGTCCTAGCCAGTGAAGCTCAGTGGACTGAGTGCCTGCCTGTGAACCAAAGGGTCTCTGGTTCAATTCCTGGTCAGGGCACATGTCTGGGTTGCAGGCCAGGTCCCCAGTAGGGGCGGGGACCTACTGGGGGTGGGGCGCATGAAAGGCAACCACACAATGTTTCTCTCCCTCTCTTTCTCTCTCCCTACACCTTCATCTAAAAATAAATAAATAAAATCTTGAAAAGAAATTCAAGGCAAAAAACACACAAAACACAAAATTCACCACTGCTGGCTGTACCCACCTTCTTTAAAGTCTGTTTCCCTTCCTTAAATTCAACATGTCTAAACTGAACTCACCAGCATTTACATAACCCTCATTCTTCTGTTCTGTTACCTTTCTCAGTAAACAGCACGCAATCAAAAAGTATCTTACCAAGTACTACTGTCTCTCCACCTAATAAACGAGCATCTTCCTTCCTACTCTCCAAAGTCCATTTCATACTTCTCTAGTGAGGTCTCACATTAGAATGGGAATACAGTTACCTATTTTATAAGTTAGTGGAATGATTAAATGAGGTAATACATGACAACTGCATACCAGAGAGCCTGACACATAGTAGGGGATAAAAGCCATCAATTACCTCTTTGCCATCATGAAAATATTTATCTTAAATAATCCAAATAAAATATAAAAATGGCTATATATACCATTTTTATATTTTAATATGTATATGTATATATTCACTTTAATGATTTATGATAGAAAGACTAATGAAGGGGCTTAAGTGAGATAATAGATATGAATATCCTATGAAAAATCAATAAGTATATTATGACTGTGCTAATCATTAAGGATTTACATATAATGTTTTAGGTCATAGGTCACAGTATAGGGTAGTTGAGCTAAGTCATGTAAGATGCTATGGTATTGTTCTGCCATTTCCCCAAGGTCAGAATGAGAATACAATATAGATCTAAGAAATAATTCTGAATATTGAAAAGCTTCCTCTACACGAACTTATACATTCTCTTTGTTTGAATAAAAAGAATCATAAAATCTATTTTTTAAATGTTTTTACTATCAAACATGAGGACACTCTCAGAACCATATCCAATGTTCAGTTACAACAATCATCTCATTCCAAATTCTTAAGGCTCCCTAAGTGGGTTTTTTTCTTATCTATAGTAAGTGTATAATAAATATTTGATAACTTAAATCTTATCTTTAATTTCAATGTTAAGTTTTGAGGCAGCCCATACACATGCCCCCTTTTAAGGTAGCATTTCAATTACACATTTTACAAAAACTCTTTCAATTACCTAAGCTACAGTGAATTTCTCTCTCTTTTAGATTGCAGAAGCCATATGTTCTCTACCCCTTTTTCTATTTCCAAAAATTGTTAACTAAACGTGTTCCAGCTCCCTAAAGTAACTTACCAGTAAGGTAGTCGGCAAAGGAAAACAAACTCTAAACAGTTTATCTGCTAACTAAAATTGGGCATAAAGTTTGGTGAGAATAAACAAAAACTATAGTATCATATATGTCTCTCAATCATATAGTTCCTTCCATTAGGAGTAATCACCAAAAGTATATTTAGTTGTTAATAGGCCTTTAAAAAATCCCTATCATTTATAGAAAATGGAAATAAATATGAGTGTTTAATTATTTAAACTGTTATGTTAAAATTATTTCCACACCACACAATTTTTAAATGCCTACTTTGATCACCAAGTTATAAGCACACTTTTGAAAGATGGATGTAGAAAAGACTTTATAAAAAATAAGGTGTGACCTGCTTTCCCATTTATTATGTATAATTTTTAAAAAGCATGTTGCATATATACTGTCCACAAAATTTTATAGCAGCTTCATTTCCCACTGCTTACTTGGGCTCCTGCTTGGAAGTCTAAGCTTGCTGGATGCTCTCACTGGTCTAGAAATCACAGAAGATGGTAATACTGAATAAATGCAGAGACAAACGGTACTAAACAATGGCAAATGCTCTGCAGGGACTGCCTCTGCTGTACGTGAACAGAGACAGCTGGAAGCACATCTTAGTAATTTAGAAATTAGAATACACAGTTTGTTTCCTGACACTGCAGATCTCAAATGTGCAAACTTTATTTTGCAGTAAAATGGGTTTTGGTATACCACTTTTTTAAAGAGAAACTACTTTGCAAACTGTAGAGGTATACAAATGATATTTTAAAAAATAATTCGTCAAGAAAGAAAACCACCTGATCTGCAAAGCCCAAAAACAACCCAAGAAATTTAAATAAATATAACCACATCAAACCTTTACATGTGTCTACTTCTCATCCACATTCCACTTTAAAATATATCTTCCATTTATCAATTACTTTATACTATATTTTTCTTAAGGATTTTGTGGAAGCTTCTTACCACAAAGTTTCTACAGCAAAAAAGCAACCATCACTTACATAGTAGTTATTATGGTATTTTAGTAACAGCTACGCTTTAAAAGCTTGTTTTCAAGCATTTCGCTGTCATTAAGTAGTCACTGATTGCAATTTTGAGGAAAGCAAGAATGGATATGTCCTAGGCTTAATCAAAACTTTCACATTCTCTGAAATGTCCTAACAATTAAAATCTAGTGGGTCACTAACTACAGTGTTAAGAGCAATATTCAAAACCACAGTAGGTTATAAATACCATAAACTATAATAATTATAATTTCAAGCTACTATTCAACGAAAAATAGTTTTCTAGTGACAAATGTATAAACAGTCCATTTACAGTAGCTGTCCTAATGTTTTATTTTCATTTTCTTTCTTAAGTTAAAAAACAACTCTAACTTTTTCCCTCACAAAGATTTGGAGGGAGGAAAAAAGCACAATGTTCTCAACAAGTACAAAATGGCATTCTACATTACTACTACCAGGCAAATGTTGACAATATTATGATATCAAATCTCAAATCACCTTGATCAATTTCTCTCACCTCCTAGCAATTTGTCTTTCCTTCTTTCTAAATTTAGGTAGATGTGGTCATGTATAAAGAAAAACAATCAAACAAAAACAACAACAAATAAAGAGTTCAAGGTAAATGGCAAGTCCTGGGAGGCAAGACGAGATCCAAATGCTAGGCACCTCCTCCTGCTAGGGTGGCAATTAGAAAGTGCCACTGTACTGCTACTGAGTCTTGCATTACATAGAGGGAATACAGCAGAGACATGAGATACAAATATATTTTTTAAATAAACCAGAAAGGAAGGGGAACTGTCAATATTTGCATATGACAAGATATTGTATATAGAAAACCCTAAAGATTCCACCCCCACCAAAAAAACTACTAGAACAGATAAATGAATTCAGTAAAGTAGCCAGATATAAAATAAATATCCAGAAATCAGTTGCATTTTTATACACCAATAATGAACTATCAGAAAGGGAAGCTAAGAAAACAATCCCATTTCAATTACATCAAAAAATACCAAGGAATAGCCCTGGCTGGTGTAGTTCAGTGGATTGAGCTCGGGCTGTGAACCAAAGGGTCACTGGTTCGATTCCCAGCCAGGGCATATGCCTGGGTTGTGGGCCAGGTCCCCAATGGGGGCCATGTGAGAGGCAACCACACATTGATGTTTCTCTCCCTCTCTTTCTCCTTCCCTTCCCCTCTCTCTAAAAATAAAGAAATAAAATATTTTTAAAAATGCCGAGGAATAAATTTAACCAAGGATGTAAGACTTATACTTGGAAAATTATAAGACATTGAGGAAAGAAAATGAAGAAGATACAAATAAGGGGAAGCATATACCATGTTCATGGATTGGAAGAATTAACATCATTAAGATGTCCACATTACCCAAAGCAATCTACAGAATCCAATTCCTAGCAAGATACCAATGACATATTTCACAGACTAGAACAAATGTTACAAAAATTTATATGGAACTGTTACTGAACAAAGTGGGATCTGGCTGCCTGCCACTGTACACATGCATAACACAAAGATTAATGGGGGAGGAAAAAGGTCTTTATTAAAATGTTGCCTGATTTTGGAGGAAGCTGGGAACTTCCTGGATCCAGGCCAAGTTCTTCCATAAAACACAGAAAGAAGCCAGCCACCCCCAGAACTAGAGTCAGTGTCCAGACACCCCGCTCCATTCTTATTTGTCCTCCTGGGGCCCAAGACTGTTACATGAATGGTGACGGCTCTCCATCAGGCTCTCTCCCTGGGGTGCATACTTATGGGGCCAGCATTGCCATTGCTTTGCCGAAGCTTCTTCCCCTTGCCTGGGCCACTGCCACATCACCACAGCTGGTTGTGCACTGGCTGTGCCCAGGGGGTCCCCCCAGTGCCTGAGGCTACTCGCACTCCCGAGGCCAGCAAGCTTTCCGGCCTGTGCGTCCATGAGCTGAGAAGGGGCTCAGTACAGGACCTGGGCTGTGCAGCATGGAGCCACAGAGTCCCGTGGGCTGCCACTAGCGAGGCACACAGGCCAGTGTGGGACAGCCTTCATGAGTCGATTCCTGACCCAGCAAGCAAGGGCAAGGAAAAGAAACAATGAGTCTCCATGTGCAATTTCATTTAAAAGACCAGGCCCCAAATCCTATGTGCTCCTAAAGTAAATAGGAGGGTCTTTTTCTCTGTCCAAACATTTCACTAGCCTGGCACATGCCCTCTGCAGGGGCCTTCTCCTGCCATCATGATCCAAAGGGAGGAGAGGGTTTCTAGTCCCATTGCAGCTGGGCGTGTCACTTGCCATGGGGGCTGGTTTGTTTATCCTTACCTGAGGGTATGGAAATCTATCATGTAGTTTTGGTCCCACTACCTCTGGCACTTCCTGATACCACCTTGGGGGGGTCCCTCCCCTCTGCAACAGAACCACAAAAGACCTCGAATAGCCACAGCAATCTTGAGAAAAAACAAAGTTGGAGAAATCACACTACCTGATAACAAACTATACTACAAGGCCATAGTCATCAAACCAGCATAGTACTGGCATGAAAACAGATAAATAGATAATGGAACAGAATAGAGAGCCCAGAAATAAACCTACACCTTTATGGTCAATTAATATTTGACAAAAGAGGAAAAACATACAAGTGGGTAAAGACAGTCTATTCAATAAATGATGCTGAGAAAATTGGACAGATACATGTAGAAAATAAAACTAGACTACCTTCTTACATCATACACAAGAATTAAGTCAAAGCGGATTGAAGACTTACATGATAGACATGAAACTAAAAATCCGAGAAGAAAACATGGCAGTAAAATCTCAGACATTTTTCATAGCAGTATTTTTCTGATATATCTGCTTAGGCAAGGGAAACAAAAAGAAAAAACAAACAAATGGGACTACATCAATCTAAAAGTGTTTTCACAGCAAAGAAAACCATCAACAAAGACAACCCATTGAAGAGGAGAACATATTTGCCAGTAATACAAAATATATAAAGAACTTAGAAAACTCAACACCAAAAACCAAACAATCCAATTAGAAAATGGGCAGAGGACCTGAATAGACACTTCTCAAAAGAGGACATACAGATGACCAGCAGACATTTGAAAAAAATGCTCAACATTTTCAACTAATGCTCAACTAATCATCAGGGAAATGCAAATTAAAACTATCACCTCACACCTGTCAAAATGCCTATCATTAATAAGTCAACAAACGTTGACTTATGATATCAGATGTTGACAAGGATATAGAGTAAACCAAACCCTCATGCACTATTGGTAGGAATGTAGATTGTTACAGCTACTGCGGAAAGCAGTATGGAGTTACCTCAAAAAATTAAAAATGGAACTGCCTTTTGACCCAGCAATTCCACTTCTGGGAATATACCTGAAAAAACCTGAAACACCAATTTGAAAAAAGATATGTACCACTATATTCATTGCAGCATTATTTACAATAGCCAAGATCTGTAAATAGCCCAAGTGCCTGTCAGTAGATGAGTGGATAAAAAAGCTGTGGTACATTTACACAATGGAATACTATGCAGCCATAAAAGAAGGAAATCTTACCTTTTGTGGCAGCATAGATGAACCTGGAGAGTATTATGCTAGGTGGAATAAGTCAGTCAGAGAAAGACAAGTACCATATGATTTCACTTAAATGTAGAATCTAATGAATAACATAAACAAATAAACAAAACAGAAACAGACTCATAGATATAGAGAACAGACTGAGAGCTGCCGGGAGGTGGGGAGGGGAGGTTGAGGGGCTGGGTAAAAAAGATAAAGGGACTGAACAAAGAAAAACAAAAACTCATAGACACAGACAACAGTATGGTGATTACCAGAGGGAAAGGGAATGGGGGAGGGGCGATAGAAGAGGGTGAATGGAGGATAAATAATCGTGGAAGGAAACTTGACTTAAGGTCGTAAACACACAATACAATGTACAGATGATGTATTACAGAATTATACACCTGAAACCTATATAATTTTATTAACCAATATAACACAAATTCAATGAAAATTTAAAAATAAATTAAAATAAATAAATAACACAACAGACTGAGTTAAAACTACTAGGTGTCCTTTAAATAGCTGACACATCTATGAAACATTTAAGACTAAGTTTAGTTTGCATTCCCTGGAAGATTGGCAAACCTTAAAATCTAAATTCTGGTTATGTACTATCAACAATGCAGCATCAGCAGAACACCTGCAGGTACTATTCAGAGCCATTCTCACTCACCAGTCTGGTACTTGTTGCAAACAATGGCTGTAGAGCCTACAGCATCCCAGCAACACTTCATGCAAGGCTATCGTTATTTCAAAGGCATTCCCAACAGAACTTTTTCCAATAACGCTAAATGAAGTGTCTGGTGAGGACTTTCCAGGATCAGTATCTGCCAGTCTTGGGGAACCTACTTTTCTCTGCTGCAAGAACAGCTAGCTACTCAGTGCACAGATAGCACTTCGAACTGGTCAACTGTTTAGAGGGTTAGAAAAAGGTTTTTCCTATAATCACTATTAAAGAAAGATTAACATAAAAAAAAACACTATCCAGTGGGAGAAAAGCTTAACTGTAATATTTAACTTAAATTGCTGGCATATTTTCAATCTCATTTTTAGTCTGTCATCATTGGATTTCCAAATGTGTGCACTGCATTTGACCATGTGTATTTAATTGCAAATCTACATATTAATATAAACTATGGAAGTTACAAACTCAGCTAAATCTTTTCTTAAGCAAAAAGCTTTAGCAGACAGACTCCAAATTAACACAAAGCATACTTCTTTCTCTAACTAAAGAGTAATATTTTAAAAGCTTACATCCTGTAAACCAGAAGAGAGGAGGGATATAAATGAATTCAACTACAGACAATTACAGCTCTATTTCATTTTCCTCAATGCCTTGCTCTTCATAAAAGAAAACCTTAATTCAGGCAATATATGGAACTTATTTTAAATCCATAAATATGTATTGAATCTACAAGGTGTCAGGCAACGTGCTCTTTCAGAGAAGGTAAAAAGGTTATATTCAAAAGGATGTAATAGTGACTTGCATATACAAGTGACTTGAGTCCTACTATTAATTAATAAAGGCAAGTCTTCATATATGTGTAACATTGCCAAGGAATCCAGTCTTCACCAGCCCTGTCTGCCTGAGGAAGAAGTTGATTCTTCAAAGGCAGTGGCAAGAAGATAGAACAATAAATAAAACTTAAAGAAAGGATGAGTTAGAAGCCACCAAACAGGTGGTTTCCTCATTTGCATAGGCCTGGATATCTCTAACATTTTGCAGAAAGCTTCTCAGATAATTGAGGACTCAGGTATCTGATTTATATACCAAATGGCCCCTACAGCAACTATGAACTGGAATGTTAACATTCCAATTTCATCCCAGTGTGTCATTTCCAGTATTTTTATTTCTTTTAATTTATCTCAGCCCTTCTGAATCAATCTGCATTCCTATACCAGAGGGGGATAGAAAATGGCCAAAGATAAAGACCAGGCCCAGAACCTCCAGGGATTCCAGGAATTTAGAGGCAATGATTTGGAAACTTCAACATTAATGGATAGGCACTGAGGTCTTGTTCCTCTTAGGAAACACTAATCTGATCTTGTTAACTAAATGATCAACCCTTGAAGTCACTGTAGAGCCCACAAGCTACACACTCACTTCACCACAACCCAAATATTGTTGCAGGTGGCCTAAGAGCCTGGAAATCAGTTAATTCAGTTACTGTAAGAACACTCAAAAGACAGACATCCAACCACTCAGCTGCAGCCCTAGCCTCTGCACTTTCACCTTATGACAAAGGGTTTTTTGAATAGTAAGCAGGCCCTACTGTACTTTTCTTCTCACTTTAAAAAGGTAATTAACATTAAAATGAGAATATCATTTACCCTGGGAATATGAAAAGAAAGTCACTCTAAGAAAAATAACTACTTGAAGCCCTGGCTGGCATAGCTCAGTGGATTGAGCTCAGGCTGTGAACCAAAGCATCACAGGTTCGATTCCCAGTCAGGACAAATGCCTAGGTTGCAGGCCAAGGCCCCCAGAAACCGCACATTGATGTTTCTCTCTCTCTCTTCTTCCCTTCCCTCTCTAAAAATAAATAAATAAAATCTTAAAAAAAAAAAAAAAGAAAAATAACTACTTGAGAATGCAATTTGTAAAGAGCTTCATCACAAAATACCACATGTTAATAGCTCAGGTTCTCTTTGAGAACTAAAATTTGGATTTATGAATCAGCACTTGAGAAAACTGTACAAAGGACACCAAACTCTGAATTCAATAATACATGCAAACATGACATTTGCGCATCTGCAAAGTTATCAAATAAATACAGAAGTGCATTTAGAGAAACACATAGTATTCAGCAAGAATCACAAGTACACAGCCTTGTATAAAGTCAAATACTCATAACACTGAAAGAAGCTAAGAGATAAGCTTTAATAACTAAATTTTGCCACAACCTAGTGTGACATGGGGAAATTTATTTAACCTTTCTTAGATCCCAGTTTCTTATTTGTAAAGTAAAAATATACATTATATAACCAAAAATAATATCTACATTACACAGTTAATATTATTAGCTATTAGAAGCATCTCCCAAAGAACATACTCCTAAAAATGTGCTCTGTGCTAGTAGATTCAAGACCTACTGTCAGAGTACTGAGATAGGTCAGGGAGGAGTCCGACAAACTCATACAGGCTAGCCCTAAAGCAAAATCCAAAATAATCGGTGGCTAAATTACATATTACATACCAATAAAGGTACAGAACTACCTTACTGGCTCAAGAGCAAATGAAATATATACAAGGAAAAAGCAATGTCAAAGAATTAACCATAGAGCAAGTAGAGTTATAATATATGAAAATCCAATTCACTATGTGAATAGTCTCAAACACAAAGACTCCCAAAATTAGCATAAAAAATGTATTTGAGTATATTAAAAAGTTTATGAGAACCAATAACTATTCACCTACTCTCTTCTTATAAACTAACTTAGTTGGGAATAAACTAGTTACTTCCAACTGACTAATTAGAAAATATAATTTTAAAAGATCCTATTCAAGTTAATTATACATAAATTTTTTAAAGATCCTATTCTACACAGCAATAAAAAACTTAAATTTAGGAATAAACTGAAAACTAATGTATAAGAACTATATGAAGTACTAGAAACACTTAAAAGCCAGTATCAAAAAAGAACAAGCTCAGGCTGGTGTGGCTCAGTTAGTTGGAGGGTCATCCCGTAAACCAAAGGGTCACAGGTCATGGGTTCAATCCCTGATCAGGGCAGATACACAAGGTAATAGATACATGTTTCTCTCCTCTCTCTCTCCCTTACTTTCCCTCTCTCTAGAATCAATAGACATGTCCTCAGGTAAGGGAGGGAGGGAGAAAGAGAGAGGGAGAGAGAGGGAGAGAGAGAGGGAGGGAGGGAGAGGGAGGGAGGGAGAGGGAGAGAGGGAGAGAGAGAGAGAGAGAGAGAAAGAAAGAAAGAAAGAAAGAAAGAAAGAAAAGCATTATATGTTTCTGAAGAGAAAGATTCAAAACTGTGGATAAATTTTCCACTGGACTCTACAGGACACCTACTACATTAGGCCACACTACCAAGACATGGAGTCAAAGCAGCTCTACCTAATACATAGAAACAAACACACAGAGGCTGCCAAAATGAACAGACAAGGAAACATGGCCCAAACAAAACAACAGGTCAAAATTCCAGAAAAAAGAACTGAACAAAATGGAGATAAGGAACCTATCAGATGCAGTTCAAAACACTAGTTATAAGGACGTTCAAGGAACTTCATGAGGACCTCAACAGCATAAAAAAGATCCAAAATGAAGGATATGCTAATTGAAATAAAGAACAATTTACAGGGAAAAAAACAGTAGAGTGGATGAAGCCGAGAATCAATCAATAATTTGGAACATAAGGAAATAAAAAAACAACCAACCAGAACAGCAAGAAGAAAAAAGAATCTACCAAAATAAGGATAGTATAAGCAGCCTCTGGGACAACTTCAAGAGGCCCAACATTTACATCATAGGGATGCCAGAGGGAGAAGAGAAAGAGCAAGAAATTGGAAATCTATTTGAAAAAATAATGAAAGAAAACTTCCTTAATTTGGTGAAGGAAATAAACACGCAAGTCCCAAACAAGATGGATGCAAAGAAGCCCACTCCAAGAAACGTCATTATTAAAATGCCAAAAGTTAAAGATAAAGAGAATCTTAAGAGCAGCAAGAGAAAAGCAGTTAGTTACCTACAGGGGAGTTCCCATAAGACTGTCAGCTGATTTCACAAAAGAAACTTGGCAGGCTCGAAGGGATTGGCAAGAAATATTCAAAGTCATGGAAAGTAGGGACCTACAGCCAAGACTGCTCTACCCAGCAAAGATATCATTTAGACTTGAAGGGCAGATAAAGAGCTTCCCAGACAAGAAAAAACTAAAGGAGTTCATCATTACCAGACCATTATTATATGAAAAGTGAAAGGGACTTATTTAAGAAAAAGAAGGTCAATACTATGAACAATAAAATGGCAATGCATACATATCTATCAAAAATTGAATCTAAAAAAGAAACTAAGCAAACAAGAGTAACAGACTGAATCATAGATACCGAGATCATTTTGATGGTTGTCAGATGACAGGAGAGTGAGAGGGAATGGGTGAAGTGAGAGGATTAAGCATAAATAGGTAGTTACACAAAAGCCATGGGTATGTAAAGTACGGCATAGGAAATGGAATAGCCAAAGAACTTATACACATGACCCAGGGACATGAACAAAGGTGTGGGGATTGCCTGAGGGAGTGGGAGTTGCTGGTGGAGCAGTGCAAAGGGGGAAAAATCAGGACAACTTTAATAGTATAATCAATAAAACATAATTTTTTTAAAAAGGCAGATGCTCAACCTGGGTAGTAATAAAAATGCAAATTAAAGCAATATGATTCCATTTCCCACCCATCGGATTGGTTAAAATAAAAGAGACTGTTACATCTAGCTATGGCAAGGATAGGGGTTGGGGTGGGGTAGGGTTGGGGGAAAACCAGCCTTCTCACACTTTGAGGGAGTGTAATTTGGTTCAGCCTTTTTAAAGAGTCATTTAGCAGTGTCTATCAAAATTAAAGTTTGCACACCCTTTGGCTCAGTAATTCCATTTCTAAGAGTTGTATTTACTGAAATAATTGCACATGTACACAGATATATGTACATCAATGTTCACATCAGCATCATTTGTAAATAAGATATCAAACGGTCCACCAATATATGAATGGCTAAATAGATGACTGTATATGTCAGGAATGAAGTAGAGTGATCTATATGTTCTGACATAGAAGGCTATCCAAGATATACTGTCAAGCAAAAAAAAAAAACCAAAAGACAAGCAAGTCACAAAACAATAGGAAACGTGTGTGCACACATGTAGTATGTCTGTGTATAAATGCATCAAAAATGGATCAGAAATGTACACACACACAAAAACTGATGTGATTATGACTATGGAGAACTTTCACTTTTGACCTCATGTACTTTCAAACTGAATCTTTTATCACACACATATGAACTTCTTAAAGCTTTAATTTTTTTTCAGAAAGCATTTATATTATCCACACATCTCTAAGCGGCAAATACCACAAAGAATAATGATTTAAATGTTTTATTAATATCAAATCCTAAGAGAACAGCAAAATGAAATTCAAAGTAACTTAACATTAAGGATACAAATCCCTATATAAAAAGCATCATCTAACTTCAAGAAGAAAGGGAAACAGTACTTGCACAATCAAAAACTTATTTAAAACTAAATACAGAGAATAGCAGCAAAATATCAATTCAGATGTCTGGATAAAAATTTCCTGGAATGTGATCTATTCCTGAAACAAAGGAGAAACAAAAGTACAATACAGCAACACAAAAACACACTGCATGGGCATGAAGTCAAGAATTATAGCAGACAAAAAACAGTCCAGTTTTACAGCCTAGACACAGATGGGAATTTAGAGACACACTAAGTTGGGAGGATCCAAAAGGCACCACAGCAAAGGTTTAAAAGGAAACATATTTCAATGAAGCCCTGCTCTAGACGCTAGAATTAAAAAGTAAAAGTAAGATATTCTGGAAGTGATATCTCTGTGGCAAAGACAATATCTCTACACTACTTCTAATGTCCAGAATAACCCCTTGGAGCACTTTCAGAACTTTCTTGTGCTTAAGCAACCTCTCTCAATTGATATTTTAGAGAAAATGAATCTTGCTTGGCCAACAAAGAATTATCCTCATATTTAGTTCATCAATCTGTACTAATGGAAGTGTGAGCAAGACCATTATTTGGTACTACATATTTAAATGGTGGTATAAAATTTACATTCATGAATGCATTTTTTTTCAATCTATAAAAAGATACATTTTTGATGGCATAGCCATCAAGTCCTAGCCCAGCCTAGGGTTTAATGTTGACCTTAGATAACTGTACCCATTCATGTAATATGGAGCAGAATACTATAAGAAACTCTTGGTTCTTGATCAGAGCCTCACATTTTTCAGATAAGGGAAATGTCCTGAAAAGTCCCAAGTTTATAAGAAAATGCTATGGGGGCAAAAATGTTCCTGCTATAACTACACAACAGGAAGAATGCTGGAAACCACTCTGCAAAATAGGCAACTTCTTCTGCCCCAGTAATCTAACTTAACTTGGACCGATTATGCTCTAGAATCAGTCAAGGAAGTAATAAGAATGTTACTCACACTCTTCCTTTCAGTCCACCATTACCCCCTCTCTCTTCTACTCTCAACTCACAGATACTTAAAGTTACACCTCTTCTGTAGTTTTTTTATTCACTTATCAACCTTTTAATCTCTACACCATAGGCAACAGAATGTGGACCCTGAGAATCAAGATAACTACTAAGAAGGGCCGCAGTGGCCGAGCTCAAAAAAAAAAACAAAAAACAGAACCTAGCAGCCATTTTTTACACAGGGGGCTCTCACACAAACCTCACTTCAGGGAGAACCCTGCACTAAGCTGCTTGCCTCCCCTACTGAACTACTTCCAGCACTGTGTCTCTGCCATCTGACCACCCTCACCAACCAATCAGAGCAGCCCCATTCTCACCAATCGGAAGAGTGCCTTTTGGACCAAAATGCAAAGATTGGAGTCCTCATTTGCATGAGGACAGACCAATCAGGGACTAGGGGCAGGGACTTCTGTCTATACAAGTCAAGTCCCCTGTGGCTTGGAAAGCTACTTTCCCTTTCCACTGAAGACTCAGGACAGTGTTTTCCCCAGCTGGACCAGCAAAGATGTCTGTCAGAGCACATCAGAGCAGACCAGAGCTGTCTAGTTGGAGAGGAGCCCAGTCCCATGGTGGCTTCACAACAGTATTGCTCCTCAGCTGTGCTGCTGCATAATTAAGCTGTAACACTATTTAGCTGTTCCATAACCATGCTGTTCTCACAGCCCTGCTGTATCATAATTGAGCTGTTTGCATTGAATAAACTTTCTTTCTTCACCACACCCCAAACTGGGGACTCCTGTTGGCACTGAATTGGCACAGGACAACAGCACACCATGTCCTAATGCATGAGATAGAAGATCTCATTAAAATTAAAAACTTCAGGGCTTCCAAGGATACTACCAAGAAAATTAACACACAATCCACAAAATGGGAGAAATTATTTGTCAGTCATATATCTGAATAAGAGACTTCTATCTAAAATATATAAACAACTTTACAACTCAACAATAAAAATAGGAATAGCTCAAGTGAAAATGGGCAAAGACAATTTTTAAAATGTAGTATTATGGGGGTGGGGGGCATTGGTAAGGACAAAAGATCCAAAAAGACATTTCTCCAAAGAACACACACAAACTATGAGTAATACAGGAAAGTTACTCAACATCACTAGTCATCAGGGAAATGCAAATCAAAACCATAATAAAATTCCACTTCACACCCACTAGGATGACTAAAAAAAAGAAAACAGGTAAGTGTTGACTGGGACTCTCATACCCTGCAGGTGGGAATGTATGTAAGATGGCATGGCCACTTTGGAAGCCAGGCAGTTCCTTGAAAGGTTAAACATAAAATATTTGCACATTATGTAATATTCAAAATACATAAAGAACTCCTATAACTCAACAACAAAAAGACAAACAAAATTGTTAAATGGGTCAAGGGCTTGAACAGACATTTCTCCGAAGAAAATAATACAAAAAGCCAAAAATAAATAAAAGATGCTCACATCATTAGAAAATGCAAGTCAAAGCCACAATAAGATACCATTTTACACCTACTATGATGGTTAAAATTAAGCAAATGGTGTTAAGGAAATGGTGTTGGTGAGGATGTGGAGAAGCTGGAACCCTCCCTGCACATTGCTAGTAGGAATGCAGAATTGTTCAGCTGCTGTGGAAAAGTTTGTTAGCTCCTCAACAAGTTAAACAGAATTATTATATGACCCAGCAATTCCACTTCTAGCTATATACCCAAAAGAACGAAAACAGGGACTCAAACAGATGCTTGTATGTCAACATTCATTGCAACATTATGCACAAAAGCCAAAAGGTTAGCTCATGTCCAATAAGATGAGCAGATAAACAAAATCTGACATAACAAACATCTGACTTCAAAAGTCTTCATTATTTCTAATACTATGTTATATTGTATAAAAGTTGGCTCTACTCTCCCATTTCTTAAGTCTTTTTAATGGAAAAAATACATATGTACATAATTGTTCTATTTCAAAAAGCTGTTTCTTTCCTGCCTTTACACATTGTTACCATTCTGAAGTTCTATGTAAACATGAAATACAGCAAGAATTTATAAATACAATACTTTGTCGCTCTCATTCATACAACACAAAATGGCAAAGAAGGTACATATTCATAGTGATTGGAAAATTTGCTTCTTGAGTGACTATATTGGATTATACACTATCTTATTCTGACACCTAGGATACAGATCTATTTTAGGGTTAGCAAGACCACCTACCAGACTTCCATACCCTGAATTTTTCAAAAGGGGAAACTGAGATAAGCTGATTTGCCAGTAAGTGGAAAGGAAACTGGCACTTGAAACCAGGTCTCCTGACTCTCAGTGACTCATTACTCCACAGTGGGTCCCTGAAGTGATTCCTCTGTGACAGATAAGGAGATGGACTCTTTTGCCTTCAAGCTACTATGGTCTTTGAATACAGAATCCATTGGTAGAAATTAAAAAGGAGACTCAGAGTTGATGGACTTTATTGTATCCTAGAATGGAGATGAGATCAGGAACTTTATCCACATACAAGAGCAGGCATATTTGACTCACCACTCAGCCAGATTCCAACCATCCTAGCTTCGTTTGCTTCATTCTTGCCATTCTCCACTTCTGACACCATTCCACTTTCCACTTGTCTCACCCAATAATCACTAATTAAGTAGCAAATAAAATTTTCCATTCTTTAAAAACCTAAATTAACCATTAAGTCAATTCCCAATTACATAATCAAAACACCATCCGGGTTGTCTTTCTACTCCCATAGACACCAAGAAAACAAAAATTCATGTTATCTACCTAAACCTAAATCATAAAAGTCCTACAGATCAAATTAAACATAATACTTCCCAACTGCAAATATCAATGACTACTACATTATGGAAATTCCAAACAGAAAGTGGTTGAGGAAGCAGTCTTTTCTGTGCCCCAAGTTAGGGCTTGTTGATATAGAATACAGGATAATGATAAATTATAAAAGAACCAACTTATGGGTCTTCTGGAGAAGACTGATGGAACCCAGGCATGGAACATACTGTCTCATGGAGCCACTCTCTCAAAGTGAAAGTTTCTGAGAATGATAGGTAACAAATGGTGCTTTTTCCTCACTTTCCAGATGAGGACCTTTGTTCACCATGCAGTCTAACACCGTTGGCAAACAATAAATTCGAGAGCATGTCAAGTTACACAAGTTCTCTATTAAGTCCTAAATGCTCTTATCACATTGTTTCTGATTTGTCAGGTTAAAGCAACTGAATTGTTAGAGCAAATACATTTTCATATGGCAACTGGGCTAAACATATTAGCTTTAAGGTTAACAGAGTCAGGGTAATCACACCAACATGACACAAAGAATAAAACAGTTCTCACCATCTCCACCCTTTCTCTCTAACCTGATCTAAAGGTCCCATTACTAGAGCAATGTCTCTGAAATGCTCTTAATTTCAATTCAGAAGGATAATCATTAAAATACAGGCAGTTGCTCAAGGTGAGTCAGTGAGTGAGTGGTGAGTAAGTGTGAACACTGTACATTTAGGCCACACTAAATTTGCAAAACATGAGATTAAATCAAGCACAAGAGAAAATGACATATCAAGAGATGAGGTGAACATGAAATGTTGGGAGGCCACTGATGGCATAACATAGAATACTTACTCGTTTTTTTTTTTAATCTTCATCAGAGGATATATTTACTGATTTTACAGAAAGAGGAAGGGGGAGAGAAGGAGAAAGAGAGAAACATTGAATGGTTACCTCCTGTACGCACCTCGACCAGGGATCAAAACCACAGCCTGTGTATGTGCCCTGACAGAGGATCGAACCCACAATGGTTTAGTGCGTGAGATTACACTCCAACCAACATAGCCACCCGGCCAGGACCACAGCATACTGTTTTACAGCAAACTTTTTCTTACATAAGTATAAAGGATATACTTTAAAGTAACAATAAAAAGTATAGTGAATACGTAAGTCTAGTAGTTTATTTTCATTGCCAAGTATTATGTACTGTATGTAACTGTGCTGTATTTTCATACAACTGGCAGCACAGGTTTGTTTAGACCAGCATCACCACAAACATGACGGCTACACCATCAGGCAATAGAAATTTTTCAGCTCCATTGTAATATTAGGGGACCACCATCATATATGTATGTCTGCTGTTGTTGACAGAAACATCATTATGTGGCATATGACTGTATATACCAGGAATATATATTTGGTCATCTACATGACCAAATATGTATTTTTCTTATAAATCACAGTAAGACAATCAAATAATCATAAAAATAAAGGCACATACAGATAAGTGTTATAAAGAACAACAAATCTAAAAACTGGTAACTATTATAAAGGACAACAGAATTACAAGCCAACAGATCTGATGAGGTACTCTGAGAATATACAGTACAGAAATCTGACCTTGTCTAAACCTGGGAGGGCAGGTTTCAGAGGAAACATTTAAGCTCATGGTTCCCAAATTATAAGCCAAAGTGCCTGGAGTACAGCAGCTAATTCACCAGAGTATCCTGGGTTTAAATTTCTAAAGAAAATAGCAATATTTGATGTCTGTTATATATCATGTGAACTAGCAGCTCAGGGTAGTTCAGTTCCAACTCTAGATCATGGCACTTTCTTTTTGAAGACATATCTTTGTGATGCTGATGTTTTGGTAGGTGCTTGTTGTGATAATAAGTACCACATGAAAAGTAATATGGAAAAGGAAATGAGGATGGAAGTGTATAATCTGATTCCAAGATATTAGAAACTACAGTGCCCAAAAGGCATTTACATCCCATTAGTTAAGTAACTGTGGAAAGGCAATTGCTACTTCTTTTAAATTATAGGTATTATTTCTTCAAACAGCTACAAAAATTGTAAGAGAATACTTATTAAGTATTGTTTTGACCTAATTATTTAATTAATAGAACTATTAGATATTTCTTTTCAACTAGAGTGGTTGTAAAAAAAATTACTGAGATGCTAAGGAAATCTCTGGTATTTGGGAATCTCTGTATTAAGCTAAGATCTGAAGGATGAATAGGCATTTCAAACACCATGTAGTAGCAGGAGCAAAAGACAGTAAAGACAGGGTCCCCATCCTTGAAGGTGTTACATTTAGCTAAGGAGGCAAAGATAAAAGATAAAACGTTTTAAAACTTGAATACTTGCAAAAATCTTTCATATCTTTTCTTATTAAGAGTCTACTAAGTGTGTGTCTATTCCCACTCTAAACCGAGAGCCCCTAAAAGCCTATATTCCAGCACACAAATACAGCACAGTTTGCACTCAGGAAGTATTTCTGGGTCAACTGCACTTTTATAGGTTTATTCTCCTTAGGCTTTTCTCAGAAATGAAAGCTCCAATTACCCTATGCAAGGGTAACCCTGCTTTAAGTATTCTCTACTCCCTCACATCTCCCAAGTGCTGCTTTTCCACTGACCTTCAAAATTGAGGCCATGCATATTAACTGCCCTGGGAAGGCTTCCCTGACCCACTAGACTGAAATCTGTATGTTCCTTATCTAAAAAGTATATATTGTATATTTCTATCACAGGACTTCCCATTTTATCCTGCAGTAGTCATTGATTAAATTCATTGTCTCCCCACTCACTGTAAACTTGTGATAGCAGGGTCTGTGCCCTATTTATCTCAGCAACTACCACGGTGTCTAGCTCTCAAAAATGTTTTCTGAATAAATAACAAGTACAGAGAATTAAAAAAAAAAAAAAAGACTACTTATGCCATTTCACCTTAATGGGCTTTTTGGAAAAAAACAAGGAAGTTTACTCAAAAACTTCAGAAAGAAAATTTACAAATATGCAAAAATGAAATGATTGATAATCATCCAGTGCTGGCAAAGAATCAATACTTTATATAAATATAACAATTATAGTGTTTTTGAAAAGTAATCTGACAGTGGAAGAGCGTACAAGGGGGATAAATGGTAATGGGAAAAATATAATAAATATAAATTTAAAAAAAAGAAAAGTAATCTGACAATTAATTATCTATTAAAATTTGAAATGCACCTATCCTCTGACTCAACAATCCTATGTAGGGATTCAGAATGAATCACTTCAAGATGTACCTCTGTGGTATGTGGTCTATTTTGAGTTAAAAGCAACCAAGACCTACTTTTAGGAACCTTACTGACAAAAATAATATGCAGTATTATGTTTACAAGGAAGTTTACTGCCCTGGCTAGTGTGGCTCTGTGGATTGAGTGCTGGCCCATTTGATTCCCAGTCAGGGCGCATGCCTGGGTTGCCATCCAGGTCCCCAGTAGGGGTGTGTGAAAGACAACCACACTCGGATGTTTCTCTCCCTCTTTCTCCCTCCCTTTCCCTCTCTCTAAACTTAAATACATAATTTTTTTTAAAAGGAAGTTTACTTAAGCACTGTTTGCAGGAGCAAAATAATTCCTGGAAACTATCATGAATGTTTATCAATAGGGGAATGGAACAACCATGCTATGTAATATCCATTTTATAGAATATTCTGCAGCTGCTAATAAGAATGAATTAAATCTACATGTAAAGACCTTAAAAAATCCACGATACATTCCATAGAAAACAGAATATTCCCAACTGGACATAAAAACAAACATATGCATTTTTATTTATAAGAATATTAAGAAAGAGACAAGGAAGCAGTTAACACCAGAAAGTTAATACCAGTGACCTCAGATTAGAGGACGTAACTTTTCCCAAATAGTATGTAACTTTTGTAACCTAAAATAGGCCAAAAATAAAAGAAAGTTTTAAAAACGATAGTAATATCAAAATATAGTCTTTCCTCCATGTTCTTAACAAAAGAAATCCTATTTTACAACCACTTTTAATGAAATGGTAGTGCTTCAGAAGAGTCAAGAATTCTGTGAACTCTCTTTTACAATGATTTAAATTGTCTTTTTAAAAAACCCAACAACCTATCTCTTACTCTACCCTATCCCACCAAAAGGAGAGAGAAACCTATTCTTAAAGTAGTTTAATGTCCAGTGGATCTTCCTATCTAGTTTCATCTATGAATGGTAATCTGCTTCAGGGATTTGTAATCAGGAACTGAAAATTTTAGAATGCTCAGATTTTCACAACCATACCATTTATTCACTGAGAGTAAACAGAAATGTTACATGAGAAACTTCAGCAAGACAGAGGTAGGTCTCCTTCAAATCCCTCTATCTTGAAATTGGGAGAACTAACTGCTACTTGGGCGCCCCCTGGGGATCAAATTTTAAATTTATTTACATCTTAAAAAATTTTTTTTAATGCTCACTATAAGACAAGCTTATTGATTTGCAAGAGAGGGGAGGGGAGGGAGAGAGAGCGAGAGAAACATTGATGTGAGAGAGAAACATCGACGGGTTGCTTCTCATATATGCCCTGACCAGGGATGGAATCTGCAACCTAGGTATGTGTCATTATTGGGGATTGAACCCGCAGCCTGAGAACTTTCAGTTTACAGGACAAAGCTCCAACCAACAGAGCCACACCAGCCAGGGTAAATATATTTTTATGTCTTTAGGACAAACTAGTATCCTCTAAAACTATTTAAAGAATACTTATTAAGCACCTACTATGTGCCAGGCACAATGTTTAACACTAAAGACACAACGATAAGTAAAATCAAGTTTCTGATTTTTACATGCTTAAAGTCAGTATCAACCAAACCTTTCTAAGGACAGCAGGTAAGATGGCCAAAGTATGAGTTACCCACAAAACTTGGAAGTTATAACACAAAAGATAAGAATGCGTTTTCGGTTCTACAGAAACCAATTTGGCATGGCTTTAGCATAATTTGTTTATGTAAGCAAAATATTCACCATTTTTAAAAGAAAGATTTAAACATCCCTTCCAGCTAACACATGCAAAATTGTAGTTTTTATTTTCAGATACAAGTTTGGGATATGGCACAATTTTTCTTGGGTGAAAACAATATAAAGTTTAATTTTAATAATCCATATACAAGGCAGTATTCCCATCATGATTTTTTAGTAACAAGTTTTCCCACAACAACTCTACTCTGAACACTAACTCTAAGAAGACTGCACTGATCTTAAAAATGGCTAATTTTCAAAAACAAATTGGGTATGAGAGGACACAGAAAATAGAAACAATTAGTTAGAAAATAAAACAAAACTGAAAAAGACCAGTACAAATAAGTGGGCAAAGTCAAAACTAAGATCCCTCAAACCTTTCTTTCTTAGTTTAGAACACTTTTAGATTTGCCTTTTCTTCCTCAAGATCTGGGAGAGCAAGCAACAGAGGTAGCCTTCCCCTCCAGAAAGAAAAATAAGTACTATCTTCCCTCCACCTACACCCTCATCCCTAAAAGCAATGCCCCAGGACATCCAACAGCCAGATAGTGGCAGGTTCTATAGCCAGGTTCCTAAAATGCACCTAGGCAGGCAGACTGATCTGTAAATCAGTGTACTTTCCACAGAGAAACAATTCTATTTCAACCACATTTCAGGGTTCCTGTGAGCTAGATTAGCATTGGCATGATAGTTTGGAAATTTAGCCTTGTTTATATAGCTTTTTCCCTACAGGGAAAAAAATCAGTTCCAAAAATTACAATCTTTTGGAATTCAATTAATGTTTGCCTGATAGTAAAATACTGAAAGTACAAGGGACTTATAAAGAAAAACAAACTCTCTGATTTAACTGACCATAGACATTCCATTGTTTAATAGTCAACTGGATGATAGCAATTACTAAATTATAAACTATTTGGAATTTGCAAATATCAACTTAATGTTTAAGGCAATTGGAATCAACAGTAACTATTTTCATGACACATGACAGCTTAAAACAGTTTAAGCTTATATAACTGCTGAAATCTTAAGGAGTAAGATGATAAATTATAAGTGGGTGGCGGGATCAAGCAAAAAGGAAAAAGGACTCATGGACATGGACAACAGTGTGGTGACTGTGGGGCAAGAGAGGTGTATGGGGGACTAAATAGTAATGGAAAAATACAATAAAATGAATTAAAAAATGTAAAGTATATATAGAATTTTGGAAAAAACTTAAAAAACATACCTCATTATGGAAATCTTATAATAGATAATTAACAGGTATAAAATATTATCAGCCCTTACTGACCCGAGATCAGAATAAATACTAGTTTCAGAATATGTAGATTATTTTTAATCCAGTGCAGTAACACAGGTATTATTAGTTTGGTTGTGGACGTTTAAAGCCACTTTATGAAGAAAAAAAAGCCACTTCACAATTCAGAAACAAAATATTTAAGTTCATTCAAATATAACGGTCATAAACTAATTTTTAAAAAGTAACACTACTACAAAGTAAAAATAACCAATCTCAGAAATTAAGAACAGGATGTCTAAAACTGAGAAAAATATTTGCATATATGTGTTCCAGAGATTTTACTTTATTTAATATTCACAAATACCATACAAGATAGGTATTATTTTACCCTTTTTACAGAGAAACTCAAGCTAAAAGTAACAACTTCCCTGGAACTAAAGAAAAAGTAAATGGCAGTTAGGGTTTGACTTCCTATTCATTTGACTCTAAAGTCTTTGCTCTTTCCTCTACCATGCTATTTACACGAATCATTTCACACATAAAACAGAAACTCGAAATCATCCCATTGTCACTTGGCTTCTAAAAAAAGAACCAATAAAATTGAGGAAAAATATTTACATATTTTTTTGGTTGAATTAGTTTCACTTTTATTCCAAAAAATGGTCGATAAAGATAAATACAGCTGTAGAACACATAATGAAGTAGATGTTACCATCCGACTTCTTCTGCATGCTCTTAAATGTAGGACAGGAGTGAACCATGTGAACACAGAAGAAGAAAAGTAGAACCCCAAAGCTAAAATAAGCCATATCATGCAACAGAGGGAATTATTTTAAAAGTTCGGGGTCAAAACTTTCATTGGTCACCGAGTTTCACAGGGACTCTCCCGGTGTTTTAAGCACCCATGTCACCTCTTCTGTTTCTACACATTTTGTTTTCCTTCTCTCCGAAATATTCCCCAGACTGTCCAATAAGCATTTCTCTTCAGTGTTATTGCAAGTAACCACGTATCTGTTCTAGAATTTTTAACAGAATTAAAGTGGTAACCTTACCAAAAGTATCACAGTATCAGAGTTGGGAGGTATTTTACACTGACTCTAAACTAAACTGGGTGTACGGCCTGCTATGTTCTGGAGGTGGCAACTGAGACTCAGAGAGAGGAAGTAAACGAACAAAGCGTGAGTTGGCTGGGCAGGGCCTGAGGTTGGAGCGTGATCTCAGCACTGAGCTCCAGTGCTTTTCCAACCACAAGAACTGCGTCAGGATTGGCACTGACCATTGAAGAGGCCATAGGCGCTACTGGCAGATCACAGAACACCTAAAGTAACAGTTTGTCCGCTGGGACTTTTTTCTAGGGTTAAGGCTGGTTAGTTGAAGGTTCGTAGTTTAGAGAGCCCACAGGAAACGACAGAGTTGAAAAATCTGTCTCGCCCTGGCCGGGTGGCTCAGTTGGTTGGAGCGTGGTCCTCTACATCAAAAGGTTGAGGGTTCCATTCCAGGTCAGGGCACTTGCCTAGGTAGCCCGTTCCCCAGGTTGGGGCGAGTATGGGAGGCAACCAATAGAAGTTTCTCTCTCCTTCCCCTCGCCCCCGCACTCACTCCCCCTTCTGCTCTTTCTAAAAGCAATAAACACATCCTCGAGAGCGGATTAAAAAAAGAACAGAAAGAAAAATAGGCGTGCCCTTCAGACAAGCAGTTGTAAACCGACACTGCCTCAAACCAAAGTCGGCGCTCCTGCTGCCAGTGATTATTCCACACCCAGCGACACGTTGAACTTTGCCACAATGAACTCTGCGCGCTGGGGAGTCCCCGGATGCTGAACCTCCCGTAGTTCCACTCCGTGCCTACTCTCAAGACGAACTTTGTCCCAAAATGCAAAGAAAGAAGGGCGCAGGAACAAAGCGAGTCCAAGCACTCTCCCTCCACTCCCGGGCCCCCCCCAGAGGCGGACTGATGTGGACTACTAGTCCCGCCATGCCGTGCGCCTGGGGACCCCCGACCACCGCCACGCGGGTGGCGCGACGGTCGCCGGGACTCGTAGTCCGCGGCTCCGTGACTCTGGGGGGCGCGGACGGCGGGCGCGACGGGACAAGGCGGCCCAGCGTCCCGTCAAGTCCAGGAGACCGCCAGCTGCCCTGGCCTCACCTCGACGATGCGAGTGCACTGGGTTCCTTTGCCGGCGCCGGGACCGCCGAGGACGAACACAACCAGCGGTTTCATGAGGCGGTGAGGGCCAAGGAAAAGCGGCCGGCGGGTCAGCAGCGGGAAACTAAGGCCCAGGACGTGCAGTAGCCTGCGGCCGCAGCGGCTCAGCATACACAGCGTCTCGGCCGGACGCTGAAGGAGCTGACAGCAGCCGGCCGGCGGAGGCGCGGGGCGGGGCGGCGGGAAGAGGGCGGGCCGAGCCGGCGCCCGCAGCAGCCCTGCCGCCTGGGCTGCCGGGGCGTCCTCGCGGGGGCCGGAAGAGGAGGGTCTTCAACTGCTCCCGGGCGGTGGCGCCTGGGCCCGGCAGACAGGGCCGCGCCCCCTCCCCTCCCTTCGCCTCTGCCCGCTCGTTCATTGGTTCAAACAGTCGGTTCTTTATCCTAGGCGTCCTGGGGTCGGTCTGTGCTGGATTCTGTGACTCGACACACGCGAGAGCAGAGCCTATTGTCTCTATTCACTCACGAGGAGTTTAAATTCCAGTGGGGAGGCAGCCGACCTGAACAAGCCAACACACGCATAAGTAAATAAATGCAAATAGCAACAAACAACAAATAAAATAGCAATATGAGCTTTGAAGGGGAAAAAACGGAAGAATAACAGGGATGAATAATTTGGGAAAGGCAGTCAGAAAAGACTTCTGAAGAGGTGACATTTAGGCAAAGACATAAGGATAGGAAAGAGCAAAACCAAGCAAATACTAGAATACAGTGTCCCACGAAAACAGAAAAGCGTGTGCAAAAACCCTGAAACGGCTTGTGTTAGAGAAGATAAGACCTGAGCTATATGAATGACGGGAATAACAAGGTGCGAGAGTTAGACTGGTGGCAGGTCATTCAGGCGCTTTAGTTGAGGAAAGGAATTAGGGTTTATACTCTAACTGCACTGGGAAGCTCTTTAACTCTAACTCCGTTTCTCTGCCCCCTGCATGAAGGAGAACAATCTTAAAGGAGAAAAGGAGTCTAAGGAATGAGTCTTGGTGATCACAGACCTTTAATGAAAATTGGAGGGAGGAGGAGGAGCCTAAAAAGGAAGAGCCAGAAAAGTAGGAGAAAAAACATATGAATGTGGTGTTTCAGCAAAAAGTATTTCGAGTGGGATTTTGGTGATGCAGCAGTGAACACTGTGTTAAAAGCAGATAAGGGCCCTGGCTGGGGTAGCTCAGTGGACTGAGCTCAGGCTGTGAACCAAAGTGTCACAGGTTGGATTCCCAGTCAGGGCACATGCCTGGGTTGCAGGCCATGACCCCCAGCAACCGCACATTGATATTTCTATCTCTTTCTCCCTGCCTTCCCTCTCTAAAAATAAATAAATAAATAAATAAATAAAGCAGATAAGGATAAATCAATTGACTTTGGCAACAGGAAGACTTTAGACTTATGAATTCTACAGTTCTGCCCAAAGCAGATCACACGTTATATTTAATTTGAAGCTACATTGAAAGAGGAATGGATAGGAGATGAGGAGCTGAAGACAATTGAGAGAATAAGGGGTCAATGCTTAGTTTACTTAGGATGACACTAGAAATGATGTCTAATATGGTAGCCACCAGCCATTTATGGCTATTTAAATTAATTACATTAAATACAATAAAAAATTCAGTTCCTCAGTCATACTAACAAAATTTCAAGTGCTCAATAATCACGTGTCTAGAAGCAATTTTACTGGACAGTGCACATACAGAACATTTCCATCATCACAAAGTGTTCTATGAGGCAAATGCTGTATTAGAACTTATATTTAAGCTACTAAGATCGATGTGAAAGAAAGGAAGAGGGGCAACCCCTTGAAAAGAAAATCAGATGGGTTCCAAAGAGCACAAGAGCAGCCTTAGATAACTAAAAGGTTTTAGAGATAAAGAAGTTCATTTGTAATAGGAGTTACAAGAAGAGTACAATTACTGGAAAGTTTGAAGGTAAGGAAGCATTCAGCCGAGGGCAAAAGGAAGGGATTAGGGTGTTTGAGAAAAGGGAAGGTATAGACATCTTTGAGGGTGGAAAACTGGCTTTCTAAAGAAAACTAATCTGTAGGACTTCTGAGCAATATTAGGAACTCATTTGGTGTTTGAGTTTGTCAACCTTAAAACAAAATCAACTAGGTATTCTGTCACCAAAAAGTATTTATTCAGGAAGAGAGAAGTATTGTAATCCAGTATGTACAAACATCATGAGCAATATACATGAACTACCATACGCCTGTTCAGAACTCAACTTCAACATCATCCCCCAAGAGCTCCTCCCTGACCTTCAGGTTAACATTTGACCATGGTAAGAGATTGCACTGCTTTAGGGCTCCTCCCATAGGTTCTACCTCCTCCAGAGGCCCTACCTATTGATTTTGTGCAGGTTAAGGTCTCTGTCATAAATTTTATGAAGATTATGGATTTAAAAGTATTTGAAGATGTTTGTTCAGGTGCAGGCAGAGAGAAGACAGGTGGTTGAGTTTATCCAGGGTAGGAGTTTTGCCAAACAAGTACAACAGAGGGAGAGTGAGCCAAGAGGATATTGGCAACAGAATGTTTATGATGATGTATGTGGGCTCAAAACCATACAGAAAGCAATTTTTGGCATGTGTCATGAGCCTGGAAAGGGGTCAAAGAATTAGAAGTGTTGCTGTCAAAGAATGGTTACAGTACCATACTTAAGCAAGTGAGCTGGCATTACAGATGCTGGTGGTCTGAATGGGATATTTGGAATTGAGATTTTAGAGATAGTGAGTTTCTAGTAATGCTAAGGTCCAAGGTGAGCCCATGCTGGGTAAGACATAGGAAGTGGAAGGTTGAGGCAGAATGAATACCCTGTTGTTAGAACTGAGAAGACAGGGTGCTAAGTTTATCATCTGAGTAGAAGCTTAAGTCAGGGAATATTAGAGTGAAGAAAGAGACTATGAAAGAGGAACTAAGTTGTTGAGGGCAGAGTGAACAGAAGGCTGGGAAATGATGGCAAACAGCAGGGGAGGATGGTGACATAGCCTTCTGTCTGGCTACACCTCAGTCTTCTTTTCCCTCTACTATGTCTCTCCCCTATTTCCAGCTTCCTCCCAATCTCATTCTACATTTTCTTTCTCTTTTTTAAAATTTTCCATCTTTCCTCCCCATCTTTTCCCATTTCTAACTTCCTCTCCTCCCCAACTACTTCTCTTTTCCTCTCCTTCTGTCTACCCTCTTATTTTTCTTTGCCCCTCTTATCCCTTCCCTTTTCAGCTCCTACTTCCTTCTTTTCCAATTTATACCTTTTCCTTCCCACCACAGAAGATGGAATAGAATATCTTAGATTATCACAGCTGAAGAAATCTTATTATTAATATTTATTCATATTCCTTCATGAATTCCTTTTTTGTTGTTTATTGAGCCCTATCATAACTCCCATCTTATTGACCTAGATGTTACTATTATGCTCATTTTGTGAAGGAAAGCTGAAGCCATATGTTATCCAAGGATATTAAGCAGCAGGAGCTGGAATTCTGGGCTTCTGAATCCAAGTCTTATGTTTTTGTTGTTATTGTTATAGAACTAGGTATCATCTTGTTAAACAGCAGTGTACATCAGGGTTGAAAGGAGCTAAACTAAGTTCAGAATCTTCATGTTACAGCATGGAAACAGGGATACAGAGAAAGTAAGTAACTTGTCCAAGATCTTGCCACACTTTAGATATTAGGACTCAGGAAGGATGAATAGACAGGGTTATCCTACCAAGAGTAAGGCAAAGTCCCTATGCTACTAATAACTCAGACTAAACTTAGGAAACACCTATGAATCTTTGAACTTCAGATTTTCATCTTCAAAGTAGGAAATGGAAAGGTAAAATGAAAGCCTTGATGTAGATGATCTGTAGGGTCCTACCATGTTCATGTTCTTTGATGAAAAAAAGGACAGTTATCCAATTGCTCATACTAATCCTCTTAAGGACATGTCCCTGGTAACTAGCACAGGGATTTGAAAATTTTTTGTAAAGCCCTAGGTAATAAATATTTTGGGATTTGTGGGTCATATCATCTCTGATGCAACTACTCAACTTTGCCACTGTAGGTACAAAGACCCAGACCCAAACAATACATAAATTAATAATAAGTATGGTTGTATAAAACTTTTTATATGGACCCTAAAATTTGAATTTCATATAATTTGCATGTGTCCCAAAATATACTTTCTTTTATGTTTTTATGTATTTAAAAATGCAAAAAATCATTTTAACTTGCAGGCTATAACAAAACAGGCACTCACAGGCTATAGTTTGCTAAACCCTGACCTGGCAAAATGCCTAGTGTGAGAAGTTCGATCCAAGCTCAGAGGAAGCCTCCAAACCTTCATGTTCTGGGGAGGAGAAGTTAGGACACAGGTCAGCTGAAAACAAGAATAGCCAGTCATTTTACTAAAAGGATTAGGAGTACAATAGAAGGGCACAGCAAAGCAAATATGCCTTCTCTTTTCCTTTGTGTACATTCTTTTAAGCAACTTTTCTGTGGTTCTGCTGGCAATTAGACTTAAAAGATATTAAGGTATGGGTCTGTGGAAAAGGGGTCTAGGAAGCTTGCTTTTAATGAAGTCCCTAGGCCCTGTTCACATGTTTTTAGTTAAGGCCATAAATAAAGTCTTTCTTGCTCTGATGATAGAGTCTACCAGAACTAAGGATTCCACACAAGAATTTGGGTCCAAAACTTCATGGTATACCTACCCATAGCACTTTGTAGTGACTTTTCCCTCTGTGCCTCCCTGGAGAACTATGACCACAGTACATTGAGTACTGTCAGTCCTTACTTACAGTCAGTACTTACAGTCCTGTACCTTGTCCATCTCTTTCTGCCAACCATGCTAGGAAAATCTAATGTGAAAAGAAAAAGTTAAACACAGATATCTATCTCTGCCAAGGGTTTTCCAGGGAGTTATTTCCAGGAAGAACAAGGCTAGGCAAAAGAACAGTTTATTATTTATTGGCTCTTTGAACCTGTCCTGGTTATCTATTGCTATATAACAACCCAAACCCAAAACAAAATGGCTTACAACAAAAGATGGTTTGTGTGGGAACCTTGTCCCCTGCCTCTAAGGCACACGTACATTTGGTGGCCAGAAGTGTTTAGTATGAGTAGTGTTGTGAACAGAGACAGGAGACACGTGGAAGAGTTTTTCCAAAATACCTTACTATACCAGGTAGTCACGTGGAGCCAAGCCAAGGAGGCCAGGATTCATATAAGACACCCTGTTACTCTGATGCTTGAACTTTGAACCCCTCTGCTGTCCACAGACAAAGGTCAATTAGCACTTTAATCCTATTTGCTCCCCACCATAATCATTTTGTCTTAGCCTTATATCAGTCCTCCTAGTCTGTGGAGATGGCAAAGAAGCAGTGAGTTCCATCTAGATGCAAACAACAGACCTTCAATAATAATATGCCGCAATAAATATATATTGAGTAAGTGGATGTTACCCATTAGGGGTCCATTCCTTATCTAAACCCATAGTTTGAATCCATAGCTTAAATAAATTGGATGAGTATCTGTGGAATATCCACTATGTACCAGGCATTTCATTTATATAACCTATATTTTGTGATAATGTTCAAACTTTTCAGTAATCAGTATAATCAGAATATCTGTAGAGATTTCTGTACCAGGATTTGCTATGCTGGGCATCAGCCCTCTAATTGTGGACCATGGGTAGGTCCTTGGTATCCCAGAAGAGGGATGAATGGTACTCAAGTGCTCAGGGGAGTAGCTATATACCAACTCATATGGAAATAATTCAATATTTTATCTGCCAGCAGAGTCTTACCAGTTGTGTGTTGGCTAAACATCAGCCTTGCCCTGCCCTGATTGGTGTGGCTTAGTTGGTTATGTGTTGTCCCACAAAGCAAAAGGCTGCCAGTTCAGTCCTGGTCGGGGCACATGCCTGGGTTGCAGGTTTGGCCCCCAGTGGGGATGCATACAAGAGGTAACTGATCAGTGTTTCTCTCTCACATAGATGTTTCCCTCCCTCTTTCTCCCTCCTTTCTCCTTTCCCTAAAAAATAAACATAAAATCTTTAAAAAAAATCAGCCTTGCCTTATAAAATTCTCACAATGCCCTGAAGTTAGTGCTGCCATTTTGTAGATGGAAAAACAAAGCCAGGAAGTGAAAATATTTTGTTCAAGACCACATAAACAGTAGATAGCAAAGTAAATTTCAAACTCAGCATGTTGGGATTCAAAAGCTGCATTCTTTCTCTAGAATTCTGACGCCTCATAAAAAGTTCCATAGTCACAAAACCCCTAGGAAGCAAGTTTTATTACATATGAGAAGACTGAGCTCAGAATGATGTGTAACTAGAGCTATTCTCTAAACCCACTCCTACCCATATGTGTTTATTTATCATCAAGTACATTAGGTCTTTTACATATATTCAGTGAACACATACTATTCCCAGGATATAGTTAGGTTCCTAGTGAAGTCTCTAGGAGCTTCAGAAATTGGGCCTTGTCACCATTTACTTGTCCTGTTGGTCATAATTACTCATTAGAGATAGGTCATCTGTTTGCATACTTTTACTTTCCCATTCTTGACCACACCTCTTTGGTGGTATATGCTATTCATTTTTCAGGATTCAGCTCATATTTTATCCCCTCCAGGAAGCTTTCTCTAACCCAAGACTGGGTTAGATGCTCCTCTTTTGTGCTTCTACACATACCACCTCTCCACTCACTCTGTCCCTTGTTTACTTATGTTGTAACACTGGGTGATGTATTGTGTATCTCCATACTAGATTTAGAGTTCCTTGAAGGAAGGGACCGTGTCCCATCACTCTTTACACAACATGGCAATGTATTTATTGTTATAACATGATTCACTCTTTTAAGGGAACTCCAAGTTTCCTGGAAGAATCAGACTAGAAATTAAAAAGATGTTACAACTAATACCACAGAAATACAAAAGATCATAAGAGACAATTACAAATAATTATACGCCAACAAAGTGGACATCCTAGAAGAAGTCGGTAAATTTCTAGAAACATACCTACAAAAACTGAATTATGATGAAATAAAAAATGTGAACAGATAGAGTACTAGCAAGGAGATGGAATCAGTATTGAAAAACCTCCTAACAAACAAAAGTCCAGGACCAGATATCTTCACTGGTGAAAACTACCAACCATTCAAAAAAGAATTAATACCAATCTTTATCCAAAAAATAAAAAAGGGAGGACTCTTTCAAACACAGTTTGTGAGGCCAGCATTACCCTGATAACCAGACAATGCCACACACAAGAATTACAGGCCAATATTCCTAGTGAACATAGATGCAAAATTTTCCAACAAGATATTAGCAAACCAAATTCAACAATACATAAAAAAGATCATACACCATCATCTACTTTTATTCAACATAGTATTGGAAGTTTTAGCCAGAGCAATTAGACAAGAAAAAGAAGTAGTTATCCAAATTGAAAAGAAGTAAAACTGTCACTATTTGCAGATGACATGATATTATATATATAGAAAACCCTAAAAACTCCATCAAAAAACTGTTAGAATAGGCAAATTCAGTAAATAAGTTGCATGATACAAAATCAATACATAAAAACGTGTGGCAAACTATCAGAAATAAAACAATCTGCTGCTTCTGCTGCTCCTGGTGTTGCTTGTGTGCTCATTCGGTACAGACGCGGTACCTCTTTTGTGAAGCGGCAGTTGAAGAGACACCAGTGCTCACCATGGCAGACGTAAAGCCCAAGGAAGGGGTCAAGACTGAGAATAATGATCATATTAATTTGAAGGTAGTAGGGCAGGATGGTTCTGTGGTGCAGTTTAAGATTAAGAGGCATACACCACTTAGTAAACTAGTGAAAGCCTATTGTAAAACATAGGGCTTGTCAGTGAGGCCAATCAGATTCTGATTTGACGGGCAGCCAATCAATGAAATAGACATACCTGCACAGTTGGAAATGGAGGATGAAGACATAATTGATGTGTTCCAGCAGCAGACAGGAGGTGTCTGCTAAAAAGGGAAGCTGTTACTTCAGAACTCTGTCCCTCCAAACCAAGAAGCCATTCTCAGTTAGTAAACTGTAATTTGGTTCCACCACATTCTGACTACTACAGTCTAGTTTTCTCTATTCTTTCATTTTCCCTTTCCCCATTCCTTTAATTGTGCATAAAGCAACTGATGTATGTGCGCAAGCACTTGCATTTTTTTTTAACTGAATAGCCAATGGTATGTTTTGATCAACATCAAATGGAAATGAGATGGGGAAAAATACTGGTTCTGTGAAAATACCCCCTTTCTCCATTAGTGGCATGCTCATTCAGCTCTTATCTTTATATTCCAGTAAGTTATTTTGCTCTCACTATTTAACAAAGACAAAAACAAAACATAAAAATCCTTGCATATCTTGTTTGACTGGAGATTTTAATGTTTCTCATTCATCATCGTAAAACCAAGGACAGTTCATAACTTTTTTGTATGTAGCTGTCACACATAGGGCAATCTGTCTTTAAGTAGGGATAAATGAAAAGAAATGAATCCTAGTTTTCCCTTCAAATCCAGCATTTTGTTGTTTAAATAAACTTGTTTTTTTTTAAAAAAGAAAACAATCCCATTGCATCAAAAAGAATAAAATACATAGGAATAAATTTCACCAAAGAGTTGAAAGACCTATATATTGAAAACTACAAGACATTAATGAAATATATTAAGGGAGATACAAATGTAAAGATATTCCGTGCTCATAGACTGCAAGAATTAATAATGTTACAATGTCCATTATCCAAGGCACTATACAGATTCATTGCAATCCTTGTCAAAATCCCAATGGTATTTTTCACAAGATAGAACAAACAACCTTAAAATTTGTATGGAACCACAAAAGACCTCAAATAGCCAAAGCAATCTTAGGAAAGAAGAACAAAGCTGGAGGCATTATGCGGCCTGATTTCAAACTATATTACAAAGCTATAGTAATTAAAACATTATAGCATTGTTATAAAAATAGACACATAGAACAATGAAACAGAGTAAATAGCCTAGAAATAAACCCTTGCATATATGGACAGTTAATTTACAACAGAGGAGCTAGTTCCCTGAATGCAAAATCAGGATGATAGTATATTAACTCAGATTAACAAATACTATCAGATAATTTACTGGTGTGTGTTATTTACTTATTCTAGTTTTTATTCCAAACAATCCAAGCTTTAAAAAATAAGTAAAATAAGTCAACATTACTTAATTCATAAATTGTTATTGTTACCTCTAATGAGAGGCTTAAGAATCTCAAAGGAATTTTGCATTAATTGAAAGACTGGCAATCACCCTTAAAAATAATGATGTTCAAGCCCTGGCTGGCGTAGCTCAGTGGATTGAGCGCGGGCTGGGAACCAAAGTGTCCCAGGTTCGATTCCCAGCCAGGGTACATTCCTGGGTTGCAGGCCAGAACCCCCAGCAACCACACATTGATGTCTCTCTCTCTCTCTCTCTCTCTCTCTCTCTCTCTCTCTCTCTCTCTCCCCCCCTTCCTTCTCTAAAAATAAATAAATAAAATCTTAAAAAAAATAATGATGTTCAACAAAATGAACATCAAAGCGATGTGCAACGAAGTGAAGTGAAGTTGTACTTGTGTTTAGAAAGCAATAGTCCAGCTTAGCTCAAAAGTGTAAATAGAGGGAGGGAAAGTTGAGTGTTTGGAGAAATTCAGTAAATGAGTAGCAAAACTGATAACTAATTCCAACTTCCCTGTTCCCGGTGATAACAATAGCTCTTTAATTCCCACAGTCAGCCTATTAAAAGGCACATCAGCATTTATAACACTGAACATTAATCTGGTCTAATCATAAAGATCATGTCACTTAGTGACTAAAAAGGAAAATGAAAAAAAAATGAAGACAGTTGATGTGTTACGATGTAGAATTTTGGGTGCATTTTTCCATTTGCAATATTTTCTTATAGCATTGTTTGTGCAACAAATTCGTACTTTAAAAAGTATAACACACTGGAAATGGTTCATTGTGAAGAAAATTAAAACACTTGCAAATTTGAAAAATAAGACTGGTAGCTTTTCACTGTTAGGGCCAACAGCCATAACAATTCCAGTGTCCTGAACTGACATGAATATATATAAACAGGGAGCAAAGAATAGCATAGCATATAGTCAATCTATTTAAAGTGGCCAGCAATCTAACAATAATTCATATTTGCTTTGGATAATTGCCTCTTATTACCCTGTCTGTAAAGTTGTTCCTTCCTTCTTCTGTGCTTGCTATATACTTCCAATTCTCCTTTCCATCTAGCACAAAACTTAGTGTGTAGCGGGTCCTTGGCATAGCATTTGTAGATTTTATTTTACTAAGCTTATTCTCTTTGTAATTAACAAATTAATTCCCTTAATCTCTGTGAATTTACAGCAATGTGTTGCTCATTTATTAACAATGCCAATCGTTAGTACATCTGCACTAATAACATATGGGCAGTTTTAAATTAACTTTTATATTCTTTATGCATTCAGTCTTTTTTATGATAATGTATAATATGTGAAGGAAAAAAAATCAATCTTAGAGAGATTTAATGGCAGAATTTGGGGCCAGATCCCCAAAGCCAGTTCTAGTTACACTATACCATAATTTTAAAAATGTTTAATATCTAGAAAATAATCCCTTTAGATATGTCCAGGCTGTACTAAATATAAGGCTGAGTCATTCCAATCCTAAAATGAAGACTACTTTTATCTTCATTCAATTAAAAAAGCATTTATTCTATGCATAGCACTAAGTATATATCCTGTCTAGAAGTCCAATAGTAGTGATATGTTTAATTAAAGTTCTTTTTTGGTATGTGAGTTATTATTATTAAACAACAATAAGATATTTTATTGTGTTGTTAAAAATATAGCATATGCTTCAATTCTCCTCTTGCCTCTTTTTTCTTTCTTTTTAATATGTTTTTAAAATATTTCATTTATTATTTATTTTTAGAGAGAGGAAAATGGAAGGGGAAAGAGAGGGAGGGAAACATCAATGTGTGATTGCCTCTCACATCCCCCTAATGGGGACCTGGCCTGACCCAGGCATGTGCCCTGACTGGGAATCAAACCGGTGACCCTTTGGTTTGCAGCCTGTGCTCAATCAACTGAGCTACACCAGCCAGGGCTTTCTTTTTTTCTTTTTAACAGACTTTATTGTTTAGAAAAGTTTGAGATTTATAGAAAAAATGAGATTGTAATACAAAGTTCCCATATACCCCATATACATACAGCTTTTCCTATTAACATATTTAGTATGGTACATCTGTTACAATTAACAAACCAGTATTGGTACAATATTATTAATTAAAGTCCTTGGATTATTAGATTTTCTTAGTTTTTAACCTAGTGTCATTTTTCTGTTCCACAATTCCACCCATGATACCACATTACATTTAGTTGTCTTATCACTTCAGGTGCCTCGTGGCTAGTTTCTCATACTTTTCTTGGTTTAATAACTTTGACAATTTTGAGTATAGGTCAGGTATTTTATAGTATTCCCCACTACTGGGATTGGTCTGATGTTTTTCTTAGGACTGAGGTTATAGGTTATTGGAAAGAAGATTATAGAGATAATATGCCATTTTCATCACAGCATGAGTGTACATACTATCAACATGACTCATGACTATTAATGTTGGCCTTGATTACGTGGCTGAAGCACTGTTGGACAGACTTCCCCAATGTAAAGTTATTCTCCCTGCTCCCACCCTTCCATACTGTTTGCTTTGGAAGAATGTCACTATGCCCAGCCCACACCCAAGGAGTAGGGACTTACGTTTTATGCTCATCCCTTCTTTTTTGTCTAATTTGTATCATCTTAATTTCCCTTTCAGATATCTTAAAGTGGTTCTAAATAAAACTAGAGGAAAGTAAGTGGCATTTCAAATCCTGACTCTACATGAACTAGCTGTATGATCTTTTAAATTTCCTCCCTTGTTGAATAGGGATAATACAATACTTCTCTGCTTTGAGGATTAGGACCTTCATATAATGACAGAGAAGGCCCACACAAGGTCTTTTTCTTTTACATTCTAATTTAATCTTTAATCAAATCCTGCTGATTCTACCTGCAATATACATCCAGAATTCAGCAACTTTCATTGCTACCATTCTGGTTCAAGCCACCATCAATCTCTCCCTTAGGTTTTTGCAGTAGCCTTCTAACTAGTTTCCTTACTTCTGCCCTTGCCTCTCCAGTTTATTCTCAGTGGGGCAACTACAGTAGTCTTTTTAAGACCAAAAATCAGATCTTATTGGTTCCCTGTTTAAAATCTTCAAATGGCTTCCTATCACACTCAAGAATGCAGCCAAGTCCTTATCATGGCCTAGAAGAACCCGAATGATCTACCAACACCTCCTCCCCTCTTCAACTCTTTTTTTTAAATGACTAATTCCATTTATTCCAAACAAAACAAAACAAATAGGAGCCCTTCAACTCTTGATAATCCTCTCCTCACTCACTCTGCCCAGCACATACTAGTCTTCATGATTTTTCTTAAAAATGCCAAGAGGCTCCCATCCCAGGGTCTTTGCATCCATCAAGGGTGTGTGACTTGTACCTCTCTCCTGAAAGAACTTGCCAATCAGCTGCAAAGAGTACACTTGCCTGACTGCCTCTTGCTGGCCTTTAGGATCTGCCTTAGCTTTGGTGCTTGCTCTTTCAGGAAACCTCAGACTATTATTGAGCACAGCAAGAGTTCTAGCCATTTCTAACTACTGTGGGGCTCCTCTAATGTCCAGAGCTCCCCACTGAGTTGGCCAACACTTTGTCACACGTGCATTGCTGTCTGAGGCTTTTCCTGCTCTCAAACCAGAGCTGAGGAACTGCCCATCATTTCCCTTAAAATGTGTGCCCAGGAATCTTTGCAGGAAAGTAGAGAATGACATTCTGTGGAGCATGTATTTCATGGCTAGTTTCATACATTTACACTCTGTCAAAACGATGGACACATTCAAAACAAGACAGTCTACAAACGCAGTTCAGACTTCAAGGCACTCCCATATTACTCAGTAAACTAACAAAAGTAGACTCTAGAGGAAAGTAAGTGGCATTTCAAATCTTGACTCTGTACTCACTAGCTGTGTAGTATCTTAAGTTTCCTCCCTTGTTGATTAGGGATTATTCCTCTCTACTTTGACAGGACAGTAATAGACAAGAGCCGAGAAGGCCCAGTTACCAACAATAGTTGTGGAGCTTACAAGTTATTACACCAATATTAATACCGTATGCCACATATATACATATGCCATGTATATTTATACCATATGCCCTTTATGTACGAAGAAAAATTTTAAAGATTTTATTTTTCTCTTTTTAGAGAGGAGAAAGGAAAGAGAAAAAGGCAGAGAAACATCAATGTGTGGTTGCCTCGCACACACCCCCTAAACGGGCAGCTGGCCTGCAACCCAGGCATGTGCCCTGACTGGCAATCCAGCCTGCGACCCTTTGCTTCACAGGCCTTGTTCAATCCACTGAGCTACACCAGCCAGGACTATGTACAAAGGAATTTTTAAAAATATTTATTTACTTTTAGAGAGAGGGCCAGAAACATGATGTGAGAGGAAAACATCCATCAGTTGCCGCTCATACACATGGGGAGGGGATGCGCCCCACTGCAACCCAGGCAGGTGCCCCGACTGGAACAGAACCTGGCGGGTCTTTCGCTTTGCGGGGGGAGGCCCAACAACCAACCACATCAGTCACGGATATATACAAAGAAATGTTTTTAAAAACGTTTGTTATTGAGAAGAGAGGACGCTTCTTAGGAAAGAAACTGAAAGAAGTCTAACTTGCCCTCTCTTTTGCCCATTCAAGTCAAGAATTTCACTCTCTTCTATTCTTGGAGCAACGACCGGGCGATCACAAAAAGGAGCAATCGCTTCCTTTGCTTTGCGCATTTCTGGCAAGCTGCGGTTTTCATTTTGCGTAGGCAAGGCCCGCCCTATCCCGGAACTTAACCGTTGACGAAAAAAATTAAGTGTTTAAATCCTCCGGAACCTGATCCCGGAACGCCAGGGTCGCCTTCGTTTCTCCAAGGAGGCTTGGGATTGGCCTAGCTCTGCCCGTGTGCGGGGCACTGATTGGCTGGCGTACCAGCCCGTCAAGAGACACTAGGTGAAACCTCCTGTATTCACCCTGCACCCTGTTGGGTCGGATTTCTGACCAGTCAGCAGGCGAGGCGCGGGCTTCGGTTTCACCAGCTAGTGTTTGCCGCCTGGGTTCCCGCGACCCCAACGTCCCAGGGCGGGGTCGGTGGAGGTGCTCCTTGGAGCTTATCTCTGTTCCGGCTTAACAAACAGACCTGGGCTTGGCGGAGGTTGCGGTGAGTTGCACTTTATGCTTTGGCTTTCAGTAGGAGGCTGCAGTGGGGACCGGGAAAGGACGGTGGGTAACGTTCAAGGCCCCGTAGTGGGTTCAGCCCTCCAGGAGCCTGGATTGATGGCGCGAAGGGGAACTAATGGGAGAAATAAGTGGACCACGAATTCCTTGAGAATCATCTTTGCTTAGGTATGTGAAAGAGGTTTTCAGTCGACAACATGCCATTTGTAGTTGTTTTCACTGTGAAAATTTCTGGAGAACTGAACCGTTCTATGCTCGATCTTGAATTCTTCACATTATCTAGCTCAGTCAGCTACATAGTAAAGGATCGGTTAATGTTTGAAGTTAGAGTTCTACTGTAAGTAATGTGTAAACAAGCAAGTCTGAAAATGCGATGTGTGTGAACACAGGCAGAAATAACATTACCATGGTGTCCAGGATATGGTTTCACAGAGGAAGTGATATTAGAGTTGGATTGCGAAGGATGATGGGGGTTTACCAAGCATTGTTAGTAAAGGGGACAGCCTGTGCAGATACTCAAACTCGGGGAAATGCAAGTAATTCAGTTTGACTGGGATGTAGGATGAGTGGATAAGGGATAAAGTTGGAACAAGACGGACCAGATTGTGATTGTTTTTTATTCTGTATGTATGGAAGAGCCATCAACTTTTTAAGCAAGAGAATAATTAAATCAGATTTATATAGAAGTAACTTAGCAAACTGTGGGGACTTACAGTAAGCCTGGTTAGTCGATGAAGTCAGGAACTAAGTGGAGATGGAAACACAGAAATTTTATGAGGGAAGAAGGAGGAAAGAGAGGTAAGGATGATTTGATGATTTCTATTTGGTACATGATACCTCCTAGCTTTTCCAGGTATAGGTGTTATGTGGTTTTGGTTTCATTGGCTTTAATTGCTTGCATGATGCTGTCAGAACAAACTGTCTCATGTGTATCATTTTAAATGAGAAAGGATCAACATTATATTTTTTACCCTAAGTCATAAAGAAAGAAGAGACATATATGGAGTTTTAAACCTCCTCTGTTTAATGAAGAAAAATGGCACTCTGTATACTTCTTAGGGTTACAGTGATCAAGGAGCTGAATACTGTCACCCATGACAACCAAGCAGCACAGAAAGGCTTTAGATTTTAAAACCTGCATCCAAAGAGCTCTTCATGAAGTCCACATACCTCCAAGAAGGACTTTTAAGTCAACCTTACAAGGGTGCTTTCAATAGGATTTTATTCTTGTAAATGTTTTCAGCCTCTGACTTTATCTTTTTAAAAAATCTCTTCTAAATGACTTCTGCACCTGCATTATTAACTCTTTCCACACTTATCTTAATTTTGACAATTCCTTTTTGCTAGAATTGAAATGGAAGGTATAGGGCCAAAAAAACTCTTAAGGCAAAAATAAAAGAATATAAGAAATACCGAACTGTAAAGAAAAGACTTAGAGGTCTGTATTTTGCTTCAATAATATTTAAATGTAGATACCCAGTATGTAATTAGAAAAATGGGTTTGAAACTCAGAAGAGAGGTGAAAGCTGCAAGTTTGCTGTACACAGATGGGTGTGGAAACAATGGGAGTGATGAGACTACCCATAGAGGGCTGGTGGAAACAAAAGAGACCACTGATTTTGCAGTGATTCAAATCAGTTTGTGGGGATGCAGTATTTACCTTCCATATGCACAAGGATGAAGGTTCATTGATCATTGTAGACCCAATAAACATCTAACCCAAATTATGCCTTGTGGGTTTTTAAAAAATATTTTGCAGCTTTTGGTCAAAATCTTATATATTAAATACTACCTGACATATCCAGCTCACTTAGTTGATATAATGATCTTGGGGCAGAATCTGTGCTTTCCTTAATGAATAGATACATTGGTAGGGTCTGATGCCTAGGATAAATATTAATATTAATTTGTAGGCAGAATGACTATAAAGTATGAAAATAATTGGAACCCACAAGGATTTTATCTTATTAATCTATAGATGAAAACACTTTATATAAGTAACCTAATTTTGTCTGTAATTTAATTTTGTCTGTTAATAAGTGGTTAAATCATGTTTCTTATTTTTTATTTGTGTCACTCATTAGTAATATCCTCTTTTTTAGGATACTGAGCATTTGAAATTGAATAAATCATTCACCAACTATCATGGAGCCTCCATATCCTCTTGCAGTGTCCCAGATGAATACCAGGTATAGAAATATTTTTTATATAATTTTTTCCCCACAATCGCTCACATAACTTGGGAAGGTATATTGGAATAGAAGGAGAAAAAACTTTAGAATCAGAAAAATCTGGGTGCATATCTCAGCTCTGCCAATTATTAGGTGGGTGACATTGATCAAGTTAATTAACTTCTCTAATCCTCAGTTTCTTCATCTGTAAGTTGGGGATAGTAATTTCTATCTAACAGAAGATTTTTGTGAAGGGTTAAATATAGGCACTTGGTAAATTTTCATTTCATTCCCTCCTTTCCTTATTTTAGTTTAACAGAAGATTTTTTAAAATTAGGTTGTTGCCTATTTTGCATATTTAAAAAATTATGTATTGATTTTTAGAGAGGAAAGGAGAGAGAGAGAGACATCAATTTGTTGCTCTACTTATTTATGCATATATTGATTGATTTCTTCTATGTACCCTGATGGGGGATGGAACCTACAACCTTGCTGTATTGGGATGAGCTGCCTGGCCAGGGCAAGGATCGTTTTATTGATGGAAATAGTACCTGAACTATTAAGGCTAAAAGTGGGAAAGTGGTTGGATTCTCTTCCTCTTCTAAACCCTAATTCCTTGCTGGTAAAAATTTCAGATTGGATATACCTAGTTTCCTTAGATATCCTTAAGCCTTTTCCCACTCATATGGGGTAGGAAGGAGGAGCTTGCCATCTGTTTCCTGATTTCTCAGTCTGTCAGTAAAAAGGGGACCGTTAAATTATCTGTGTTATTTGCTTCTTTGGATCCTTTATTGTTCTTTTTTTCCTCTAAGGAAGAACAATTAGTGCTGACATATGAATTTTTTTCATCTAAACTAGGATTGCATCCATGAGTTACCTTTATTCTTCGTATTGCTTTTCTTTGTACCAGATGTCTTTTGATCAAGACAATGGGAAACATGACCCAAAGAGGCTATCTTATTTCTTTTGCTTAATTTTGACCTTTTTGTTCTACTGCCACCTCTTATTCTTTGAAAATTTGTCAACAAGTTTTTTTCTTTTTTAACTTATTATTGGGTCAAATTTATTCCTTATATTCTAGGTAAAATAATATACCCATGTGATTTAAACTGATTACTCCTGGTATACTTAATTCTAGTTTTTTTAAAAATCATATTCATCTCTAGTTTTCTGGAGGGTTTTGTTTTATTGAAACCTCTCGTTTTTAGTAACCCATGGGCTTTAGCAATTTTGAAATATTTTGGGGTTACACACTGCTTTGAATATCTGATAGCCATGAATATCATTTCCTAAGAAAAAGTACTTATATACATACATGCAAAGTTTTGTGTGCAATTTAAGGGTGTTTTTATTTCACCTCCCTCCAATATCTATGTTTATACCTTAAGAAAAAGACTAAACAGCATTTATTAAAATCTTGTAGTGCCAGGTGCTTTGTATACATTATTCTTAATTAATCTTCACAACAAACCTATGAGTTGTAAATACCATTATTATTCCCTTCTATTTTTCTTAAATGAGGAAACTTGTACCCTAGAGAGATTAACAAACCCAAAGTTATACAATTGGTAAGTAGTATAGCCAAGATTTAAACCTGATATTATTTCTATTCTATATTGCAGTGAAGTAAACCTGAAGTAGTGTAGGTTGGCCTTTAAAGGGATTATGGACTGCTGAGAGCAAAAGAAATACCTAACATTAATACTTGCAATTAGCCAGGAATTTTTCTAAGCGCTTTACATGTATTGACTCATTTAATATTCAATATAACTGCCAAGAGATGCTTATATTAATTCTGTTTCACTGGTGAGGAAACTGAGGCACAGAGACATTAAATAACTTGATCGAGTTTACACAACTAGCAAATTTTGAAGCCAGGATTCAGACCCATCCAGCTGATTGATGTCCAGACTTTTGGCTTTTAGCCCTTGCGTCCTACTGCCTTTCATCCATTGGTAAATGATAAATACGGGGTCTGGCAGAAGTAACGCCCCTCTTTTTTATCATAAAACCATAAGCATATAATTCTGTAACATAACAATGTCATACTCAAGCATACCATATGAAATTTTAGGTGGCAAGTTTAAATTAAAACTATAAATTATTACATCCATATTATTACCCTACCAACCACATTCAAGCAGGTGTGCCTTCTGCGGGACCCTATCTGTTAGATATAGAGACATAGATAGATACACTGACAGTTTGTCACTTACTAGCTTTGTGACCATGAGCAAATTTCTTAGCCTCAGATTATGTTCTCATTACAAAACAGGCAGATTAAACATCCTTCCTATAGATATAATGCACTCAAATTAGGCCAGGACTTGAAAGCATACAGCTAGAATGTGGTGGAGCCAGAATTCACACCTGGGCTCTAAAGTACTATACCGCTGAACTTCTAGAAGAATAAGCTTTGAAATCAACTACACTTAGTTTCAAATCCCAGCTCTGCTACTTAATTGATGCATGAAGCTAGGAAAGTTACAGTTTGTTTTCAATAAAGTGGACAATAAAGTGTTTCTGGAACAGTTTTAGAAATACTGTGTAGGTGAAATGCCCGGTAGGATGCCTGATATACCTAGTCGGTGATTAGTAAACTGGCGCTAGTTGAGAAGCTTCATCAAATGATCCAAGAAAGTAAGAGGGTTTATGATACGATAAATATTCTTTCAGTTCAACTACTTAACAGTCTACTGCCAGGCAAAGGCACGTTGTCCGTAGCTCACTGTCAAAGCTTTCTTGCTTTAACTACATGCAACTCTTGTCCTTTCTTTCCATTGTCTTTTTCTTATAGCGGTTTTCTTACGTTACTCACATAAATAAAATCTTTGTGATGGTACCGTATATGATTTAGGGTACCTTTATTCGACTCCTAGGATCTGTGTCAAGGAATTACTTATAAGGTGCTTTTGATGCTTCATTAATTAACTTATGTGATAGGGCCCAAGATACCAAATTTGGAAACTGAAAAATAAAGAGTATTAAGTTTTTGTGTTTTTCATAATTTTATAGGTATAAACTAGAAATTAGTTCTAAAGGACAGAATTGATTTTAAATTTCAATGTAAATTCATGGCTTATATACGTTTTTTTCTTAAATAGGATTTTATAGGATTAGTGCTACTGGGTTGTTTTTTTTTTTTAAAGCTTATATGTGTATAAATTTAGGTATCATAAGAAAAAAAAGGACAAAAAGCTTTACCTAAAGTTTGAGTGCTTATTCTCTTGATAGTAGTTAGTACTTACAAGTGATTTTTCTTTCATGTTTTAAAAATATTTTCAACTTTCTATGGCTGGTGTAGCTCAGTGGATTGAGTGCGGGCTGGAAACCAAAGTGTCCCAGGTTCGATTCCCAGCCAGGGTACATGCCTGGGTTGCAGGCCATAACCCCCAGTAACCGCACATTGATGTTTCTCTCTCTCTCTCTCTCTATCTCCCTCCCCTCTCTAAAAATAAATAAATAAAATCTTAAAAAAAAAAGATTTTAAAAAAATATTTTCAACTCTTCTAAAATAACAAAAGCAGTAAGAAGCTTCATCATTTAAACTATTTCTTTTAAACTTTCTACTCAGTTTGCTTTTCATTGTTCTTTGACTTGAAACTATTTTTTTAAGGTTTTCTTCAAGCAGGATGGTACCTTTTTACTTTCCTCCATCAAAGTGTGCACTTTGGAACCCAGTGCCAATTGGAGATTTCATCTATTTACACCTTAATTACTACAGGTATGAGATGTTTCTCTTTTCAGATCAAACCAGTATGAACAGGAGTCAGAAAGATGTCTAAGGCAAAATTGATTACTATGACTTTTTTTTTTACTTTTCTATTTATAATCTTCTCTCTGCTTTTTGAAAAAATCTTTCTTCATGCTTTTGAGAAATGATTTTCATTTTACAGTTAACATAGTCTGCAAACCTACAGTTCTAAGTATTATAAAAACTCAAGAGACAAAATAATAATCACTGAAAGTTTTTTTCTTAATGCTTCTGCATGATGTCTTTGTAGAGCATTGAAAAGATTGAACTGAGTTTGAGAGTAGACCATATTAGAAGGAATATAAAATATTATGGTTATGGCCAGAATCTTGAAAGAAAGACACAGAAACTTAGGCTTAAAGTAATAGAAAACAGAGATTAATTGAGTTTTTTAATATAAGGGAGTTACTTGTTAAACGCAGAATTCTAAGGCTGGATCATAACGGGAAGAGCCTAGAGTCAGCCTAGCTATGAGAGGGTTTTCTGTAATATAAGAAACATAGATTTATGCAATAGTGGTTTAAGGTGCTATAATTGAAGTTAGATAGCTTAGATGGTCATGTTCTGATTCTACCATTTCTTATTTATGTGACCTCAGTAAAGAGGCTAAGGGCCAGTTTTCTTATTTATAAAATGGGGATAATGATACTCGTTTCATAGCACTCTTGTAAGGGTTAAATGAGACAGACTCTGAAAAGCGTCAGTTGGCACAGTACCTGTAACATAAGAAGTATTCAGTAAATGGTAGCTATTACAAGGGTTTGGAGCAGTAGTGAGATCAAGAGGAAAGAATGAAACAAGGTGTTTTTAAAGAAACCATTTCTAGCATTTGATGACATACTGAACAGAGGAACTAAAGGGGAGATACAAATCAAAAAGTATTTAAGTTCTAAACCAGTTGGCAGAGAAAGGGGGTATCATTAACAGAAAGAGTCTTGTTGAAGTACAATTTGTTAGACTTGTTCATTCTTTTCTCCATGTCTCTTATCTTTTATATTTTCTATTTTCTTTCTCTGCTACTTTTTGAGTAATCTCTTTTGTTCTTCAACTCTATTAATTTTCTTTTTTAGCTGTGCTTAATTACCATCTAACCTGTTCATTTAGGTTTTTTTAAATGTGGAAGCGTACTGTATATATGAAAGATTTTATATACGCACAGTTTAATTGATTGTATTTTAATTCTACAAGTTTTTTGCAGTTCGTTTTTAATTGGCTAGTATATTTAATATTATTTTGTTTCTTGCTCATATTTTAGGGTTCCTTTTATATTTCTTTAAACATTTAGATAATATTTATTTATATTCTATATTCATTAATGCTAGACAATAGGTAAACCAATCAATGTGACTATTTAATTCCAACTTTACAAAAACAGGAGGTTGGGTTCATAATTTCTCAAGCTCTGTTCTGGTTCATAAGTCAGGCAAATGCCTGGAAAACAACTGTAACTCCAGCATGTGCTTATTGGAGTCCTGACTTCCAGGCAGCCCTCTCTGTGCCCTGCCTTTGACCCTAGGATTTCCTCACAATGATTGTTCTGTACATTTTTAAAGATGCGAGTTATATTTTAGGCAGCATTTCATGGCAGGAGGTTTTTTGAGGATATTAGACCCACTGCCTTCATAAAACACTTGTTGTTTTACAGAAATCCAAAGCTTGTGGTAACTGAAAAGACCATCCGACTTGCTTGTCGACATGCCAAGCAGAATAAAAAGAACTTGCCATGCTTTTTACTTGGTTCTCTCACAGTAGATGAAGGTAATATATTTTTAAAAATATTATTTTTAGGAGCTCTTCCTCAGGAGGTGTACAGAGCACTCCTGCCTTGTTTTTAGTGATTCCTGAGCAATTCTAGCACATTTTGTGAGTACTCAACATCAATATTGGTGGACAAGAGAAAATAGCCTTCTCATCACTACAGTTAAGAGTGTGGTGTTGAGGAAGGCAGACATCAACCTCACCAAGAGGGCAGGAGAGCTCACTGGATGACATGGAACGCATGATCACCGTATGCAGGATCCATCCGATACAAGATTCCAGACTGGTTCTTGAATAGACAGAAGATGTGAAGAATGGAAAATACAGCCAGGTGCTGGCCAATCGCCTGGACAGCAAGCTTCACGAAGACCTGGAGTGGCTGAAGAAATCTAGGGCCCACAGAGGGTTGCAGCAGTTCTGGGGTCTTTGTGTTTGAGGGCAGCACACCCAAACCATGGCTCACTGGGGTTGCACTGTGGGTGTCCAAGAAGAAGTAAATCTGTAGGCCTTGTCTGTTAATAAATAGTTTATACACCAAAAATTATTTTTATGACTGCAATAAAGTTTATGTTTAGTAATTCAGCCAATTATTGTAATGTACTTGTGCTGATTTTCTTTGCTATATATCAAGGTTATGAAAAAGAATAAAATTTGGCATTACCCATCACAGATTTTAGTCTGGTCGGGCGGAAGAATATATATGCAAGTCATTTTTTAAAAAAGAGCTTAGTGTTACAATTAGTATGAATACAGTGTTTTGCTATAATGTATGTTTGATTGGTTTCATGTTTTAAATTGGCATACTATGTAATAATTGCTGTTTTTGTTCTTCAGATGAAGAAAGTGTGAAATTGACAGTGGATCGCTTTGATCCTGGTCGAGAAGTACCTGAGTGCTCTGAAAGAACACCTACTGCTTCTCTTCCTGAGGACTTTGTGATTCCATGCAAAGTTCATACTCATGGACTTTGTTCAAGAGAAATAATAGTTCACAACACAGATAACCTCAGTTCAGCTTTTAAGGTGAGATTTGTTGATAACTTAATTATTCTTAACATAAGAATTAAACTGTGTGCTATGTTGTATTTTAATAAATCAGTATATACTAAGTATTCATAATAACTTGTTTACCTAAACTACAATTAAACTTGGTTTCTAAGGGCAGAAATCCTGGATAGGTAGTACAGGTAGTGTTCCAGAACAAGAAGCAGTATGTCCAGGGTAGCAAAGTGCAGTACCTGCTCAGGGTGACTTTATTTATTTATTTTTAAAGATTTTATTTATTTATTTTTAGAGAAGGGAAGGGAGGGAGGAAGAGAGAGAGAGAGAGAGACATCAATGTGTGGTTGCCTCTCGGCATGGCCTCCACTGTGGACCTGGCCCGCAACCCAGGCACGTGCCCTGACTGGGAATCAAACCTGCGACCCTTTGGTTCGCAGCCCACGCTCAATCCACTGAACTACACCAGCCAGGGATCAGGGTGACTTTAATAGCATAAATTTTTGCTGAATTTGTCTGCAGTCACGCTGGAGTATTACTTTGTCCAGATCATAGAGAGCCTTGTCTGCCAGGTTAATGAATTTGAACTTTGTCATGTGGGTATGTAGAGTCACTGAAAGTTTCTGAAAAGAGGAAATACTGTTAAATCAGGGGTGGTTAACTTGATAGGGCAGGCTGACCTATGAAGTCAGAGTAGTGAGACCATTGCAGAGTCAGCTGGTTGTTAAAGAGGGGCGCATTAGCCTGTAGTAGAGTGGTGGCAGACTAGAAAGGACACAGCATGAGCAACTACAGAAGAAGAACCTCCTTGACAATTCGGGGTAATAAAAGAAAGAGGAATGGACTTCAGTTCTCTGGGACTGAGTCAGAGTTAATTTGCAGCCATTTTTCTCCCATGCAATAAATATTTATTAGACATGACATTCTCCAATAAGAATTGGAAATACTGTGGAAACATCTAAGTTGGAAATATGTGATGGAGCTTAATATAGTCAATCTTAATTGCTTTGACAAAATTAGTCATATAACCTTTTGTTCACAGAAAAGAAATGAGATAATTGAAATGCTGTAAGTCAAATTGTTTAATTTTATTAGTGTACAATATATAAGTACATGTGTCAGAATCAAATAAAACCTTTGGAGATGTTACAAAGTTTTAAAATAATTGTATACTATTTATTCCTCAGGCTCTGCAGCACCATGTATGTAGCAAAGATTCTTTGGATTGTGGTAAACTGCTTTCTGTAAGAGCTCATATCACTTCCAGGGAGAGTCTGGATGCTGTGGATTTTGACTTACACTGGGCAGCAGTAACTCTAGCAAATACCTTCAGATGCACACCAGTGAAGCCCATCCCCATTATTCCAACAGCTCTGGCAAGAAACTTGAGCAGTAATCTGAATATTTCTCAAGTTCAAGGTACCTATAAATATGGGTAAGTAAAAAAGTCTATTAAGCCAATTTTCAAAATATTGGTCATATTAGTCTATTTTTATGATATCCATATAATATGAAATAATTGTGCAGTCAGCTTACACACCAGAGGTCTGCAGTACTATGTAAATAACCAAGGAAGATGAAAAATGAAGTTGTTAATTTTTGCTGAATGTAGTTTTCTTTCAAAGAGTTGTGCCTACCACCCCAAGAAAAATTGGTGTTAAAAATTATATTAAAATTGGTTATATTCTGTAATTTGAAAATACAAGGAGAAATTATTCTCTATATCATTTTGTCCCCTTGTATTTTGCCTTGGTTATAGGTCATCATTTTTTTAACTTTGTCTCTTTTTTTTTTTTTCCACTATAACTGATTATAAACCTAAAAGAGGCTGGAGAATTTCTTTATTATATGCAGTTTTAATTATGAATAATGAGCACTGCAGTTAGAGAGAAAGGAGATAAATAAAAATTTATAGTACTCTAGCTTACCAGATTGTCAACCACTGGAGGGTGGGGTTTCCTCACGTAGCTGGAACAGCATCCTCCTCTCCAGCTTCCTATCACCACTCTTAGTTTCTTAGGAAACATAAGCCAAACTGCATGCTTTCTGCTCCTCAGCAGGGCTGCTTCCCTGAATCATCTACGTTCTTTATCCATTGTCTACTGAGCCAGGTTAGAAAATGTAAGCACCCTCAGCTTTCAAGTTTAAGCAGTTCACTTCTGGCTTCATTTCCCACTAGACTCCACCCTAGTTCCTGTTAGGTCTCTAGAGCTAGAAATGTTTGCCAAAGGACACTCAACTCCAAGTCCCATTCTCTAAAAAATGCCTTTTCAAAAGAGGGTAAGGAGAAGGGAGGATTTTCTTTTCAGAGGCTCCCTGGAATAGCAAGAAAGATCCCATTTTGAGTCCCACTTGGCGACCTTTCTGGTTGGAGTGGCATAAAAAAAAAAGTGTTGGTATATTCCAGAATCATGAAATGGCTAAATGCGATGGTGATAAAAATGCTTGAATTAAGTGTAACATTTAATGCCCTTGGAGTAGTAAAGTGGTTCTCAATTGGGACATGGGAATTTGTGTTAAAATTAACCAAAATATTAATTTGTTCTCCTTAGTACCCATGCCCATCTACTAGTGAAATATGAATTTACCTTTCTCTAAATTATACTTCTGTGATCCCTTGGCATGCCGCCCAAGATGTTCAACATTTTAATTGTTTATTCCCCTTACCCATCATTATGTATTAAGTTCGTGAGATTTGCCATTTTCCTTGACCACAATCATTTGTTTACCCTACTATTTATTAGGATCCATTATGGAATAGGTATTATGTTAAGACAGTGAAGTTAAATAGATTTTCAAAAAGCATACTACTGTCTACTAAGCATATTAACATAATACACAACATATTAACATGATTTACATATAAGCATGTAGACATGATGTGGATAAAGATAATAGGGGTTTATATACAGTGCAGGGAAGGCAGGAAGTTATGTCCAAATTGCCTGGGAAAATTATGGGAAGCCTGAGCTGCTGCTTTTAGAGAATACAAATTTATCAGGTAGGTAAGGGAGAAGAGTTTTCAAAACACATGTAAGTAAGTGTTATTGATAAATCCCCTGCCAACTCAGGCTTAATCATCTTGTCCCATGGCCTGATAAATTCATTATCTTTGTTTTTTAGGGTTATTATAGCAATGAAATATATCCTCAGTGGGACTATCAAGACTTTATTTTACAAATGGCTTTGTTTTATTTTTGTATTTTAAAGCCATAACAATAAAATTAACTTTCCACAATTCTATTGTAGCTATTCATATCCTCAAAACTTAACTGTCAGTAATAAACGTAATAACAAAGTATAAATATAGTATAATATCCTGTTAGGGAATAGTGAGCTTTTGAGTTCTGTCATGATGGTTCCAAAGTTCTTTGGTAGTGGAGGACTGTAGTACACAGAAAGTTGAATATGTTGTACCTCTCCTTATCCAGCCTCCTTCGGGGGAAGTAGTATCTGTGGCAGCCTTGTCAGGTCACCTGGATGGCTGAACACTTGCAGTAAAAGGAAATTCACTTCTTCCGGGGAAATGTGTATGGCTCTAAAATCGTTAGCTTTGATTTTAATGCTTTTGATTAAAGTAAGTTGACACATTTAGAGCAAAACTTTTTAAAAGGGTGTGTAATTTTCAATGACCATTTTAATGGATAGAATATTAAGATACTGACTCTCTTTAATCTCCTCTTATTGGAGTCTTTTTTTTAACACTTTGAACTGTTTTCTTTGTGTTATGTGTGTGAGAGAGAAAATATTCATTTGAATTTTCTCCCCTGACTCAAATGTGCTTCAGCACTCAGTTGATCTCTTTTAAAGGTCAAAAGTGTATACTTCCATTTGTTTTTACATGAATATTTTCTGTTTAGGTATCTTACCATGGATGAAACGCGCAAGTTGTTACTTTTGCTGGAATCTGATCCCAAAGTTTATTCTCTACCGTTAGTGGGAATGTAAGTGTTGCATTATTTATGAAAACCTTTTTAGCCATGTATGTGTTCAAATGTATATGATAAACATGTGAATCAGTTGTGCTATGACTATATGATTAAAACTTAGATCACCTTACAAGACCACAATGACCAATGATTCTTAAACTTTCTTATTTGAATAGCAGAATTAGTTAAAACAAGATTTTGCTCAATCTTAGGAAGAATTTCAATGTATAAAACAGAGAAAGTTGAGTTCTGCTAGTTGAAGTTGAAGCATTAGAACCCTTTGCCTTTAACTTTCTTCACTACTTGCTGTCCTTACAGGGCGAGGATAGCACTTTAAAATTCCGTATCAGGCAGTTTTGCAGAAATTCCCCTAAATATTAATGGCTTTCTCTTTAGAGTTAGTAGTTAATAACATTTAGACATTGTTCATATTCATTCCATATTTATTGAATGCTTACCATATGTGTAGTGTTATTTTGATATTGTGTTAAGATTTAAAGCTCCTCAAGAAATTTATAATCAAGGTGAGGTGATAAAATATTCAAATATTCACACATAGAAAGGTAAATAATAAGGAAGTACAGTGGTACCTTGGTACTTGTCATTAATTCATTCCAGAACTTGAGAGTAGTGTGAAACCAACAAGTACTGAATGATGAAGCATTTCCTCTTGTGGGCTGGCATCATGTCTCATACATGTTCTAGCAAGGGTGGCCAGTCCTGAGCAAGTGCCAAGTGCTGAAACATTTTTTTCTTGTCAAAGTGCAATGAGTACAGGATTTGATGAGTTCTAAAGCCAACGAGTACTGAGGTATGACTGTATATGATTTGCTATGAAATGTACAATATCAATAGTGAGCACTATTAGTACTTATAAGAGAAATGATGGGGTCATTTTCTTAGAGAAAGCACTCTTGAGCTGGAAGTTTTAGTGTATTTGGATCATAGAAGGGAGGATTGATTGGGAGGGAACCCATGTGAGGGAATAGTATATGCAAAATTAAAAAGTGAGAATGCACAAATGTTCTGAGTCATGAAATCTACTTACATTCTGTTTGCTATGCTTCTGGTATTGGCTATGGGCTTTTGATGCTAAGTGATTATCTTTTTTTAATTGAATTTATTGGGGTGACATTGGCTAATAAAATTATATTGGTTTTAGGTGTGCAGTTCCATAGTACCTCATCTATATATTGTATTATGTATTCACCACCCCAAGTCAAATCTCCTTCTGTCACCATATATCCCCCTTTACCTTCTTCTACCTCCCCCAGTCCCCTTTCCCTCTGGTTATCACCATATTGTCTGTGTCCATGAGTTTCTTTGCCCATTTTTTTTTTTTTTGCTTAATTCCTTCTTCTTTTCAACTGAGCCCTGCAACTGCCCTCCCCTCTGACAGTTGTCAGTTTGTTCTCTGAGTCTGTTACTGTTTTGTTTATTATTTTTTCATTAGATTCCACTTATAAGTGAAATCCTATGGTACTTGTCTTTCTCACTAAGTGACTATTAAGAACATTCTATGTTTCATGCTATATATGTGTGTGTGTGTGTGTGTGTGTGTGTATAAATAAAACAATGTTTAACCCTTTCAGTACTCTATAGTGAGCTGCTGACTTCATTCTCCCCAAATTTATTCTTTCAAGTCCAGGCTAATTGATTCTAATTGATTCCTGCTTTTACCTCCAAGGTTAACTATTTTCTCTCCTACCATTTTCCCTTCATCTCAGGTGGGAGAGGACAGAGAGAAAGACTCTCTCTATATATCTGTATCTATTCTCCCTCTTAATTATTATCACAGCCTGGTATTAATAGATTTCTTATTCATGAAGCTTTTATTGTATAGTGCTGGTGAATGCCAAGAATCTTACCCTAAAAAAGAACATAATCTAAAGTATATTAAGTATCAGCCCTAGCTGGGTAGCTCAATTGATTAACGCGTTCTTCTGATACATGAAGGTTGCAGGTCCATCCCTGGTCAGGGCACATACAAGAATCAACCAATGAATGCATAAATAAGTGGAACGACAAATCAGTCTTTCTCTCTCTCTCCCTCTCTCTCTCTCTCTCTCTCTCTCTGTCTCTCTTTCTCTCTCTTTCTCTCTCACTTTCTCTCATTCTCACCCTCCATCCCTTTCTCTCTTTCCCTCTCTCCCTTCTTCTCTCTCTAAAATCAATAAGATTTTTAAAAGAAAGAAAGAAAGAATATTATCAATTTATAAATGACTATAGTTTTTATTTCTATTTTTTCTTTTAGATGGCTCTCTGGCATTATACATATCTATAGTCCTCAGGTATGGGCTTGCTGCTTGCGATACATGTTCAGTTCTTCTATTCAAGAAAGGCAAGTGGTATTTTCTCCTATATTTTATTTTGATCTTTTACTCTATTCATATTTTATTGATCTTTAAAATTTGTGCAAAGTCTTGCCCTGACCGGTGTGGTTTAGTTGGTTGGGCATCATCCCACAAAGCAAAAGGTCACCAGTTCAATTCCCAGTCAGGGTACATGCCTTGGTTGTAGATCAGGTCCCCAGTTTCGGGTGTGTAAGGGGCAATCAATCCATGTTTCTCTCCCTCTCTTTCTCCCTCCCTTCCCTTCTCTTTAAAAATAAATAAAATCTAAAAAACATAAATAAGTAAAATTCATGCAAAGCCTTAACATTTTATGATACTTATAAACCAGAAGAACAAGCACATTAGAAAAATAAACCTTATATTAAATGGGAATAACACCAGACAAAGATGAGGTAGCACTAAATTTGGAAATATGAAGGAATTTACTTGCCTAACCACAGAACTGTAACACAGAAGATAGACTTTTTAAGAGTGGGGGAGAAAACCCTAGAGATAATGTACTCTAGTATTGTATAAATAACGATTCATTGTCATTGAAATGGCTGAAATGAGTTTGAATTTGTTACAAGTGTTTTATTAAATTACACAGTAATACTATTAGAACTCAAAGAAACATTTGAGAGGAAGTGTTTAATTTTCCTCCTGGAACTAAAGTACAAGCAGCAGAACTGACAGGGAAACTTGATTTCTAACTTCAATTGCTCGTTTAATTTTGTTACTTTGTACATGATACCACTGTTTGCTTCTTACCTTCTCCATCCATTAAATGAAAATTCCAAGGTCTGTTTCTGTCTACCTTGGGTGTATAAGTCACTTTAGAAAAAACTTTATGGAAAAGATGGTGCAAGTACATGGTAATAAATCAGACATAATAAAGATACAATAAAAATAAGGCTCTCTTCTACCTCATTTCCCCAGACTTGATCCCCAGAGACAATCATTGTTAAACAGTATTTTGTGCTTCCTTCCTGCAATATACAATGCATAGACAGATACCACCCTCCAATGGCCTATAAAAATTAAATCACTGGTGGGGGCATACCATTCTTCCTCTTCTGTACATTGTTCTTTTTCTCTATATCATTATTCCTTATAGATTTAACACACATTTTACAACTGAATAGTAAATAATAGATACTATACTTTAAAAACTAGTCCTCTTTTGAATATATCTTTGTGTGCATGTCCTAGTCTATTGGTAGAATAAATTCCTAAGAGTGGTCTTTCTGATCAAAGTGTAATTTTAAACTTTGGTAGATACTACTAAGTTGCCCTTCAAAAAGACTGCCAGTTTATAACCCTTTCAAACAGTGTTTGAGGGTACCAGTTTTCTCTATCCCCTCACTAAAAGTGTGGAACAAATGTTTATTGAGCACCAACTATATACCAAGCACTGTTCATGATATTGTGGATAAACAGTAAGCAAAATGAAGACTCTGCCAGTATAGGCAGAAAATAGAACAAATAAGTAAAATAAATAATATTTTATAAGGTGATGAGTATTGTGGGGGAAAATACGCAGGAGAGGAGGATGTTGTCTGTCTGGATGGTAGTGGCAGGTAAATAGTAACAATTTTAATAGGGTAATCAGGCAGGCAAAGATTTGAGGTAAGGGAGTAAGCCACCTCAAGTCTTACAGGGGCTGTCTGGGTAGTCCCAGGCAGGGCATACATTAAGTCCAAAGGCCATGGGCAAAATATCACATTGCATCTTTAAGGAAGAGCTAGGAAGCCAGTGTGGCTGAAGAGGAGTGAGGGAAGTGGGGAGAGCAGCAAGACCTCAGAGAGGTAATGGTGGTGGTCTTTTCTCATGTGTTATAACCATCTTCTGGGAGCTTTCTATTCATGTCTCTTGCCATTATTCTCTTGGATTGTGCATCCTTTCCTGTTGCTTCGAAATAGCTCATTATCTCTTTCTCATTCTCTATATACATTCATGTACCACATAACAACATTTTGGTCAAACAACGGACCACATATAGACTACGGTATGCCATACAGCCTGGGTGTGTAATAGGTTATACTATCTAAGTTTGTGTAAGTCCACTCAGTGACATTCATACGGCAATGAAATCGCCTAACAATGCGTTTCTCAGGACATATCCCTGTCATTCAGGAGTGCATGCCTCCATGTGTGTATGCGTGTGTTTTATATGTAAAATATAGAGAGAAATAATATTTATAAAAATACATGGTGAAGCTTTTTTTCCCCCCTGATTGTCACTTGATTAATGGTGTTTTTCCCAAATAGCCTTTTTTTTGAAGTCATATTTATAAAACTTTTTCCTATCTTGCTTAGAAAGTATTTGCCCACTCCAGGAGTGTTGATTGAAATAAAAAATCTCTTGTGCTTTCTTCAGATGCTTTTAAAGTTTTGCTTTTCACATTTTATTTCAACTCTAAAAGACAATTAGGTTTATTTATAATAAAGCAAATGTTCATTTTAGTGTATTTGCATAGTTGTTTAATTATCAATGATTGGTCTTGCTTTAAGTTCTTATTCACAGTAAATACCCAGTAAAGTTATCTTTGAGCTTTTTCACTCTGTGTTCAGTCTGAAGCATTAGGGAATTTCTTTGATAGTGAACTCTTTAATTATTTCCAATCCATTCAAGGGAAGTTTGAGCCAGAGAGGAGCTAGCACTGCTTAATGTAGCTTAGGTTAGTATGTACTTCATTGCATTCTCAGCACTGTCCTTGTCTGATCCCAGAGATAGTTGAGGAGAATAGACGTTCTGCCTCTTCAGCCTCTACTGCTTTGTTTTGTTATAATATATACCCAAGTTATTTTTTTTTAAGATTTTATTTATTTACTTTTTAGAGAGGGAAGGGAGGGAGAGAGAGGGAGAGGGAGAGGGAGAGAGGGAGAGAGAGAGAGAGAAACATCAATGTGCGGTTGCTGGGGGTCATGGCCTGCAACCCAGGCATGTACCCTGACTGGGAATCGAACCTGCGACACTTTGGTTCGCAGCCGCACTCAACCCACTGAGCTACGCCAGCCAGGGCCCAAGTTATTTTTTCATTCAACATTTTACAAAATAGGGACAACTATTTGAAAGTATTTAAATAGTTGGTTTTATTTCTTTTTTTTTTTTTTTCATTTATTTGTTTTAGAGAGAGTGAAAGGGAGGGAGCAAGAAAGGGAGAGAAACATGGATTTTTGCAGCTTGAGTGTCCTCTCCTGGGGAACTGGCCTGCAACCCAGGCATGTTCCCTGACTGGAAATTGAACTGGTGACCTTTTAGTTGGCAGGACAATGCCCAACCCACTGGGCCACACCAGTCAGGGCTAAATATTTGGTTTCAGTATATATTTTAAAGACTCTTACTGGCTTTTTGTTATGTAATGAATAATAAAATAAATAAATGTTCACTTTATCAATGTTTCTATAGTGAAACATTGTGAATATATTAATTTGAATATACATTTCTGGAAGTCTAGGAGAATCAATAATGGCATATCTATAAATCAGAATACTGGTAGTTTCTAAAAAAGAATTAGGACATTTGAGGTATAATATAGAATAGTGACGTGCAAAGAAACCCAGCATGGTTAAATAAGAAATAGCAATTGTATATCATGTGTGGCATATGGCCTTGTTTTTCTTAAATTGTATAAAATGTTTTTGTATGCTTAGGAGAAAATCTGGAAATATATATACATATATATACTAAACTGGAGAGTAGATTGGGGTGGTTTTCATTTTCTATTTTATATTCTTGTTCAAAGTTTCTACAAGGAATTTTTTTCTTAATAAAATGTACTTAAAAATTAAAATCAGTAACATTAAAAAGTAAGCATGAATTTGCTCCAGGTTTTCTTCCAAAGTTAGACTATTTAGTTAGTCTGTTAACTAGATGGAGAGACTTGCTTAGAGTTCTTGTAGTATATTCTTGTTATCTTCAGTAAATTTTAATTAAATGGCATTTTTTTTCATCTAGGGTTTTCTCAGAATCTGGAAATTTCATTATAGTTCTATATTCTGTAACACATAAGGATCCTGAGTTTTATGAATGCCTCCCTTGTGATGGTCCCTTACCAGACCTTCGATTCCAGCTACTAACCAGCAAGGAAACATTACATCTTTTCAAAGTAAGGGATTTGATTTAACTAATGACTGTTTAAAGCTTTGTGCTGTCAGTTTAAGCCCAATGGTCTTTACTTTAAAACAGTAACTATTAGGCTTTGTATATTTATAATCAGTCTTATTGAATATTACTTTATTCATTTATGGTTAATTTTGTTTCAGTAACTTTAGGTCATATCTCCAGAACCAAATTATGATACAGGGGCAGAGGTTATCCACAGAATAGCCTGCCAATGTTTTTTCTAAAACCTTGGAGTTCAGAGACTTTTCCCTGGTTGGTGTAGTTCAGTGGATTGAGTGCTAGCCTACAAACCAAAGGGTCGCTGGTTCAATTCCCAGTCAGGGTATATGCCTGGGTTGCAGGCCAGGTCCCCAGTAGCGAGTACACAAGAAGCAACCACACATTGATGTTTCTTTCCCTCTCTTTGTCACTTCCCCTCTCTCTAAAAATAAATAAATAAAGTCAAAATATATATATATCAGGGATTTATATGTTGTATCATTTTATGATATTGAGAGTTAATTTATAATTTTAGTGTTTTCCTTTCCCTAATTGTTATTTTTAAAATGTAGGGGTATAAGAAATGGTTTCTCACACTTAAAAGTCAGTGATAATCATGTATAATCCTAGGAATCAGAGTAGATTGTTGCTATACCTAATAAAACATATAAAAATACATGTGTTGTTTTGTAAAAACATTCCAAGACCACTTCTCAGTAAAATGGTTAGTTGTCTTATGTCTCAGACCAATAATTTAAAATTTTTGCACTTTATTTCAAAAACATTAACTGAATAACCATATGTTTCCACTCAGATCTTATTTTATGCCTGCTTGCACTATACTTGTAGGTTGAATCAGTTCATGAATAAAGTTCTTGCATTTTAATTATAAATATAATAATCTTAAATGAAGTCTAATTTATTTCTATTTTAGAGACATATATTATTTACTAATTTTATTGTTTAGGTTGTATCTTCAGTTCAAAGTTACTATTTTAACTGAATCCCTAGTTATTGAATGAGTTACTTAATATAGATGATTAACACTTCACTTTTGTAGTAGGGACATGGACAGTATAAAAAAGATGGTTACATAAAAATAGAACTACCATATGATGCAGCATTTACTGCTAGGTGTTTATCTGAAGGAAACGAAAACACTAATGCAAAAGATATCTGCACCCCCATGTTCATTGCAACATTATTTACAATAACCAAGGCATGGAAGCAACTGTAAGTGTCCATCAATAGATGAGTGAATAAAGAAAATGTAGAACATATATACAATACAATATTGTTCAGCCAGAAAATAAGGAAATTTTGCCAATTGCCACACAGGTGGACCTTGAAGGCATTATACTAAGTGAAATAGTTAAAGAAAGGCAACTAACATATGATTTCGTTTATACTGGAATCTAAAAGTAAAAAACAAGCACACATAAATACAGAGTACAGATTGGTAGCTTGTGGGGGGTGGTAAGAGAAATGGGTGAAGGTAGTGTAAAGGTACAAACTTCCAGTTATAGAATAAATAGTTCCTGGAGATATAATGTACAGATCGGTGGCTATAGTGACTGTATAGGGTTGGCTGTTGCTGAACAACATGGGTTTGAACTGGGTGGGTCCTCCTCTATGTAGATATTTTTCAGTTGACCTTAGCAGTTGAAACCCACATTGTTCAAGGGTCAGTTCTGAGATTGGGAATCTATGTATGCCAGAAAGTCAACTATCATTGTACCATATTTTCAATTGCTCAGGAGGTCGGCACCTATTGACCCCCATGTTGTTTAAGAGTTGATTATATTTGAAAGTTGCTAAAAGAGTAGATCTTAAATGTTCTCATCATAAGAAAAACATTGTAACTCTGTATGGCAATGGGTGTTAACTAGACACTGTGGTGACCGTTTTACAATACATACAAACATCGAATCATTATGTTGTACACCTGAAACTAATGTTATATGTCAATTGTATCTCTATGAAACAGCTCTTTTAAAAAGATTACAGGTATAGAAATCAGAAGTCTCCCTCCCCTACCCTCATCCCCCAGTGTTTCAGAGCTGTTTTTCATCTAAATAGAATTCTCTGGTGTTTTAAGTCACATCTCAAAAATGTGACCTACTTCATTTCAGAATGTTGAACCTTCTGACAAGAATCCAATACATTTTGAACTGAGTGCTGAAAGCCAAAATGCAGAAACAGAGTTTTTCAACAGAGTTTCTAAGAATCTTTCAATTAAGAGGTAAAAGATATATTTTTATTATCTGTATACTTTTAAATTATTTTTATTAGTTTTTGATGAGTAATTAAATTTAATTACTTCTGATGAAACTATTTGTATGTCTTATGTGCCATAGATGTCTGTGCTTTAGATGCATCCCTTCATACTCAGAAGTTGGATGGGAATTTTAATGAAGTGACAGCTCTAATATGGTTCTTATTTGAGTTGCTTTTTTACATAGGAGAAAAAAGTATAAAGGAGCATCTGTTTTGGTTAGTTTGCCTTTTGTTTGTTCTTCCCTTCCTTATAGTCTTAAACCTAAGCCTATTAGATAAACTATTGTACAAAATAATTGTTCTACCTAAAAAAGAAATTGTTTTAAAACTTGTGGCTAAGTTGGTTGAGCATTGACCCATGAACTGAAAGGTCACCAGTTCGATTTCTGCCCAGGGCATATGCCTGGGTCGTCAGATGTACTCCCTGTCAGAGTACATGCGAGAGGCAACCAATCCATGTATCTCTCTCACGTTGATGTTTCTCTCCCTTTCTTCCTTCCTCCCTTCCCCTCTCTCTGAAACATAAATAAATAAATACTTAAAACTTTTAAAGCAAATACACTTGGGGAATATTAATTATATAATGGCTTGTGACCTTTTGGGTCAGTGTATACCTTTTGCGGTAAAGATGTTCCTTTGTACTAGTCAGGGTTGTCCGGAGAAACAGAACTGACTGTGTGTGTGTGGAGGGAGGTTTTAAGGAACTGGCCCACACAGTGTGGAGGCTTGGCAAGTCCGAAATCTGCAGGGTAGGCTGGCAGGCTGAGAAGAGTTGCAGTTAGAGCCTGAAGGTGATTGCTGTCTTCTTGGAGAAGTCAGTCTTCTTTGTTCTGGTAAGGCCCTTACCTGGTCGAATGAGGCCCACCGACACTCAGGGTCTGCTGATTTAAATGATACTCATCTAAAAAATACCTTCACAGAAATATCTAGAATAATGCTTGACCAAATGGCTGGATACTGTGACCTTGCCAAGTGAACACATAAAGTTACCCTTTCATATATGTCAGATAATATGCCAAGGGCTGAGGATATGGTGGCATTAAAAACACATACAAGCTTGGTCCCTTTGCTCATGAACTCTGCATCTGATAGATTGCTTATCTCTATTTTGTTTAGCTCTTTTTCTGGAGTTTTGGTCTGTTCTTTCATTTGGGCCATGTTTCTTTGTCTCCTTGTTTTGGCAGCCTCCATGTGTTCGTTTATATGTATTAGGTAGAGCTGCTTTGACTCCGTGTCTTAATGTAGTAGGTGGCCTATAGGGTTCAGTGATACAGCCTCCCCTCTCACCCAAGCTGGGTACTTGAGGTGTACTCTTCGTGTGGACTGAGTACACCCTCCTCTTGTAATTGAGCCTTGGTTGCTATTGACAGGTCAAGTGGAGGGATTTACCCAGGCCACTTAGCTGCAAGGATTGGCTATGACCACTTACCACCACCTTCTGCTCTCCGTAGGCCTGTAAATTGGTTGGGGTGGAGTCTCTGGGGATCTCCAAAGTGGGTCAAACAGTGTCAGCCAGATTGATAGAATCTCAGATATGGCACCAGCTTGCTGGGGAGGGTTTAGAAAAGAGTCAGTGGCCTCTGCTGACCTTGATGCCAGACACTTCAGTTTCTCCCAATATGCCAGTACCTCTTAAGCTGCTACCCTACTGCTGGAGCTCAGAGGGCATGAGTCTGAGTAGGTGAGTCTAAGTGTGGATTCTTTAAAGGAACTGCCTTCGGCTCCAACAGTTTCTTCCCCAACTCAATCCCTCCTGGTTTTTGCAGCCAGAAGTTGTGGGGATTTATATTCCTGGCACTGAAACCCTGGGCTGGGGGGCCTCACATGGCGCTGGGACTCCTCACTCCTGAGATATCCTTCCCAAATTTTTATTCACCACACTTGGGCTTGGGAGTACCCCTCCTACCAGTGTGGATGGATGTGGCTTCTTCAATTCCATAGTTGTCAGACTTCCATTCAACTCAATTTCTGACATTCCTGAGCGATGATTGTTCTATATTTTAGTTGTAATTTTGATGTTGGTGTGCAAAGAGGCGAGCCACATCTACCTATGCTGCCATCTTGATCCAAAAGCTATATTCTTACAGCTTTGCAAGAACACCTTTACTATCTGCAGGGGTGTCCAACCTGTAGCCCATGGGCCACATGCAGCCCAGGATGACTGTGAATGTGGCCCAACACAAAATTGTAAATTTACTTAAAACATTATGAGATTTCTTTTGTGATTACGGGTCACAGTGTATTTAATGGGTGGACCAAGACAGCTGTTCTTCCATTGTGGCCCAGAGATGCCAAAAGGTTGGACACCCCTGTAAGGCTTTCTTCAAGATTTTATTGAATATTATGGAAGACAAAGCCAAATTAAGGAGACACATTTCTTTAACATTGTTGTTGAAAAACCTTGTACAGATCCTTGTATGGACTGGTACAGACCTTTCTGTTAGTCACACTGACTTTAGTTGAATTCTGATAATCCTCTACCACTGGACCAGCCCAGACCCTTCTGTTTAAATGTACCTTGCAGGCATTGTTTCATTGCGGCACCTTGACACAGAAAGAATTTTGTGTTTGCCTCTCTAGACAACCAGGGCTTGGGGCAAAGGTCTCTCCTTCTGTCAGATCTTCCAGATCTACCTGGGGTTTCTCTTGTTCTTCCTGCTAGGGAGGTAAGCTATAGGACCCTTTCTTACAGTACCCATTAATGTCTAAGCTCTCTCAACTTCGTTCTGGCTTTTCTTTCCTCTTTCCTAACCCATCCTATTGAGACTCTCTGGTTTAGGATGCAAAAAACCTGATGCACATAGTCTTCCAAATTTTAATCTTAAACTCTAATTTCAGCTTTTGAAACTCAATCCCAGCTCTGTGTTCTCTGCTGGGCCACTTGTGATACTGACTAAGTGGGAGGAGATACCTCAATTAATGTTTCAATATTTTCCCATCACAGATATAAGTACATAGAAAAAGTAATCCCTTACTTGATTTTCCTCTTTAATACAGTGAAAATACATCTTTGTCACCAGATGATTAGTTTTTAATGGCAGGTGCTATGTCTTACTTATTTCTACATTCCTCAAAGTAGTTAAACAGAAGATGCTCAGTAACTGTTGACTTATTGTGACATTAAGAATAACTGGGTTAAACATGCCATGGTCAGGCAAAGGGATGTTTTATTAAGCATGGGTCCAGTTGGGCCAGCTGTCCTGGGCAACAACATTGGCCTGAAAAATAAAATAACTTATGATTGTCAGATACTATGTTAAATGATCCAAATATACTGTAGCTTACTAAAGGACTTTTTTCAACTTCCAAAAGAATGAACAAACACTAGATTACTGAAGACTTTTTCCTGTCTCCTCCTCCGCTTTTTAGGTCTTCCCAAAAATTAACTCCAGGGAAAATGCCAATAAGTGATCATGATTCTGGTGTTGAAGATGAAGACTTTTCTCCAAGACCAATTCCAAGTCCTCATCCAGTGAGTCAGAAGGTATCACTGATCTTATTAAGTACTCATATTTGATGGCTAGAAACCTAAAAATCTCTTCATGTTACTCAATAACATAGACTAAAACTTACTGAAGTTTTATTCTAAGATATATGTAGCTATCTATATGTATATGGTGATACTTGCATATATACTCACAGGTATATATAATTATTTTATGTAGTAATAGATATCCATATATACACAAATTATAAGGACATATAATAATTATTCCCAGAAAAAATTGAGGCACAGGTTGGTTAATTTACTTGCCCAGGATTACACATCTAGTAAGTAGTAAAGCTTGAATTCTGATTGCAGAGGTTTAGTTTCAGAATCTGGTGCTTTTAATCTATATAGACCCAACATTCTATACTCTATCACCAAAGCTTGACATTACATCTTATTACCATATTCTGAGAAAACCTACTTGCTTTTGGAGATGAATTGCTAAGAACTCCTGTCATAATTTTTTACAGGCAGCCAGCCAGTTATTTTAGAATTGTTATACTGTAATTGGACTAATGGCTTATTAGAAGAAAAAGGAATAAGAAAGATATTTTTTAATCTTTATTGGAGGATATGTTTATTGATCTTTTTTTTTTTTGAGAGAGAGAAGGAGAGAGAGAGAAAAACATTGATGTAAGAGAGAAACATGGATTGTTTGCCTCTAGTATGTGCCCTGAGTGGGGATCAAACCCGAAATCTAGGTATGTGCTCTGATTGGAAGGGACTCGAACCCACAACCTTTTGGTGAATGGGGTGATGCTCCAACCAACTGAGCCACTTGGCCAGGGCTGGAATGGGAAAAACTTTTTAAGATTATTATCAAATTATAACCAAATTCACCACAGTGAGTATTTTGTTTTCTCTTTTCTGCTGTTTTCCAACTCTTTTAGTTCAAATCAGTACCAAGAATAAATAATTCCACTAAGTGGAAAATATTTGGAAATATTTATTGGAAGATTCTTTGTTATTTAAGATTCAGAAACATTATTTGCTACTAAATCTGCTGAAGCATTTTGCCTGTGATAATTGTTTTGCAGGGAGGGTAAAAAATATCTATTGTAAAACAGTTTATCATATTGTATTCTCTGATCTAAGCAACATTAAAGTGTTCCTGTAAAAGGAGTTCCATCTTTATATAGGCTTGTGAGATGCTTAGTTTCATTTTTTGAGGGCAAGGACTTTATTTATTTTGCTCACAATTGTATTTCTAGTGTCTAGCTCATAGAAGATGCCCAGAAAATATTTACCAACTGTCTAGATAAGGAATAAACCTCCTTAAATAAGTGACTGGATATAATTTGGGAGATAGTGGTCGATGGAAAGTGAAGCATATATCTTTCTCCTAAAAAATACTTGTCCCTCTTTCATTTCTTTCCCATTTACAGGTCTCTAAGATCCAACCATCAGTTCCAGAACTTTCACTTGTGTTGGATAGCAATTGCATCGAATCAAACCCTCTGCCTCATACTTTGGAAGTGGTGAATAATGAAAATCCTCCTTTAGTGATTAGCCATTCTGAACACTTGCAACCACTGCAACCCCAGCTTTATGATGAGAAGCACAGCCCAGCATCTGGAGCTGGAGAGCCTTCCTCGGAAGGGCTACCAACTCAGTTAAACCAGGGCACTGCTCCTTTGGGGCACTGTAAAGTAAGACAGCCATCAACCTGTAAGAAAGAGAACCCCTATATAAAGAACAGTGTTAAACCATCTTCTCTCAATGGACCATCTCCTGATGCATCTGAAAAGCTGCAAACAGTTTCTTCTGGAAATGTACCCAAGGAAGAATATCCTGTAAGATCTTCCACATTTAATTCCAGGCAGTCTTCTCTTGCTGCACAGTCTCACCCACACAATTTTATTTTTTCACCTCATAATTCAGGAAAACCAATGGAATTTCAGATACCTACTCCTCCACCACCGTCTTACTATTCCACAAATATTTGCAGTTGTTGTCAACATCATGGCCATATTCAATACAGTCCCATAAATTCTTGGCAAGGAATGAATACAGTAGGATCCATTCAAGACCTCCAGTCTGAAGCTGTTCAGAAACATTCATTATTTCACCCAACTGGATGTCCAGCTATGTATCATAATGCATTCTATTCTTCAAGCAGCCCCATAGCTTTGAGACCGCAGGGAAGCATGGGCGGTTGCTCTCCCCACAGCAGTGTAGAACCGTCTCCTGTGGCAAGACTGCCTTCACACGTGGACTCCTGTAACCTACGGCCTTGTGCAGTGTGCATGCACACACCCAACACTGGGGCAGAGCATGGAATGATGGGACTGTCCCCGGATGCATATAGGTTCCTCACAGAGCAAGACAGACAGCTGAGACTACTTCAGGCTCAGGTTTGTTGGGAGATTTTTTAGTTCTGTTTAATTCCTGGTATTAAAATGGTTTCTTAAAAATAACTAGCAGTTTGCCCTGGCTGGTGTAGCTCAGTGGATTGAGCTTGGGCCTACAAAGCAAAGGGTCGCCAGTTCAGTTCCCAGTCAGGGCACATGCCTGGGTTGTGGGCCAGGTCCCCAGTGGGGTGCACGTGAGAGGCAACAACATTGATGTTTCTCTCCCTCTCTTTCTCCTTCCCTTCCCCTCTCTCTAAAAATAAAATAAATAACTGGCAACTCTTCAGTAATTGTATTTTTTGGAGTAGAATTGTAAAATGTCAAACTAGAAGGAGCCTTAGAAACTGAATTCTGGTCCTTGTTTTACAGTTAAGTAAAATGAAGATTAGAGAGAGAAAATAACTTACCTAATGACACATTGCTAATTGGAAGTAGAATCAAACTAGAAAACAAGCCTTCTGTTTTCTGTTTTGTGCGTGCCTACCTTACAACCTAATTGTATTTTTCTTTTCATTTTTTGCCTGTAATGAAAAGCTGATATAAGTTACTAAACCATTATAGATAACAAAATACAGGGTAGGGCAAAAGTAGGTTTACAGTTTTTCATATGGAAAATAATTCATCATAATACAAGAATAAACTGTTTTGTGTACCCACAACCTACTTTTGCCCCACCCTTTATAAGGGCTGCACAATAGATTCTGATACAGCTCTAGTTTGTAAACCTAATGGTATGTATACTAACCCTTAGAGAAGAGTTTACCTCTTTAGAAGGTAAATACCTCTTCTCTTCTAGAAAAGAAGTATTTCTATACTAGATTTGTTTCATTCATTTTACTTTGAAAGTTTTCTTTCCCCTGGTCTTTATGGCAGAGTTCTTAGTCTTTTAATGATACTCTTGTACTGACGAGTCTTTAAGTGTTGTATTTTTTTTTTCTCCTTACTGACATCCTTCTTCCGCACACCTACCCCAAATCCTCCCTTCCTGTGATATATGATTAAATGGCTGGTATCTGGCACCAGATCTTTGGGTTCTAATCCAGTTTCTGGGTAACATAAATTCATGTGATCTTGGGCAAGTTATCTTATTTTTGGCTTCAGTTTTCTCATCTACAAAATGAGGATATACATATGTGTATGGATTATTCAGGATTGAATTAGTTACTATGTAAGGGCTTAGAATAGTGCCTGGCATATAGTTAGTGCTCAGTAAATGTTAACTGTTATTATCTTTTCAGTATCAATATCTCAGTTAATGACATCACTTCTCATCCTGTCACTCAAGCCAAAATCCCAGGTGTCGAGAACCCAGGCTTTACTTTCTGGATATTCCCTGAACCTCTCCTTACCGTCTTTCACACTACCCCCTGATTCAGATTGTCTTCTCTTACCCATACATGTTGTTTCCAGTACCGTCCCCTCGTGTTTCCTGCGTCTGGGGACACCACAGCCATCTTTTTAGAGCTCAAGTCAGATCATAGGGCTCCTGCTTAAAACTCTCAATAGCAGACCATTACAATTAGAACAGATTCCAAACTCCTTACCTTGGCACTCAGAGCCCTTTAGATTTGTCACCTGTCTCCCTGTCCCAGCTCATCTCTTGTCACTTTCTGTGTGTTCGCTACATTTCAACTGCAATAGTGTGCCTTTTCTTCTTTTAAAACATGAATGTGTTTCCACTCTAGTTCTTAAATGTGCTTCTCTGCCTGAAACATTGGTCTATTTCTAATGGCTAGCTCTTCATCTTTTGGCCTTAATTGGATATTTTTGTACATGTATTGGTACATATATGTAGACATGCATGTTACACATATATAAGCACTTAGTATAGGACCTGGCTATAGTAACTATTAATTAGATTACAACTATCTTATTTATCTCCTAACCCTTACAACTAGTTTTACATGATATGGAAGCTCACAGTGGTTAAGTCACTTTTCCAAAAGGCAATAGAGAAGGATTTAAACCAGGGGTGTCAAACTCATTTTCACCAGGGGCCACATCAGACTCATGGTTGCCTTCAAAGGGCCGAATGTAATTTTGGGACTATGTGAATGTAACTACTCCTTAACGGTTAAGCGAGAGCTGGGCGCTGTCGACAGGTAGAAACAAGGTGCCAGGCTGGATAAAACAAAGTGGAGGGCCACATTCAGCCCTCGGGCCTTGTGTTTGCCACCTGTGATTAAACCTGTGTCTTTATGGTATCAAGTCCCGTACTCCAAACCACTAAGTACATATGCTACTCTGTATTATTAATCAGGTTAAATTTCTATTGTTTTAAACAATTTATTAATAATACTTACTTTTCTATATTAATAAAGTTAATCTAAAATTAATGAGATGAGATGAACACAATAGTATAATTTATAGGGAAGTAGAAAATCCCATTGTTTAAAAAGGGAGGCTTTTCCAGTCTTAAGTATATATCCAAGATAAATGTTCACACAAAAATTTGTAGACACATGTTCATAGCAACATTATTTATAGTAGCCCAAAGTGAAAACACTCCAAATGTCCATCAACTGATGAATGGATGAACACAATGTGTTATATACATACAGTGGGGTATTATTCAGTCATTAAAAGGAATAAAGAATTGATAGATTTTGCAGCATGGATGAACTTCAAAAACATTGTGTTAAGTGAAAAAAGCAGTATATAAAGTCACATATTACATGGTTCTGTGTATATAAAATATCCAGAATAGGCAAATCTATAGACAAAGTAGATTAGTCATTGGCAGGGGCTAGGGAGAGAGGCAGTGGAGAGTAACCGGTACAGAGATTTTGGGGGATTAATGAATGCAAACTTTGTGAACGCACTAAAAACCACAGAAGTGTATACTGTAAAAGGATGAATTATATAGTTTGTGAATTATATCTCAATTTGAAAAGGAGGAGGGGACATTTTTGGTGTTTGAGCCTCAGCTTTGCTACTTGTTAGTTATGTGACCTGGGCAAGTAACTTAATTTTTAATACTTGAAGTTTTCTTATTTGTAAATGTATCTAATATAAATAGTATATTCTTCACAGGGTTGTAAAATTATACATAAAAGTCTTAGTGTAGTGTCATATAAACAGGAAGAACTCAGTAACTGTTATCAATTGTTAATATTTCCAGTTTCAGCATGGTCAAACATGGGCAATTCTGATTAACCTTATAAGAAGAACCTTGAGCCCTATCTGGTGTGGCTCAGTGGATTGAGCGCGGGCCTGCGAACCAAAAGGTCTCCAGTTGGATTCCCAGTCAGGGCATGTGCCTAGGTTGTGGGCCAGGTCCCCAGTTGGCAGCATGTGAAGGGCAACCACATGTTGATGTTTCTCTCCCTCTCTTTCTCCTTCCCTTCTCTCTAAAAAATAAATAAATAAAATCTTAAAAAAAAAAAAAGAAGAGTAAAAATGTCTAATATTTGGTACGTGGAGTCAGAATATACCTCCTACCATACTTTTGAGTTTTTAAGTGAAATAGGAAAAAAATATAGGATTGAATTTTTAACATTCAGGCTTTTCAACATGAGTGTCAATTTATGAATGCTAATCTAAACACTTGTATGTTTTTACTTTTAAATTTACACATAGCCCAGTTTATTAATAATGAATGATAATAATTTTCTACATTGAATAAGTTTTATATTATCTAGTTGAAATGTGAGAAAATATAAAATTTAGTTATTTATAACTGGAGAACTAATTCATATTTAAACTCAGCTGCCATTTTTTGTGATTCACTGCCAGTTTAACATATGTTTTTAACTGATACAGATTCAGCGTTTATTGGAAGCACAGGCTCTTCAGCCCTGCTCCCCTAAGACAACCACTGTGGGAGACACGGGGCAGGCTGCAGCACAAGTGGAGTGGGTTTCCATGGAAGCACAGTCATCCCCGGGTGTACACATGAAAAAAAGTGTAAGCATTGCTGTGAGCACAGGTAATTTCTTTTTTTTTTATTTGTAAGGAATTTTTAAAAATGCTTTTCATATCTACTTTGAAATATTTTTACATTGAAATTGGTGCATGACACAAACAGAACCAACACCAAGGTAATAAGAGTGTAACTATGTAAAGTCTTTGTGTAATTTTACTCTTTATGAAATAAAACTATACCTGAAAACAGGTATGAAACCCCATAACAACACATCATTTTTGCCACTTTCCCAGGTTGGACCCAGTTCTAATAAGAGAAATCATCTGTGGTTTGCGGGATCTGGGGAGGTTTCATCTATGCACTATTACTGAATCTGGGCCTTGGAGGGTGTGTAGGATTTTAATAGGTGGAATTCAGAGATGGCAGACAGACTGGGCAGAGAAAATAGTGTGGGCTCAGAGAAAACAGGACTCTGCATTGTTCAGCACTCTACAGTGCTATGCAGGGCCATTTCTACATCTTTAACAAAGGACAATCTACTTTATTTGGTAAGCAACATTAAAGGCCTCAAAAAAAATCAGCAATGTAAATGACATTTATTTACATGTTTACTCATCACCAGACCATGAAATCTTCAAGAACAACTTTGTGTCCTCCGGGTCTAGCAAGACGAGTAGTACACAAGGTAGTAGAGATAAGGATGAAGAGGAAGGGTCACGTAAGATGCCGATAAGATTTGATAACTAATTGGATATAGCAGTTGAGGAAGAAGGATTCAAAAGTTATTCTAGCTAAATGCAATGTGATATCTTGGATTGGATCCTAGAACAGAAAAAGAACATCAGTGGAAAATTGCTGAAATTCAGATAAAGTCTACAGTTTTAGTTACTAATAACGTACCACTGTTGGTTTCTTTTATTTGTTTATTTATTTATTTATTTATTTATTTATTTATTTTTAGACAGAAGAGAAGGGAGGGAGAATAAGAGGGAAACATCAGTGTGTGGTTGTCTCTTGTGAGACTCCCAGTGGGGACCTGGCCCTCAACCCAGGTATGTGCCCTGACCAGAAATCAAACCGGTGACCCTTTGGCTTCTAGGCCAGCGTTCAATCCACTGAGCCACACCAGCCAGGACTGATTTTTCTTTAAAGTCCACTACACAGTTATCAAATCATTTACGAAACAAGAAATTTGGATGGGTTACAAGAAAACTAATAGATGGAGCTAAATTACATTTCTTTCTAATGACATGTTAAAGGCTTGGCTCACTTTTTAATTGAATGAATCAGCTTTACTGAATGAACTGTAAGTTTTAACTTGAAGATACACTCTGCAGAAAATGAGGCAATTAAAAGAAGAAAAATATATTACCATGAGAAGAATTCCTTAAAATTGCTATTAATTTTGGTGTTCTATATTCTTTTTTTCTTTTATTTTCTTTTCTTTTTTTTTTGAAACTCAGTCCACTGAGCCATGCCATCCAACCACAATGTTGGTTTCTTGATTTTGAAAAATGTATCGTGGTAGTATAAGATGTTAACACCAAGGGAACCTGGAAGAGGAGTATACAGGAACTCTGTATTATCTTCTCTATAAATCTAGAATTATTCCACAATTAAGATAAAAGTTATTCCAATATTTTAAGCCTGGATGATAGAGAGAAAGATGGTAGGATTGAATGGAAGAAGGCAAGTTAGGGAAGCCAAGGAGAGAGGATAAGTACAGTCCCATCTGTTCAGACTGAGCTACTTTTGCAAATGAAGATAATGATGCCCAAAAGAGTGGGGGTGGGTTGAAGACAAATTTTATGTTCTTTTTCTGAACTATCCATATAGAGGGGAAGAAGGAGTGAGGGTAGCAACAACTTCACGCACATTTATAAATCACATTCAGGTATTAATTACTCAGTTAAGATTCTTTGTCTACAACATAAACCACTTTGAAGTAATTTAAGCAAGGACAGGAAATTTACTGGAAGAATATGGGGATGTTTTGTGAAAGCGAAGGCCAAGAATGGGGTTGGACTTCAGGAAAAAATCAGAGCTAGAAACTGGAATACCATTAGGACTATCCCCTTATTCTACATAGCTGTTTTATTGATCTACAGTCTTCATTGCCTTACATTTTAAAATATAGCTCACCCAGAGTTCCAAAGTTTATGTGTGCACAGTTTTAGCCTTATGCACAAACCAGGTTATTATCCATCAGTCCCAGTATCAAATTGCAGAGAACCTGAATGGCCAAGTTTGGGTTAGGTTTTACTCCCTGCTTCAGTGGTAAGGGGGCTAAGAATCACATAATAAGTACATAGCTTCTGGAGTCCCATCTGTGTTCATTGCAGGGGTGATGGTTCCCAAGGAAAGTGTGCACGTGTGTGTGTTGTAGAGGGATGGTGGGGAAGGAGTTATGGGTATTGTGAGCTAAACAAACGTACCAAAAATTTCAGTTTCCTCCTAGGCTCTCTCATAAAATTTTATATATACAGTGTATTATAGTTGCTTAACATCTGTATGTCACTAGACTGTAAGCTTGGGATCTGGAGCACTGCCTTATTCACTATTATATCTTCATTACCTAACATGATGCCTAAAACAATATGTGTCGAATAAGTGATAACTGAGTGAAGTTATTCATGTGCTTGAACTGATATTCCAAAATTATTTTAAATAAGTTTTCAGTATGATATATAGAATTCAAATATTTTAAAACTTCATGGATTCATATTCAGAGTTGTTACTTATATGCAGAAAAATGAATTAATCATTTGAATTAAATGGCTCTTAGAAGCACATTTATTCTATAATAATACTTAATTCCCAAAAGTATATCTAGTGATCATGTATTCAGGATAAGTAGCACTTAGAGATTATTATGCTAAGTGAAATAAGCCAGTCAGAGAAAGACGAATACAATATGATCTCACTTATATGTGAAATCTAATGAACAAAATAAACTGATGAGCAAAACAGAAACATGGGCTACGGAACAGACTGACAGCGGTCAGTGGGAATAGCGGGGCTGGATGCAAAAGGTGAAGGGATCAGCCAGAGAACACATATGCACAACCCAAGGACACAGACGACAGTGTGGTGGTGGCCAGAGGGTGGGGAGGGTGGGAAGCCAGCAAAGCGTGGGGAATGGGGACATCTCTCACAATGTCTACAATAAAAATAAAGAAAAAAGATTGTCATGTTTAGTTTAATACAAGATTAAATCATGCTTTTATTAATTTATTTTCATAAAATCATCCAAGTTGGCCTTCAAAGTAGAATCCATTTTGACTTGGATTTACTTTTTGGTTTTAATTATTGCTAAAAATCATTTTATAAAGCATTATTTCCCAAATTGTAGAATGCGTACCACTGAGGTTCAGAAGATGACTTGGAGTAGTATGTAGATGAATATTTTATACTTTGTGGATATATTTATTGTTAGGAGTATTGGAAAAATATAACACTTGAAATCTATGATTTCTTGGAGATGATTATGCTAGGTAAAAAAAGTGAGTTGACAAAGAAAAATAGTAAGCAAGTAAATAATACATGCAAATAGTTCTGCAAATAATTGTTCAATTGATCCATAAAGTTTGGGAAACATTTGATTTTTAAATACGTGCCTGATATTGCATATGTCTGATACATCCCTAATATGGCTTTATAAGTGCTTCATTAAAATATCAAAATCACGGATTTATATTTTATATTTTGTCCACTGTTTCAGAACAGCAGTTTTCAACACACCACACCAAACTATATTCAAAACTTTCATGTATAAAATACATCATTTGAGAGTCACATCTCTTGAAGAATCAGGGCCCAAAATATCCCTTTTTCCTCTGTACCCCAGTTTTCTATCTTTTCTCCTGCCACGTAACTCTTCGTGGCATTGCTGAGGAAATATAATCTGAAAAGAGTTCTAGATAATTGTGTTAAAATAATATAGCTAGTCTTACTTCACAAAGGTGTGTCAGGGAATTGTTTTTATAGTAGAGTATTTGTTTCAGTGTTTGTTAAAACTTTGGATCTCCAGGTGCCAGCTTGTTTTGGAATGCAGCAGGGGATCATCAAGAGCCTGACTCTCAGCTGAAGCAAGATGATACCAAGATTTCCAGTGAGGACATGAATTTTTCTGTCGATATTAATAATGAAGTCACAAGTCCTCCAGGCAGTGCGTCTTCATTAAAAGCAGTTGATATTCCCAGTTTTGAAGAGAGCAACATTGCTGTGGAAGAAGAACTTAATCAGCCACTTTCTGTATCCAAGTAAGGTCTCCATGATTCAATATTCATCCTTCTTCTTTATCTCTTTTAAATTCTAAGATTCTTTTGGTGATCTAACTCTATGTGCACGCTAACCTACGAATACATCTACATCTACATTTATTTCTATAAGTATCTGTCTGCACTTGAAAATCCTTGACTTCATACCAATCCTCTGATTCCAGTCCTACACCCCCTTTTTTATTAGCAGTTCAGTCCTACTTCACTGTGTACATGAAGTAGTTTCAGAATGACTAAGAATTTTGAAGCAAATTTACTAGAATATATTTAGTTATAATTTTTATCTTTAGCCTTACAATATCCAATGAAAATATCTTTTTTCACAGTTATTTAGGTTAATTTTTTCTTCTCCATTCCCTTATATGGTTATGCTGTTTGTTTGCAATGCCATTAGGTGTTACTATTCCATTTTGGGGTCCCTCCATATTCTAGTTGATTTTCTTTGGGTTTTTTTTTTTGGTGTGGGAAACATCACTATGATTCTAACAGACCAAACTATATAAAAAAGTATACACTCAAAGGATTGTTTCCTTCTCTTCCCTGCTACTTTGTTCCCAAATTCTCCTTTTACTACCTCTTCTTCTACCCAATCTCTAGTTACTAGATTATCCTTCCTGTATTTCTTTTGTACAAATGAGCAGATATGTCTGTATTTTATGTTATTTCTTTCTTAAAACAAAGTATAGAAAAGTAGTGTGCCATAAGCACTCTCCTAAACTTTTCTCTTCATTTGGCAGTATAGACTGGAAATCGCTCCAGATTGGTTCCTAGAGATTGTCTTCATTTTAATAGCTATATAATATTCCATTGTTTGGATGTGCCATAGTTTAATAAAATACTCTCCTATTTATGAGCATTTAGACTGTTTCCAATGTTTTTCAACTACAAAAAAAATGCTACAGTGAGTTACTTTGTTCATGTATAGTTTTGAATTATTCTAGAAGTGGAATTCCTGCATCTAAAGTTAATTGCTTATGTAGTTTCATTACATGTTGCCAAATTTCCCTGCAAAAGCGTTGTGCGAGTTTGTATTCCCACCAACAGTATCTGACGTTGTCTGTTTCCCCAAAGCCATGCCAGAAACACTGCTGACCAGCCTCTTAAGTGATAACGGATATTTTGGCATTGTTTTAACTTTCATTTTTAAACTTATAAGTGAGTTGGATCATAAAAATATTTGTGAATTATGTGCTTGTCTTTCTTATACCATTTTCCTATTAGTTTTATGTCTTTTACCCCTCAAGTTTTAAGTGTTCTTCACATATCAGAGGTGTTCACTGATTGTGGTAAATGTTGTGAATATTTTCATCTAGTTTGTCAGTTGTATTTTGACCTTGTTTGATGTTTTTTACCATGTAATGATTTTTTACTTTAGATTGTCAGATTTATTGACTTTTTTTCTTAGAATTATATCTTGACTGGCATTTTACAAAGATTCATTTTAGCTAATAGTTTCTTGATATTTTCATGTACCAAATGAGTACTTGGCATTTCATATCAAGATAAAATTTAATAGTATGGCTCTGGCTAGTGTGGCTCAGTGGATTGAGTGCTGGCCTGCGAACCAAAGGGTTCCTGGTTCAATTCCCAGTCAGGACAAATGCCTGGGTTGCCGGCCAGGTTAGGTCCCCAGTGTGGGTGCATGAGACACAACCACATATTAATGTTTCTTTCACCCTCTTTCTCCCTTCCTTCCCTGCTCTCTAAAATAAATAAGTAAAATCTTTTTAAAAAATTAAATAGTGTGGAAAAAATGAAAATAAACTGAGTTTTAAAGAAGAGGTATGGTTAGAAAAATCATACAATATCTATAAAATGAAATACTATGTCAAGATTAAAACTTGTTTTTTAAGAATATTTAATGAAGTGGGACGATATTCATGACATGATATTTGGTTTTTAAAAGCAGCTTCTAAAGCTATATATAATATGGTACAGTTCTTCAGAGAAAATTCATATCAGTAGAAAAAAAGCATAGATGGAAATCCTCTGTAGTGTTAACAGCTGTTATCTCTAGGTATTCAATTACCTGTGACTTTTATTTTCTTTATACTCAGTATAACTTTGAGCAGTTACTTAACTAACCTCTGTGCCTCAATTTCCTCATTGTCAAATAAGGATAAAACGTAGTATTTATCTCATAGGTCTTTTGGGGAAGGATTGTATAAGATGATGTATTTGAAACAGTGCCTGGCCCTTTCCGCTAGTTAATATTTATTATTACTTTTCTCTGTTTTCTACAATAGCCATAGATTACTGTTCTTACAAGTAATGTTTTTAAATATTGCTTTCCAAGGTTACTTTTAAAATACGTATTCATATCCTAAATTTGGAAATAATAAATATGTATTGTATGAAATTTGAAAAATACATACAAGCATAAAGAAGAAAAATACAACCAAGTATGTAATGTGATTATAAATGACAACTTAGGTACTCTTATTTGACAAATTTTAAAACTTGAAGTGAGCACTGGCTGGTGTGGCTCCGTGGATTGAATGTCAGCCTGCAGAACGAATGGTTGCTGGTTCCAGTCTCGGTCAGGGCACCTGATCGATGTTTCTCTCCATCTCTTTCTCTGTCCTTTCTCTTCTCTCTAAAAATAAATAAATAAAATATAAAAAAAAACCTTGAAGTAAACAAATGATATATTTAAAATTTTTTAGAGTATTTAGAAAATACTAGTTAAGTCTTTTCTGTCTTTAAACTCTAAAAAATTTTATTGCATCAAGTTCAGGAGAAATCAGCAGGTTGTTTTCCAACTTTTCAAGAAAGTTGTCTAAATACATTATAAATAACAACTCAAAAAGGTGTCATGATCCAGCTTATATGCAGTCTATCAAGATGAGATATTCATCACTAAGAGCTAAAATTACAAACCAGAATGCTGCTTGAACCTTACCTCTTTCTTCCTGAGTTACGGCACTTCAAATATATGTTAAGGACACTTTGATAACTAACACTTACATTATATGTACATCCTTTCAAGCAGCTCTTCTCCAGAGGTGAGAAAAGAACCTGAGGTGCCTGTGTTCTTTCCGAATTCCCTGCTGGCAGAAAGTGTAAACATGTGCTTACAGAGTAGACCAACAGAGGGTGCTAGTAACAACTCTGTAACTTCTGGGGAACCAAAAATTGAGCAAGTAATGCAACCTTCACCGCATCAAACATCAGATAACCAGAAAATATACCAGGATTTATTGGTAAGAAAATGTAAAGCATTTCATCTTCTGTGTGATGGTGATTTAGCTTAGGGTATACTAGTCAAGCTTTTCCTATCTTTAAATTGAGTGGGACCTTGGTATAAGAAGATGTGCAAATTAGTGATATATCATTTATTTCTTTTAGCTTTTCATAAGTTGTGATAACCCAAATCCAGTAATTAAACTGTAAGCATGCCAGTTATCAGGTACTTAGATAGCTGGGGAGGGGCGAGAAGCTTTAGTTTAAAAATATAAATATTGATATTAGGTCAAATCCAAACTGAAGTTGGTACCATAGAAAACAAGCAAGAGTTTGCAGGAAGTTTGAGTGTTGGAAAGAAGTAGAATATTTATGATAATATTTACCGATTTCAGGTTAGGTAAGTGGCATTTTAATTGAATACTTAGCCTAGCCTAAGAAAGTGAGCTAAGTTAAGTAGATACTGTAAAATGTGAATATGACCATTGAGAACCTAGGGGAAATAATATACAGATACCGGTAACAAACAGTTGGAGCAGGTGGAGAAGTGCTGTAAGCAAAGGCAGCACAGACTAAAAAGACATAATTCTGGCTGGAGAAAATAGTTGCCTTAGAAAAGCTAGAATGTAAACTGGGACATGAAGGTCACATAACCCCGACTGTCACTTCCATCCAGATTGTAGACTTTGGAACATTAGATTCCTCCCTTTAAAATTGAGGGCTAATTAAGCTTACTTCACAGAGCCCTTAGTATTCCTCAGTGAACACACATTTCTTATTTGCCTGCTAGGTCCTAGGCTGGTGTGCGCGACCATGTGCTCAGGGAATGGCATGTGCTTTAATGCCAGGAGGACAGAGGTAGTACTCTCTCTCACTCAGAATGAGAAAAGAAAGGAGTCAAATTCTGGAAGAACAAAGATCTGTGACATGCATAACTGAAACATTACTATTTTTCAGATGAAAGCATGGTTTAAAACTTTTGTTTATAAAGAATTTTCTATAAATCCTGAAAGCACTTGAAATACCACTCAAACAATTTTAAGTCTATTGGTTTTAAAATGGACAAATTCTGAACAGATATATATTTTTTAAAAAAATCAGGATGGAAACTTTATTCATAAATCTTGAGAATTTAGTTTTGACATATGCTGGTGAAAGGCAAAATGGAAGTTTTTTAAATATTTCCCTCCTTTTGAATCATTTTTTTTTAATTAAATTATTGGGGTGACATTCATTAATAAGATTATATAGGTTTCAGTGTACATTTCTATGATACATGATCTGTATATCATATTGTGTGATCACCACCTATGAACAGACATTCTAAGTTTCCTCTAGGGTCTGGTCAAAGCATTTATTGGGATGGACTGCTTTTATAAAAAACTTATAATACAGTGGTGCCTCAATACTCGCTGTTAATTCACTCCAGAACTCATGATGAGTGCCAGAACTGACAAGTACCTAACGAATTTTTCAAGTGACAAATGATAAAGCATTTTCTCTTGTGGGGTGGCATCATGTCTCATACAAATGCAACGAGTCCCAAGCAAGCTCCAAGTGCTGAAACTTTTTTTTCTTGTCCAAATGCATCTAGTACAGGGAACGAGTTCTGAAGCTGATGAGTACCGAGGTATGGGTGTATCTGTAAATGTACTTGATACTTTGTAGAATTTGGGAAGATATTAATTTACTATTCCCTGGCCTTACTTATGCTGTCATTTACATTTTTGTTTCTTAAAATTGTTAATAGTGGTTTTTAAAATATATCTTTTCTTTTCATCAGGGTCAGGTGAACCACCTATTAAATAACTTTCCCAAAGAGACTGAGCAACCATCTACCAGTGCAGTAATTGTCAGCCATGAGTGTACCAGAACCCAAAATGTTTACCATGCAAAGAAAAAAAAACATGATTCAGGACTGGTGGACAAAGATTGTGTTCTTAATGCAACCCTTAAGCAACTAAGAAGCCTTGGAGTAAAAATTGATTCTCCCACTAAAGTGAAGAAAAGTGCACATAAAGTGGATCATGCTAGGTAATTTTAAAATTTGTTTAAAGGATGAATAAATTTTAAATGTATGCAGCAATCTCATGAGAAAGGGCATACACTTGCTACTCAGTTCAATTGATTTATCATTTATTCAGGGCCTGCTATATGTGTGATGAATAAGAAATCATCTGTACCTTTTAGATTCTCCATTTTAGCAGGAGAGAGGGTTATATAAGTAATTACAGAGATGTTGTGGGATGTCTCCTGGGAAAAGATGCCAGTGAAATGCTCTGGGAGTCTTGGGGAAAGAGAAATGAGCTTTGATTCATTTCTGGTGTTTGGAAAGTCTTGCTGGAGGTGATAGTGTCTGTGCCAGCGTCTGGATATTATGAAGTTGTGCTACCTAAACGGCAAGAGCATAGTTACATGAACACTACCTACTGCTCAGGAATGTTCCAGCTGGCCGTGTTCTTCTGTTCAGACTCCTCTGCATCACAGATGACCCTGGTACCTGCTTGTTTTTAAAGAGGATAACAATCTGGAAATTATATTGTTAAGGTTAGCCTGTTTTCTGCTAATTATTTTTGTTGCTATATTCTAGTTACAAAAGTAATAGTCTTGTTATTTAAAAAATATATATCAAATCATACACAAATACCAGATAAAATACAAAAGCCCGCACTCCCCAAACTTTTCAGTCTGACTCCTCCAAGGTTACTCCTCTTGTTTTATGTTTTTCTAGAAATGTTCAAGTATATACATGTGTAATGAGTGTTGTGATTTGGTTGTTTTTTTCCTTAACATTTATAGCTCACCTTTCCTTATAGGCATATGCAGTTCTTTCTCATGCATTTAAACAACTGCATAATATTCTGTGGGATCCATGTACTATAATATAGTGAACCCTAGTCCTCTGTTAATGGCCTTTTAGTCTGAATCTCTTATTTCTTATCTCAAACAATGCTAAGTGAACATCATTCTACAAGTCCTGGTACAAGTATCTTTGCAGGATAAATTCCTACAGATAGATAGGCTCAAAGGATGTATGCATGTGAGGGTTTGGCAGATGTTGCCATTACACACCAGAGTACTTGTACCGCTTTATATTCCTCCCACAGGGCAGGAGCGTGAGGCAGGTAGCACTTGCGAGGCAGAGGCTGTACAATACTTGTTGGAGTGCACAGAGCAGCCTGCAGTCTGCGTGGGGCCCTTACTTTTCAGTGTGGCTGCCTTTGGGGAGTACTATATTTCTTCACAGTGGCCACCCTATTGTAATGTCTCTAGTATGAAACACTGAAATTAACACACTTTAATATATCATGAACTTGGATTAGAAGTTCTTATTTGCTTTTTCAAATTATTTACATTAACATTATCTGTAGATATATTTTTAGTGTGCACACATTTTCTGATTCAATATGCAAACTGCTTATAATTTTAGGAAATAAAGAAAGTAGAAAAGGACTGTATATTCAGAATATGTTATCACTATACTATAGCATAAAAGAATAATGTCTGGATAAATTGATACTGTCTCATCTTATTCTGACAGTCTCCCAAAGTTAGCAAGAAGGTTAAGGAAGAAGTCCTTGTAAAGACCATCATTACGGAGCACGCTGTCCCATTGCTGGGTGGTGGCTTCGCTGGTCTCAGGGAACAGTAATGATGAGAATGAAACTACCTGATAGTTATTTGGGCTTTGCAGGGGTAAGGGCGCCCAGTGGCTGGCACATGTAAAACGGCTGAATTTCTTCACTGAATGATATGGAAAGTCATAGCTCATTCTTTGACTAGAATATACTGTTTGCCATAACAAATAGTACACACATGACTCTAATTTTTAGGGAACAGAAAAACTGATAGCAAAGTACATGTTGCTGAACACCGTACAGTGAAAACTATGATAGAGGCCCAGAGAGTAAGGCAGACCTGACCTCTGTTTGTCAATCACTACTGTTCAACTTAAGGAAATTAGTTAAAAACCTATTCCTCAGTTCCCCCAACTGTAAAATAAAGATAATAGTACCTGCTTCTTTTATTCATTCAGTAAGTATTAATTCAGTGCCTGCTCCCAGGCACCAGGGATACTGAAGAGGGGGACAGAAATAGACAAAAATTCATGGGCTTTCACAAGGGAGCTAAACAATAAACAAGAAATGTGAGTTAAGTAGATATAGATAACCCTAAGTGCCAAGAAGAAAACAGAAAAGTAGGGGAAGGGAAATGTGAGGAATTGTAATGGACAATCAAGTTGAGATATTTGATATTTGATATTTGATATGGATGACCTCTCTGAGAAAGTTTTCTGTGAGGATTAAATAAGATAATGAATGCATAGCAGAGTGCCTGGCATATAATATGGCATCCATCAAAATTAGCAGCTATTATTGTATATATGACATAAAGGGAAAGGCAAGTCAATTAGTTAACATTAGGTGAGATAATACCAGCCAAAGTGAGTTGAAGCTTGTATCTAATCAAAGAAAATCAGTGTATACACACACGCCATAGTCCGTGTCCAGAGACTGGCTGTTTTTTATTCATTACAAATAGAATCTCTTCAGCTATGAACAAGGTAATATTCTGAGCTACTCACCAGAGCTGGTAATGTTATACTATCAAATGTGTTTTCTATTTTTTTATTTTTGTTTTACTTTACAAATATTTACCTTACCAATAACTTTTACATTTGGGGGCCTGTATTTTGTTTTAAAACCATGAGTGATGTTTAAGTTTAGAAAAATTAATTTCTGTTCCACTTTCAGTCTGTAAGTCATGGGTTACCTTCTAGGTTATCAGTTTTATCCCTTGAATGTATCTGGATCATCAAGACTTAGAAGTCTGAGCTCTCAGATACAGAGCACCATGAGGCTTAGAACTGAAGCCCTATAGCTACCTCATAGACTGGAGCGCACTTAGAATAACGCTACTCAGAACCCCAAATAAGGTACGTGATGGCCCGCTCTGTTGTGTCTTGCAGTGTGCTGGCCTGCATCAGCCCTGAGGCGGTGATCTCCGGATTGAACTACGTGTCATTCTCTAATGCTGGCATGAGCGGCTTCAGCCCAAATGGTGTGGATCTGAGCATGGAGGCAAATGCTATAGCTCTGAAATACCTAAATGAAAATCAGCTGTCACAACTGTCTCTCACTCGATCAAACCAGAACAACTGTGACTCATCTTTTAGCCTTCTGCATATTAATGCAGACAGGAGCACAGTGGGGCTTAGTTTAATTTCACCAAGCAACATGTCTCTCGCAACCAAAAAATATATGAAGAGATATGGACTCATCCAAAGCAGTGACAATAGTGAAGATGAAGAGGAGCCTCTGAAGAACACCGATAGCAAGAGTGAACATTTATTGAATCAAAACCTCACGTCCATACCTGAACAACTTGATTGTCAGAAGGAGCCTTCTAGGAATGCCTGTGAAAGAATTAGTTGTAATAACTGTGAACCCTCGGGCACCCACACAGATATGCTGGTATTGAGAAATATTACAAATGAGGTTCCGCCAAAAGCAGCACAGCAGTTGAATGAAAACCCAGCTGTCTTATTAAAGAACCTTAAATCAAGTCCTGTAGTCAACCTCCGAACCGGAAAAGCAGAGTTTACCCACCATCCTGAAAAAGAAAATGAAAGGGATACTCCAGTTTTTCCTGAAGGTCTGAAACCTTCTGAAACTTTAAAGCAAATGAATAGTATGAATTCCGTAGGCACCTTCTTAGATGTAAAGCGTCTCAGGCAGTTGCCAAAATTATTTTAAACCTTTTACTCCCTTCTCTCCTAATTGAGGAGAGGGTGTCTCCTGAAGATGCTTAGAGAAGCCAGAGCCTATTGGTAGTTTGGGGATTCCTAATTACTCTGAGGGTCACCCTGGTTTTGGTAACAGCTGACTGCAAAGACCTGAAGGAGTGACCCAATTGCCTATGAGTTGGCTGACTGGTGGGAGGGCTGAGTTCCCTCTGTTAGAGAGCTTTTCAGTGTCCCTGAAACCTTTTTTTAAATAAACAAGCCCTGAGATCAGTTATTTCAACAAACTTAGGTAAACAGAAACTCTCCAGCTCTGAATCTGAACTGTTCTTTTCTACTGTGCATTTTGAAAAGTAAGTCTGTTTTCCTAGCACATTGCAGCTCTGCATCTACCCAGTATCGCCCAAAAGGACAAAGTTATCATGACCCTGCCTAAATTAGCTAAATCAACCCTTACTGAATTTAACAGGAAAGTTTTGTTTTTAAAAAATAATTTGAGATCTTTTCTTACAAGGAGTGTATATGTCTTCTTAAATTAAGATGTCTATTTGTTAAATTCTATGGAAGTAAAACTTTAGAAATATAGTGGGTTGAGGTAATGTACCATGTTCAACATATAGCTCTAACTATTGCAGAATAAGAAAATTATTGGGTATGAGTGTGTTTTATAAGCTTTGTGAGTTTTTCAAATGTTTTAGTTTTTAATAGAACTAAAATACGTATTAAATTTAATTAAAATGTCTAGATTGACTGTTTTCCTTTGTCCTCTGCTGTAGCATATCCTTTTCCACTTAAAAAAAAATTTAGACACCAGAAAGTTACAAAAATAATACAGAGTTCAAGGGTACCCTTCACCCAGTGAACCCTGATGATAATTAGTATCTTACATAACCATGAGAAATTATCAAAGTCAAAAAATTGACATTGCATATAGTATTAATAACTAAATCCCTTTCAGGTTTCACAAGTTTCTATGCACACTCATTGACTTACCTTTTGGTGTGTATGAAATCTCAAAATTACATCACTGTCATAGGTTTGCGTAATTGGCACCACAATCAGCATACAAAAAGAACTATTCCATCACCCCCCACCCAAATTCTAGTTCTACTCTCCTTCCACCCCTAACTCCTAACAACCAATGGTCTGTTTTCCATCCCTGGAATTTGGTTATTTTGTGAATGTTAATATGAATGGAATCATTGTATATAACTTTTTGAAATTGGTTTTTACTCTGCATAATATCCTTGAGATCTGTCCAAGTTGTTGAATGTATCAATAGTTGCTTCTTGCCCTGGCTGGTGTGGCTCAGTAGATTGAGTGCCCACATGCGAACCAAAGGGTCACCAGTTCAGTTCCCAGTAAGGACACATGCCTGAGTTGTGGGCCAGGTCCCCAGTAAGGGGTGTGCGACCCAGTAAGAGGCAACCACACACTGATATTTCTCTCCCTCCCTTCCTCCCTCTCTAAAAATAAATAAAATCTTCTTTAAAAAATAGTTGCTTCCACTTCCCCCTACCTTCTTAAATATTGTCTTAAACTGTTATTTCTGAATATAAATGGAAAAAAACCCTCATTTGAGAGAGCAAGCTCTTCTGCTGAAGTTAAATTAAGATGCCATTATCTTATATCAAAGTTTGTATATAAACTGGAAAGAAATAGACTTTGGATCTCCAAGCCAGCGGGGGCTTTCTTGGGTAAAATCTGTAAATCGGTTCCTAGTTAGCAAGCCAAAGGACAGCAACATGATGGATTCTGCTATTCCCCACTGGAGCCAGGGACCCATTTGTGCATCTTTTCCTTCAACATGGCTCTTTCAGGTTAAAATTAGGATGAGACAATGGCATTGGTGTGTTTCCCTTTGTTTTCATGGGCATTGTTTGAGGCTTTGGTTATTTTAATAAGTAGCATAAAAGTCAACATGGATTTCATTGGAGTAAATTCTTTAACAGAATTGTCAATTGCCACCGTTTAACAAAGTGTACTGTGTAGTCTGTTTAACTTTACCCCTCAGTGTATCACCCAGGAGAGTGTAGGTACAATTTATATTGCACATTATTGAAAAAAACAGGGAATGTTAGTGAATTAAGTGACAGCTTCATTAACTATACCATTATCACTGGGAACCCACACCAAATAAGCTCTCTATCTGAACAGTAAAAACTGAACCTAAGGCCTTTCAGGCAAAATTTAATTCTGTCACTTCCCTTACCACATCTAAATTAAGGCTTCTGATACAACGCTTAAGCAGTTTTGGGAAATGAATTTGGACTGCAGATTAACTCAGCAAAACATGTCTCTCTTTCTACTAAATACATATCCAGAGAAGAGGGACCATCACTGAAGCCTACTCTAGAAAGTTCTCTGAGAAGAGTGTTTTACTATGGAAAGTTATTTGTCAAACTAATTGCTATGGTAGTGTTTAAGCATCTTTGGAAAAAACTTTAGTGCTGGGAAAATTGGATTAAAAGACTTTGGAGATGATTGCCTCTCAAGTGACATTTCTCTGAAAATTTTTTCATCCAGTCCCCAGGATGCCATTTATAGATATGGGTGTGCTGCTGCAAATGGAACAAGGAAATGATGGAACTTTGGTCTAGAAACATACCCCATAGTCTGGGTCCTGGCCAACTGCAGCACCCCCCATGCCCACCTACCTAATGTCCCCTCATTCAGCCTCTGAGCCCCTGCTGGCTAATTACTCTGTACTCACTTGTCCTCTGCCTTGCGTTGCCTGTGCCAGAGCCCTGCAGAAGTAGATGTGGGATGCATCCTGGAAACAGTTACACAAACAGTATATGATGAAAAGACAAAACTAGTGATTCAGACTTTAAGGGCCAGAGCAGTGTAATCATGATAGCTTCCATTTTTTTCAGGACTCACCATGTGCTTACATGGTGTTCGTTCGTTTAAGCCTCCTGGCCAACCCCAACTGGTGATTGTCATCTTCAGAGAAGAGAAACAGCCTTAGGGAATTAACTTACCCAAATAAGTTGCTACCAGAGATTCAAGCTCTTATAAGCCACCGGGAAAACCACTTCTCTGAGGCCTGAGGAATTCAGGAAGTCCCTGTATCTGGAGCTTGAATGAATGATTTTGAATACTACAGTCCATGCTGTTTTCAAATATACACTGTCCTCAAAGCTGTCCTGCTGTATTTTTCCCCTGAGGAGTCCCCCTTGCTCTTCAGCCAAGACCAGAAATGACTAGTTTTTTACCTGAGTTCTGAGTTTTAACCCCAGCTGTCTATGTTAATGTTAAAGGGTTCACCTCAATTTTCACTGTGGTACTCTCCTACTGAGTACTGTAATGGCTCCAGGAAATTAGAGGAACAAAAGATTTTTCTGTGCCCTTGTTTTTTAGACATCGCTCATAAGGGCAGAATCTTTGCTTAGCCGTCTAGATGAGAGGCCTTTATGCCTGCAAACTAAATGTAATGACAATGTCTTAGGTTGAGAGACTGCTTTACACTCTTCAAAGTATGCTTTCCCACATACTTTCTCATATTAACACTTAACAAAACCCAACTGAAATATGTGTGGCAGTATCATTAACCCTTTTTTTTTTTCAGGTGATGAGATAGACAAAATAAGATATAACTGGAATAGAGTCACGCTTCTATTGTTAACAATCTAGTGTCCTTCCATAGCATCTAACCCAACAGCAGCCACTCCCTCCATGCTTCTGATCCCCACCAGCACCTTGTTTACTCCTTATCATTCAATGGGTATCTAATGTTGGTTCTGCCGGGCACTGAGCTAGGTGTTGAGCATAAGATGATAAACACGTTTACCCTGTAGGAGCAAACTCTAATGGGAGACAGATGTGCAAACACTAGCAATGCAGAGGGGTCAGTGCTTATAATAAAACTATATATTCTGGGAGAATATATTTAGAGAAGCTTGGTGGAGGGCTATTCTGACATTCTAGATTTTTCCAGAATCTTGCAAGAGCAATAGGGAAGAGAAAGGGAAGAGGTGATAGTTCTGATAGAGGGAACAGCTTGTTAGAAAGCATGGAGATGTGAATAGGTACAGCACTGGAGGAGGGAGTTGGGGACAGGAAAGCAAAAAGAGATAAAGGGGTAAAATATACAAGTAGAAAGAACAGTGAATTAGAAGTCAGCAATAATCAGGTTCCTCTCATCTCTCTGCCCCAAAATCCGTGGCATGGGGCAAGTTTCCCAACTTTTTAAAAAGATGTTATTTATTTTTAGAGCGAAGGGAAGGGAGGGAGAAAGGAGGAGAGAGAAACATTGATGAATGGGGGGAAACATCTATCAGTTGCCTTTTGCATGCCCCCAACTGGGGACTCGGCCTGCACCCCAAGCATGTGCCCTGACCAGGAATTGAAACTGAATTTTTGGTTTGTGGGACCATGCCCAACCCACTGGGCCACACCAATCAGGGATAGTGTCCCGATTTTTTAGGGAAAAGGGTTAGCCACATCTGACATATTGTAACTGTGTGAACAATGATTCAGAAACGGTGTGAAGAGTGTTTTGCAATTCCAGAGGAGGGAAAGGCTTCTGTAAAGGATCATTGGAGTTGGGCCTTGAAGGATTTCCACAGGTATAGATGAGGAAAAGATTTTCCTACTTTTTATAATGCCTAATGCATTTCACTATTTAAAAAGAAAAAGATAATTCAGTTTTCCCCACTGAAATGTTAAAATAGCTGTTTGAAGGGATACCAACATGTCTTTTTCCAGCTCTGAATTACACATTCCCTGCTTTTAAGGAGTTCAAAGTCTGGCATGAAGAAAACATCAAACCCACAGAAAGGGGCTTTAGGGTTTGGAAGCCAGGGTGACGTTCTTTATCTCCTCTCTGCTTCTTAAACCGGAACTGTCTGGGTCACAGAGAACATCCTCAGAGGAAATCCTGCTTTCCCACTTCCTGGTCAGAGACTGACCTCCAGGAAAAGGACAGATTAGGGGAGAGCCCTGTGTCCTGTCTCTTCACAGGAGGTCTGGGACCAGGAGGGCAAGAGGGACTAATTAAAAACATAATGGAAAAAATGATGTCAGGTATCCAAGCTACAGGGCCCTTGGAAATCCTGTGGCCTTCATCATACAAATGAGAACACTGGGGCCCAAAGAAGGGGAGGGACTTGTTGACGTTCACACAGCTTAGTAAGCACAGAGCTGGGGCCGGAAATTGGGACTCTAGCCTCACAGAGCATGCTATCATACGGCGTGGTATTTGAGTCAGTAAGTTAGGTATCGAGCAATCAGACCTAGGCCGGCCTACTCCCCTCTGCACCATAAAGTAAAGACAGTGTGTGCACACACACACACACTTCTTCCTTTGCTCACATTGCTCCCTTTGCCTCTAAACCCTCCATAGGTTCAAAGTGTTGCATACACTTCAAAACCTAGTTTAGAGTCTACCTCCACTCCAAACCCCTCCCCATCGTACAAGAAATCTCAGGGTCCTCTCGTGGCAACAATATTTTTCTCCTTTGACATTTCATAACCCTCTCTTTGGACCGAGTCTTGTCCTCTTACAGATTTATGACAACCAGTTTGTATGTTGGTTATGTGTACCTGTGGCTGGAAGCTACTCAAGGGCAGGGAGTATGTGTGCTTCCCTTGTCCAAGGAAAGCCACAGGACAAGATCTGCTGAGTGTAGCCACTATGTCTGAGGCCTTGTGCTAGACCCTGGGAGGCATCAGGAAGAAACGGAAGGCACTGTTAGATCCAGCTGTCAGAAACACGCATTTCTGCACGTGCAAGGGTGCAAGGCAGGATCTGGCAGAAGTAACGCCTGTGTGGGTGTGGTAATAATATGGGTGTAATTATGTATAGTTTTAATTTGAACATTTCACCTGAAATGTCATATGGTGTGTTTAAGTGTGATATTGTTATGTTACAGAATGACATGCTTGTGTCATTAAAAGATCGTGTGCAATCTTTTAGTTTTTGCAATAAAAGATTGTGTGATAAAAATGGGGCGTTATTTGTGCCAGACACTGATTGTGCAGACTCATACTCATCTAACATTTCCCAAAGTCCTGCTAAGAATCTCGTTTAGACCTCACAGTAACCGTGTGAAGTAACAGGAGCAAATGTGCACTTTCACATGCAAACACCCATGGAGAAGTACTCACCACCACAGTGAATCGGCACAAAAGCAACAAGACCTGCAACTGATCCTGGCTTGGGACAATGGAATGAGGACCAGATGAGAGAAATGAAGATAAGCTGATGTTTTGAGATCTTTTTGAATTATTGGAAACAACCTGTTACGGAGCCCATAGTTTGCCTGCTGTATGGTGGATCATTAAGGTCATAGAGGAAAGCACTATTCTATCTTTTATCTAATCCTTATAACAGCTCAGTGAAGTAATAACACTAGTTAACATTTACTGAACACATTTGCTATGTTCTAAGCCCTAATATTTGTTAACTTACTTATCCCCATTTAATGGAGTAGAAAACAGAAACAGAAAGGTTAAATAATTTTCCCCAAGGTCACACAGCCAATACAAAGAACCAAGATTCACACCCCGGCAGTCTAGCTCCAGAGCCCTGCTGTTCACCTAAGCCTTGTGTTGGAATTGTCCCTGAGAGGAAAAGGAGACTCGGTGGTAAAATGATGTGCCCTTGCTGAGGATGGGGAGCATAGGTAAAGTCAGGATTTGAACTCAGGTCTGTCTGGCTTCAGAACCCATGTTCTCTTCTTCCCCTTTTTCTCCTCTCTCTCTCTCTGGAGGGCAAAGGGTTGAATAAGCATGTGTTTCAGTTCCCTAAAGCCCAAGGCATAACCTTGGTAAAGTGATACCAGGTCATAGATACTCACTGGTTGGAAGGGAAGCAGGTACATGGGTCAAAGCTGAGTTACTCCTGAGGAGTGACCTGCTCCAAACCTTAGGAATCACCATAGAGGGACCTGCTCCATGACTCTCCAAGTCCCCTGACTGTGTTTCCTTCCCCACCCAGCACAGACAGTATCTGGATATAAAGAGATTCCACCGCCCTCACCGCCATCAAGGCCTGCATTTCCCTGGGTAGGGGGGCGCTGCCCCAGAAAGGAGCTGCCACTCACAGCCTGTATAATAATGGGACAATTTCTCTCTCAGACAGGGACCTTACAGGATGCACTCACACCTACTCTGTGGCTGGTTTCTAGGACCAGGAGGGTTGGCCAGTTCTACTTCCTCTAAGTTCATGGCTCAAGTTCCTGCTGGGTGGTGTCCCTCTCCCTCAATTTCTTTTTCCAGGTCTGTCTTTATCAATTTTATTCAACATATATGTATAGTGTTCCTGCTGTGTCTGTGCGGTAAGCTGGTCCCTGTCTTTCAGGGAATTGGTGGGGAACACTGACACCCAGGCAGGTGTGGTCAGCACCATGTTGGGGGGACATTCAGTGGACACAGGCAGAGGAGGTGGAGGCAGGAATTTCTTTTCTGCTGCAAGTGCTCTATACACTTTTGTGTCATGCCTCTTTCACTGAGCATAATGTTTTGAGGTTATTCCATATTCTAGCATGTATTAGTAATGTGGTTCCTTTTTATTGCTGAGTAGTATTCTATTGTGTGAATGTATAACAATTTATCCATTCACCTATTGATGGGCATTTGGATTGTTCCTAGTTTTTAGCTATTATGAATGAAGCTGCTATGAATATTTGTATACAAGAGTTCTTGTGGGTATTTTTCAATTCTCCCAAGTAAGTGTGTGTTTATAAACTGCATGTTGACAAGGAACTGCCAAAGAGTTCTTCCAAGTGATTGAGTCATTTTTGCATTCCCTTCAACAACATAGGAGAATTCTAGTTGCTCTACATCCTCACTAACATTCGTCATTGTTAGTCTTTTAAGTTTTAAACATTTTAGTGGGTGTGTCATACTTACCTCATCACAGTTTTAGTTCGCATTCCTAACACAAGTTTGAGCATCTTTTTATGAGACTTTTGGTTATTTGTTTATCTCCTGTAGAGTCAAAAGGGACTTAAATCAGGACATACCACAGTGCCCCAGACTTTGAAGTAGTTTTCCCAACAGAGCAAGTATCTCAGTACAGCCCTGGCTGCTGTGGCTCAGTGAATTCAGTGCCCAAATGCCAACGAAAGGGTCAGTGGTTTGATTCCTAGTCAGGGCACATGCCTGGGTCCCCTACTGTGGGCCAGGTCCCCCATAGGGGGCATGTGAGAGGCAACCGCACTTGGATGTTTTCTCTCTCTCGCCTTCCCTTCCCCTTTCTCTAAAAATAAATAAATAAAATATTGAAAAAAATATTTCAGTACAGCCATCAGGTATGGAGAGGACATTGGGTCCAAGCTGATGTGGGGGACAACCAGTTGAGTGGCCTTGGGTGAAATGAGCCTCTCTCCTTACCTCTAAGGTTGGGGTCACTCTACCAGCCTGGCAGGGTTAGTGTGGAGGATGAAGTGGCAGAACGGAACTGGGAAAGGGGTAGGCAACACACAGCAAGTGCGCAGTACATACAGCCCTTTTCAGTGATTCAAGGTCCCACCCACAAGTATTTACATGAACACAAAGGCCAGGGCCTTGTCTGAGTAATGGCTGGAAACTGTTCTCCAGAAGGCTCGTTGCAACACACACGTTCTGTCCTTTTCCCACAGCTTCAGGAGCAAAACCACTGATGACAGAGCAACCTGGGCCTCTCTGCTTATGAGGACAGATGAGCTTAATGGAACTGGTAGTTCCATAAATCTGGGGAGCAGATTTGGTCTTTTGTATGCTCCAGTAAGAAGAATGGGTTAGAGAAAGAGAAGTGGCTTCAAAACACTGGGAAGCACAGTGGTCTCTTGATTATTTTCTTCTATTGATTGTTTAGAGAGAAAGAGGGAGGGAGAGAGAGAAACATCCATTTGTTGTTCCACTGATTCATGCATCCATTGGTTGATTCTCACATGTGACCTGACCAGAGATTGAACCTGCAACTTTCGTGCATTGGGAGGATGCTCTAACCAACTGAGCTACCTGGCCAAGGCTACACAGTGCTTTCTTAATACATTCAATTATTTTACACTCTCCTCTGCTACAGATGAAGGTTATAAACTAGGGCTATGGTTCTCAAATTTTTGTGTGCAACAGAAATCACCTGGCCCTGGCTGGTGTGGCTCAGTGTATTAAACACCAGACTTCGAACCAAAGGGTCACTGGTTCATTTCCCAGTCAGGGCACATACCTGGGTTGCAGGCTGGGTTGCCTGGTAAGGGGTGCTCAAGAGGCAACCACACATTGATGCTTCCCTCTTTCTCTTGCCTTTCTTCTCTCTAAAAACAAATAAATAAAATCTAAAAATTAAAAAAAAAAGTCATCTGGACATCAGATTTCTGGGCCTTGCTCACAGAGTTTCTGATTTGCAGGATTGCATGAACCTTAAGATTGGCTTTTCTAACAACTTCCGGGTGAGCTGACAGTCCCTTTGAGAAACACTGAATTGGAGGGAAATCCTTTCTGTCTCTGAGAATCATGACTGCAGCTCTGGGGTTTCGAAGCACAGCACAAACAAGACTCCCCAGATTTCAGGCTTAGAATTCTAGGCTCAGGCCTGCTTACCAATGGGGCAAGATTTCTTCCAGGACAAGGATGGGGACAAAAACAGAGACAATGGTCATATGAAAGTGGGAGGGAAAACAATGACATCTCCTCAAATCAGAGATTTAACCATTAAAAATAACCCTAAAAACATGATGACATAAGGACAATTACTACCTCCTGTCTGTAGATGAGGAAAATGGAACTCAGAAATTAAGTAACTGTCCTGGAAATGTGCAGCTGGCAAGGGGGGAAGCAGGGATGGAACTGAGACTGCCTGTCTGTGTTCTCCTTCTGCTGCCCAGCATAGCCCTAAGCCAGACTGCCCTAGGAATGAATTCTGGCTCCACCACTTAGCCAGCTGGTTGCTCAACCTCTCTGTGCTTCAGTGTGCTACCTACAAAAGGGAGGTAAGGGTAGTCCCTGCTTCACTGGGTTGTTGTTAGGATTGACGGAATTAATATTTATGAAGTGGCTAGGTCAGTACCTGGCACACAGTACTGCCCTATAAACATACCCACTGAAAATAAAGCTGGCCGCCCACCAGAGTACACACACACTGCCTCCCTCAAGAGGACAAGCTCAGGGAGAAAGCTCAGAGATCCACTATTTGGAGGTTAGGGAGCACTCAGCCTTGAATAGGGGTGGGGAACAGGTCGGAGAGTGGCGACGACGTCTTAGACCCAAGTCTTGGCTTGCTGTTCTCTCCAGGCTGCTTCCCTCCAGGACCGGACTCCAGACCAAGCAGACTGGGTCCCAACCTCCCCTCCCCCTTGACACCCCTAACCGAGCAGCTCCAGGTTTCCTGCCCTCCAAGGCCCCCGTTTGGGGGCGGGTGGAGGAGGGCTGGCATTTCCTGGCGGGGCCTCTAGCAGCGTCACCCGCTCCTGGACGCTGGGACAGCGCGCTGACCAACAGGCACCAGATGCTATTTCGGGCGGCGCCCGGCTCAGCTCCCAGTTTCCGTTTTTCCACAGTCTGTCGGAAACAGGGGAGGGGGAGGGTGTAGACGTCACGGGCCCCCAACCACAGGCAAGGGGAGGACATGGGGAAGGGGTGGCTGTGGGACAGGTTAGGACCAGCAGGCAAACACGAATAGAGGGGGATGGTGCAGCAGGGCTGACAAAAGCCGGAGTCCCTTGTTCTGCTCCACAGCTCTTGGGCAGGGTCGTTGCCCTGTAGGATAGGACACAGACTGCAGGTACCTCATAGGCAACTAAAGTCAGGGAATTCAAAGCTAAATGCCGACTCCTTCCCCATGTCCCTTGGCCTCCAGACAACCATCTAAGGACAGGAGAACCAGAAACCTCCACCCCAGGGTTCCAGGAGTTCTCCTTCCCTATCACCCCCACCCCCAATTCTTTCAAAATAGGTTTTCTATCCTAAATACAGGTCGTCTTCATCTGCCTCTTGCCATGTCTTCTGCTAGCACCCCGGTCCACACTCCAATACCCCTTCCATGGGCCACTCCATTGGCCTCAGAACTGGTCTCCCCACATCCTTCCCACCCCACAAACCTCTTCTTCACCTTACAGCCAAAGACATTCTAGAAATGCAGATCTGATCCTTTTTAGGACCTTATATCTACCCAAACTAAATAAATAAAATGGTTCTTATACCAAAGAATGGACCTTATACCAAACCAAATAAATAAAATGGTTCTCTCAAAATCCTTTGAATCATCCATAGGCTGCTCAAGGCTTGCTCAAGCCTTACGGGATTCTTTTCTGTTCCTTTCATGAACCCAGAGCCCTTCTGCTTTAGCCCTTGACCCACCTGGGAGGCTCTTGATGCTCACTCTTGTACCCACCCTTCAGGTCCCACTCTCAGTTCTGAGTCCAGGCATCATTTCTCAGGGAAGCATTCCCTAGCTGGGCTCTCTGATGTGGGAATGGCCAGGGGCTCACAGACATGAGATGACTTGCCCAAAGGTGCCATAGTCATGGGTGGCAGAGCAGAGCTTTCAGATCTATATGACTCCAACCCTTCCTATTAGGTTGGCCAAAAAATCTGTCTGGTTTTGTCCGTAAAATAAAAAACACATTTTTCTTTTTCAACAATAACTTGATTGATTTGGATATCCTAAGTATGTCAGCTATCTGCCACATGGTATAATGTCAATTGTTCTCAATTAATGTCTCAATTTAATCGCTATCAACTTCAATTGGTCTACCCGACCGTGGAACATCATCCAGCAAGAAATCTCCAGCATGAAACTTCGCAAACCACTTTTAACACATTCAATCAGTCACTGCAGCTTCTGCATACACTGCACAAACCTTCCTTTATGTTTCAGTTGTGTGTATACCTTTCTTAAAATAATAAAGCATAATATGCTGCAAATGTTGCTTATTTTCTTCCACCTTCAACATTAAAATGGTTACACAAAAATTCACCAATGTTGATTTTGTTTAGGAAACACACACTGACATGACAGCTGTCACAATACAATCTAACAAAATCATTTCAAGTGAAGTTAAAGACAATTAAGCACTACTAGACACATCTTATGGAAGAAAAAACAAATGAAGTTTTTGGCCAACCCAATATGAAGTGATGCAGCCAAGCAAAGGCAATGGAGACCAGAGGAGGGAGAGAGAAAAGCCAACCCCTTGCAGGGAGCCTTCAGGCAGAAAGTGGCATAAATGGTGAATCTGGAAGGATGGATGTGAGAAGAGGAGGACAATAAAGCAGAAGAAGGACCAGCAGAAGCTAAGACACAATGGAAGGAGAGTTAGAGTTCGTAACAGTAAAAGAGGCAGGGCTGCAGCTATGGATGAGAGAAGTGGGGCTGAACAGATCACAGAGGCCCCTCCTCAGGGTCCCCTCTCTGCAGTTGGTGTAGCTGGGCCAGGGGAGGCCTTGTGGAATTGCACTCTTTCTCAGGCCATGGATGGCCCTTCTTCCACAGGATTCTTCTGTAAAAGTTACCTTTACCCACATGACACCCTGACTTCCACGAAGACCACAAAAGGAACAGAGGAGACAGACAGCCTGCACTGAATGAACCGCATCTTCGTGGAGAGCTGTCCGGACAGCCAGGGGCGAACCAGCACTCAGACAGTAGCCGCATTCTGAGCTCAGTCCTTGACCAGGACTCAGTCTGTGACCAGGCAAAGGTCTTTTCCCTAGTTCTCAGCTCCCAAAAGAAGCTCAAAACCAGATTCTGGAAGGAGAAAGCAGCTGGGCATTGTGGGTTGAGTTGTAGACTGGGAACTGGATACTCAAGTTTGGGTCTTGGCTTTTCTTCCTAGGGCATTTTAAGCTTGGCCAAGTCATGTCTCTTTGTGCCTTAATTTCTTTCTCTGTAATAATAGCCAGAACTCCCATACAAGTGCCTATGATGTCATCTGGGCTCTGTGTTGGGTGAGATTTCATAGATTATTGTCCTCGCCATCACCTTTTAAAGGTCATTCTATTTAATCCTTGCAACCACTCTGTGAGGTGGGTATTACCTCCTCATTTCACAGATGAAGAAACTGAGGTTCAAGGCTAAGGGACTTGTAAGATTTGAACCTGTGCTATTTTCACTCCACCATAAAAGAAAGAACCCAGATACCCCTGTGGGCTGAGCCCCAGTCTCCTACACCTCCCTGAACCCGGCTTGCTGCCCCACAGTACAGACCCTGTTCCCTCCAACGAGTGAAGCCCACATCTCCCTCCACACCTAGGCTGCCGCCGCCCTTCTTCGTCAGCCGGGCTCTGGAGAGGGCTCTGCATAATTTGCTTCAAACTCCTGCTCCACCACTCACTTCATGCGTTACGTTGGGAAAATCACTTTTATTCTCTGTGCCTCAGTTTCCTCATCTACAAACTGAGGATAAGAATAGCGCCAGCCTTTTAGGATTGCCTATGAGAACTAAATGAGTTGATGTTTTGTAGAGTGCTTAGAACCGTGCTTCGGGAGCAAGGTTAAAACGTTTAAAATGTGATGGGAGGAGGGATGTTCCTGGGCTCTGGGCTCAGCCTGAAACGCAGTAGAATGGACATTTTCATCTCTCCACTGACACCAGTTCTGCCTCCACAGAGGCCCGGGTGCGAGCGCAGCCGGTGCCGTTCCGGCCAGCAGACTGCATTTTAGAGCAGAAAAGGGGAGGGGGGTGCGTGGTGGAAGGGCCGGGGTGGGGGGTGGTGGGAAGGGAAGAAGGGAGGCTGGAGGATGTAGGATATCGGAGTGGCTGCCCCGTGAAATCGGGGTGTGTAGGACACTGGAGAGAGAATAAAATGGGGCTGCAAGGAAGGGTTAGGAGTGATGGTTTCCGTGCCCCGGGCTTCAGAGGCAGGGACCGAGCACCGGGAGGGGAGTCGCTGAGGAAAGGCGTCTGGAAGGCCGAGGGAGGGGTGAGGTGGCGGGGAGCCTGTTTTTTTCCGAGAGGCCTCGCGACCAGAAATGGGGCTGGACCCGTCGGGTCCTAGACAGAGCGCCCGACTTTCCGTGAGGCGCATTCCGGAGAGGGTCCCAGCCCCACGCAGCCAGTCCCCACTCCCTCCGGTGAAATTGCCAAATTAAAATGAATCATTTGGCCCATAATGGCCGAGGCGCTTATCGAGGGCGAGCGGACCCGCGGCGGTGCCTTATCTCCGCGGCGCACGCCGCCCCGGCGCGCCGCGGCCCATGCTAACGAGGCCTGGAACGTGCGCGGGATTAGAGCGAGTCCGCGGAGCGGCCGGGGGCGCGGCGCGCGCCGGCGCGGGCGGGGGCGGGCGGGGGCGGCCCCCCCGCACCGAGGCCCAGGCCTCAGCTTGGCCACACGCGTCCCCTCGTAGCTGCAAAACGTGAGCATTCCGGCCTTTTTCTGGGGGCGGGGGGGGGGGGAGCCACCTGCGGCCTCCCGGGATTCCCTGTCCATCCCCTCCCGCTCGTTTCTCTGCTCTCCGGAGAGCTCTTCGCTCCTTTTCCTTCGACTTCTTTCGGTGGGGGGTATTTTCCACGGACGCCGTCGCGCTCGCCGCCGCCGCCCCTCCCGTCTCAGAGACTCTCTTCCTTCCTTCCCCTTTTCCTTACGCAATATACAGAAACGCGCGAGGCGGTGGTTGGTTTTCATTCCTTCGTGGTTGTGTGCGTGCGGTGGGACTGTGAGAGCGCGTGTGTCCGCAGCGGGCGGCGTGGGCTTCTCCGAGTGTGGTGCTGTTGGCGATCGGGCGTGCGTCTGAGTGGGGTGCTGTTTGCGCGGTTTGGGTGTGTGGGTTTGGGTTCTTGGTGGCTCTTCTGCGTTTTCTTTGTCGCACATAATTACGTTAGTTTGGCTTCTGGACACGGGTCTTGGTCTGTGTGTGGGCTGTGCGGCCTTTGAGATTGTGTCTGGGTGGTTCCGTTGTTGTGTGGGGCGTGTGTGATCTCGACTAGGTGGAGTTGTGTGTCCGCGAGCGATTGCGTTGGACTGATTTCGTTGTGTCGTAGTGGACAATGAACGGGCCCGACCATGTCGGTTTGTGGGGCAGAATGGGGCTGTGTTTCCCTGCCATGGGGCTGGACAGTGTGTGGTCCTGTCTCACCACAGGACTGGATTGTATGACTGTGTGCTTGTGTCCTTTAGATGTGCATTTGCACACCGCTGGCCGGTAGCAGGGAACGCGCGAGGGAGATGAAGGCGCTAGTTGAGGGGGCTGACTGGGAGCGGGGACAAGGATTTCACACTTTATTCCAAATTACGAGGTATTCGGAAGCCACTGTTGGCTTGGATGGAGAGCCAGAGCCGGATCGGTGGCTGCTCTGACTGGAGGCCAGTCTGTGCCTCGGTGTTTCGGGGATTTGCTAATGCGTGGGAGGCTCTTCCAGGCTCCAAGCTGAGCAGCGCTCGCCGAGGCCCGCGCCTCCCAGCCGGTAGCCGCCGGCTTGGGTCCCTGCCGTACTCAGGCGGTTTGTCCATTTCTGGTCAGTCTCGCGGGTACGACCGCTGGGCTCCGCGGTAGACGCCCGGAAAAGACAATGGGCGCATTCTCCAAGCCTCGAGCCTCGGGTGGGGGCCCTCGGGATCACCTCCAAGGAACACTTTTCCACCCCTCCCCGGTAAGCGACATTCCCGCGAGGGTCGGGTACCCGTCGCATCGGGGACCCGGGCCGGGCTCCCAGGGACGAGGTCAGTGCTGCCTTAGGTCCGAAGGAAAGGGTTTTCTTTTCTTTTCCAGTTACAGTGGTTGCTAATGTCATCGTCATTGTCTTATTAATTAAAATAATCGTCCAGAAGTAAAGAGGCTTTTTTCCTTTTAGCTCCTTTGGACCCATAACAAAGCCGCGAGGCTCCCCCCACCCTTCCCCGCCAGCAGCGCTCTCTTTCTCCCTCCCTCTCTCTCTGTCTCTGTCTCTGTCTCTCTCTCATTCCTGGATTTAGGGTTGAGGGAGAAAATGGAGAAAAGGACTGATCACACAGCAAAAAACGAGTCCCGACGTAAGACACCGGGAATGAGCGGATTCCTCTTCTTCCCGCCCCTCTGCCCTGTGGATTAGAGGAGAAAGAAAATCTCCCGCATTGGACTGAAACCTCAGGCAGTAATTGTTCCTATATTTCCACCAAAATCGGGGCAAAAAGATGGAGACTTTTGCAATCAATCCAAAATTTTCATGACTGATCCCATATAGACTGGAAGATTTAAACAAAACAAATTAAACAAAACCTTCCGAAGAGGGGGGAAAAAAAAGCAAATTAAATCTTGCTACCCCTACACTCTGGAAAGCAACAGCGGGTTTGTTTTTGCCTTCCTCTGTGCCTCGTTTATCGCTGCGAGGAAGTATTAGAATTTTCCCCTTCCTTGCAGGTCTGAACACCGACGAATCCAAATTCGTTGTGTAGAGATGGTTGAAGGGAGGCATTGGTTATCGCCCTCCTTCCTTTCTTTTTCTAAAATTGAATTTATTGGGGTGGCATTGGTTAATAAAACCGTACAGGTTTCAGGTGTACCACTCAATAAAACATCTGCACACTGCGTCGTGCACTCATGCCCAAATTAAAGTCTTTTTCTGTCCTCATTTCCTTTTTTTTCTTTCCTTCCTTCTTCTTGTTTTTTCCCCTTAAACAATGGGAAGAAAAAATGGTCCTGGATAGATCAAATACCACCACCACCACCACCCCCTTCTCTCGGATCCCTGAGGTTCCGAGCCCATTCCTGCGCGAGAGCAGTCTTTGACTCGGGTTCTGGTTTCGCTTTGGGCTGGAGATGGGCAGGTGGGGGGCACGGAGAGAATGGAGGGCTCAGAGGCTCTGCTCCACGGACCAGGGCCTGAAGCCTGGATCCCCCTTTTCTGACACACGTTCCACACGCCCCCCCCCCCCCCGCAACACACACACCCAAGCCAGTCTGCGGACCACTGTGCGCTGAGGCCTCGGGTTCGGCCTGACGGCTGCGGAGCCAGCCTGGTCCACACGCCGGTGCTGAGAGCGCACACTCGGCCGCGCCGAGCCAGACGCCCCGCTTGCAGGGTCCGCAAATGTTCCGGGAGGACTGCAGCGGGGCTGTTGTTGTGGTTGGACTGAGTCGCTATTCCTGATTGGTCAGGTGTAGGGTCTTTTTATGGGCTGGGGGGAGGCTGTGAACACCTGCAGGTTGGGGGCGGAAAGCGGCTCGCGACTCCCCTGGGCTCGCTGGCGAGGACGTGAGGTAATGCTCAGCCATTGACCCCCATTTCTCTCTCTCCCTCCCTCTCGCCCTCCCTCTTTCTCTCCACCCCCATCTTTCCTGGAAACTCGGTCTGGGCGCGGCAGACCGCCCAGGACCACGCCGCGGCCTAACTGCCGGTGTCTCGGCGAGACCCGGGGAAGCAAAGACCCGCGTCCGCGCCCTGGACCTCGGCTCCGGCCCGTGTCCAGCGGCGGCGTGGAGATCCTGTTCAGAGGGGTCGGCCTCTCTAAATATGCCCCAGGTGAGTTTGGGGGGAACGTTGTCTGTGGAAACTGTGTCCAGGAAGGCCTCGGGTTCCGGCCTGGGTGGGGGAGGCTCAGGACCGAGGACTGTCGGGTCTCGGAAGGAGGAGGAGGGGAGGACGAACCTGCAGCTGGGTATCCGCGATCTGACACCGCCGCTGACCGTGCCCTCTGTGGCTCCCAGCAGGGCCCTTTCCTTTTTCGACTCTCGGTTAAAAACAAAAAGCCAAAAGCTAGTCGTTTGTGGGTTTTTTTTTTTTTTTTACAACTAATAAAACCAGAACCCCAGTCCCGCAGGGCGCTCCCATCGGTTCTGTGGACGTTGCCCAAGGCTCCCTACTCTGGGGAGGCTGCGTCCGGGTGGCGCGGGCCGCCCGCGCCGCCCGCGCCGCCGAGGACCCGGCAGCAGGAAGAAGGCCGCAGCCATCCTGGCTAGAGCGGTCCTGACTCGGGTGGGCCCTGGCCGGGGCTGAAAGCCTAGGGTGAGGCGCGGAGCTCCCCTGCACTGCCCTAGCAGCCGGGGGAAGTGGTTCTCTTCACTGGCGCTGCGGGCTCTCCAGCGAGCGTACTTGGGGCTCCCCCAAGGGTGTCGTGCGGGTGTGGGTGCACTGTGGGGTCTGAGGCGGTGGCGCTAGCCCCAGGCATTCCGGGGGCTCTTTTCATATAAGAAACTCTGCATTTCGGAATTGGGAGCTGCCAGGCACCCGACGCCTCCCCCTCACCCCCACCCCAAAGCTCCCGGGTCCCAGACTTGTTCCGGCACACAGAAACGTTCTGGCGGCTGGCAACAAAAGTGAAAATCCGGTGTCGGGTGCTGCGAGCTGGGTCCTGGCTGCACAAAGACGGATGAGTTGTAGTGGTCGAATTCAATAATGCCATTCAGATTGAAACCTTTTCTCCCTTCCCTCATCTTCCCCAAATAAAAACAAAAAAACGAAAATCACTCAGGCTTTCTTTTTAGTAATCTTAAATGAAGTCAAGTGATGCGGTTAGTTCCTGAAAACTGACAACCCAAGGTGTTTGTGAGTCCTCCTGTGGCGTCCCTTGGGGCACGGATCCCTGGCCTGGGTGACGCTGGTTGCAGAAGAACCTGCTTGGTTTTCCTGAGTTCCGGGGAGGGCCAGGCAGGGAGTGGTCCGCCACAGACCCTGGGGACCAATCATAGGTTTTCCACAGGGAGCCTGGGAGATATAGATATTTATAGGTCTCTGGCAGAGCATTTGGGGCCACGGACAACTCATATGGAATATGTACTCCCCTTACCCCTCCAGGATCCGCTCCTAGCTCAGCGGGGGAGCCCTGGAATTAATCAGAGGGTATAAATGTATCATAAGGAGAGTCTGAGCTCAGTCCGATTGCAGTGCACACTGTCTGTTGCTCGGTTAGAAACTGGGGCTGAAGCACGTGTCACTGGGCACGCCACGCATTGGGACAGTAAGGTAGGGAGCCAGCACCTTGGGGCGTGTGTGTTTTGCTGCAGGATAGTATATTCTGGTGCATTTCACTGCTGCCGAGGAACCAGAAGGGCCTACACGTATTCCTTGGGCACATTTCTAGTGGCCGCACTATCCTGTTGGCCCTATTCTGTGGATGCAGATCTATTGTTTCTGCCATAATCATAAACTCGCTGCCAGTGAAGTGTTGTGGACCCACTGCCTTTGCAGCTCATGTGCACCAGGTCTCAGTGAATTCTGTTGTTCCTGGGCTGGGCCTCAGGGTTGGCAGACCCAGGGAAGGAGCACAGCCTGAATGATGATTCTGCATTGGCTTGTGTGTCTGGTAGCAAGTGAGCTGAGCTTAAGGAGAGGTTTCAGAAAGTCCATCCAGTGCCTCTTCTCGTGTGCGAGGATGGTGCCCAGGCTGCCTTCCTCTGGAGCACTGCAGTGGCAGAACGGGAGCTCAATGGCTGCCGTGAGTGATTAGCTGGACTCTGCTTGGGGGCGAGTTGGATATTCATGTATTTAGTTTCTGCTATAAAATACCCCAATTATATAATCTTGAAAACAGGAAACTTATTTTGAACAGCTTATGAAGACTGCCGAATTTGGTTTGTTTTTTAAATAAAACAACTTACAAGCATCCCCAACCTCTGGGCCTCGAGTCTCATGGTGTTTTGTTTTGTTTTGTTTTGTTTTGTTTTTGTTTTAGTCCTAGGTGGGGCCTGGCTCCACTGGCATTGAAGCAGGGTGACGGGAGAAATGGCTCGTGGGGCATTGGAGCCTTTGTCGTCATCCTGGAGTGTGGCTGTGGAGAGGAGTGTCCTTGGCTCCGGGGATGTATATGGGAGTGCATATAGGGAGGATAGTGTAGGCAGAGTGAGACCAGAGTTCTGCAAATCAGTGTGACTTGGGGCAAGGCAGCGGTCCCCTGAGTGGCCCAGTCTTCCAGTCAATAATAATGTTTACTTGAGCTGTTGCACAGTGCTTTTAAATGTATAAGGAGGTATTTCCCAGAGGACGTCGCCAAGGCAGAAAGGCAGTAGGGGAGTGCTGGAAGAGTGCAAGGGCCTTTATGACACCCCTTTCCATGCGTGGATGGGAGCCCAGGCCCCAGTAGCCTCAGGGGCACCCTCAGGCTCCTTACTGCCTCAGCGGGCCTTCCCTTCCAGACCCCACCTCACTTCTGAGTGCAGGTGAGCAGAGAGAGTGGAGTGTGCAGGGAAGCAGGGCCAGGATCTTTATCTTCCCTTCCAGATGTCTCATCTACAGTCCCAGTGCGGGTAAAGGGTGGCTGGGGTTTTCGGTGACTGCACAGAATAGAACGTGGATCTGCTTAGTGTAGACAGACACCCCAAGGAGGGTGAATATATGTTGAAAGGGGTGCTGGTTCCTCCGTATGATTCTCTGGCAGCTCCAGCAGAGTGGACCTCAGGTCCTGTAGCCTCCATTCCTTAAACTCCCTACTTGCAACCCACCAGGTTTCTAGGTGTGTGTACGGCGGTAGGCTGGAGTCGGTATCGCTGAGAGGTTCTTAAAGACCCCCACCTCCGCGGGACAGATTCCCCGCCAAAACCAAAAGAGGGGCGGGAGGAACTCGGTCGAGGATTTGTTCCCTCCTCTTCCCTTGCGGCCTGAGAAGGGGGACTGGGTGGTGGTGGCGATATTTCTCTCTCGCCTCTTTCTACATTTCCTTCCTCCTTTTCCCTCTTCTGTTTGTCTTTCGATGCTGTATTCCTTTTCTTCCACTGTATCTGTCGTCCTCTTCTGTCTGTCCTTTCGGCCCTTGGTCTCCGTGCCTCTCAGGCACCCTCCCCTCTTCTCCCAAACCAGCGTTCCCCCACCCATCCCTCCCTCCCTCCCTCCCCAGCCCTGCTTGGCCTTTAGGCCTAGAGGGCCAGTGTGTGTTGATGTGGCTCTAAGTTTGTCGCCTTTTCTCACGTCTCGGTGTGTGAGTTTCTCTTTCTGCCCTCACGCCCTCACCCCCTTACCCCACCCACGTCGGTGGACTGGGGTTGGTTTTTAGAGCGGGCGTCCGCTTGTTTGTCTGTCTGCCCTCAGGATGACGGAGCAGCCGCCCAGCGAGGCGGCACGCAGTGACCCCCCGCTAGAGGGACGGGAGGCGGCCGAGGCCCGCATGGCCCCCCCGCACCTGGTCCTGCTGAACGGCGTCGCCAAGGAGACTAGCCGCGCTACCCCAGCTGAGCCCCCGGTGATCGAGCTGGGAGCGCGCGGTGGCCCGGGGGGCGGCCCCGCGGGTGGGGGCGGCGCCGTGCGAGACTTAAAGGGCCGCGACGCCGCAGCGGCCGAAGCGCGCCCCCGGGTGCCGACCACCGAGCTGTGCAGACCTCCTGGGCCCGCCCCGGCGCCCGCGCCCGCTCCGGCACCGACAGAGCTGACCGGGGACGGCCGGATGGTGCAGTTGAGCCCGCCCGCGCTGGCGGCCCCGGCCGCCCCCGGCCGCACGCTGCTCTACAGCCTGAGCCAGCCGCTGGCGACACTCGGCAGGTAGGTGCCCCGAGGGAGGGCGCTGCGGGCGGGCGGTCACGGCCCGAGAGGCACCTCGTCGGCTCTTTGTGGGCTGCCTGACTGGAGCTCAAGAAGAGATGGGGTGTCTTAAACTCATGGGCGTCAAAGCCTAGAAGCTGGGGTCCCCGTGTGCAAATGAGAAAGGAGCTCGCTGTGAGCGTGTGTGGGGGAGCGCGTGCGTGAGCGGGCGCCGGCAGACATGGAGTGCCTTGTGACTGCAGCGCGCCCGGGCTGGGTAAGCCAAGGGGGAGTGCAGGCCTGTGGCCGTGTGTGAGCAGAAGCAGGGTGCGTTGCGTGGTTTCGGGGTAAGGGACGCCAGGAGGGAGTCTCGTGAATGAGTGCTGGCAAGTGTGTCTGAATGTGCTCCACTGTGAATCCTTCCGGAAGCTGCAGCCCTCTGGGGACAGGTACGAGATAAGGGTCTGAGGGCGTTTGGAAATGGGCCCCCTCCTCTGCATCTAAAATCTCTGCTCCAAGGCCTGCCTTGGGAGTAGAACCCTTCCTCTTATCTCCAGCCTCTCCGTCCCTAGCTGTGGCCTCTGGCCTCAAGCTTTTCCACCCCTTGGTGTGAGGGTGTCCATTTCCCTGCCAAGGCCACTGAGATGGTGAAGAGATGGTGGCAGGGTTGGGGTGGGGACAGGCGGATGAGACAGGGATGCACAATGTGGGTCATTCAGTGGGTCTTCAGGAGACTCCAGAAAAACGCTGTAGAGAGCCCAAAATGGGTGATGGAGGGGGCATGGCAGCAGTGAGGAGTCAGGGTTTCCTGTCTGTTGTCTGTCCACAGGCCCCATGGGACCAGGGTGAAAATGGTGCGGGGAAGGGACAGTGTGCCCTTTTGTGGTGCTGGAGTTGCACAGCACCAAGTGAGAAGGTCATATCTGCTAGTGTGAGCACCTGTTTGAGAGTGGAGGTTGTAGATTATGTGCTTGTATTGGGGGAGGGAAGTATGTCTATTTGTGGGGGGTGTGTGTTCATTTTTTGTTTGTTCCATATTTTCACTTCTGACTGTGTGTGTGTGTAGGGATGTGTGGGTATGTGACCTTACCACCCCTTGCTTGTTCCACCACAGAGAGAGGTTGGGAGCATTCTGTGTATGCTTGTGTGTGTGTGTGTGTTTCATGCTCCTATCCCCAATTCAGGTGTGAAGGGACCAGGGCTGCTCCTGTTTTTCCAGGGGTGGGAGGTTCAAGGACATGCAGAGGGATTGCTAAGGAACCTCTGACTCGCCTCCACCCTAGGTGTGATCTTGTGATTTGCCTGCTCCTTCCCACAGTGGGTTCTTTGGGGAACCAGATGCCTTCTCTATGTTTGCCACCAATAACCGAGTGAAGAGGAGACCCTCCCCTTATGAGATGGAGATTACTGATGGTGAGTCTGTCTGTCCCCACCTTTGTTATTTGCCTCTCATGCTGGTTAGAGCCCCTTAAAGGAGGGATCATGGGGACTACTCCTAGGTGTCTCACATAGATGGGCAGGATACCTTGGAACCCCGAATTGCTGGAAGTAGCCTTGCAAATAGATCTTGGAAGTAGACTAGGGAAGAGGGAATGTGGGAGTGAAGATACACTGTGGCCTTTAGCCCAAACCTCTAAGGGTCCCTTGCAGTCATGACTATAGCTCTATTGCCATGCTTAGCAAAGATCCTGGGGGAGGACAAAAACACAGGTTGCCCCTACACTAAGCACTAACCCTCAAAGATTCCCTGCACTTCTTTTTAAGACCTCTTTGGAGTCTGGAGTCTGCTCCTTGCCTGGACTTGCACCTTCATGGTGCAATTCCCCCTAAGTCCCTACATTGTGGGGCCTTCTTGTCCCTTGTTCCACACTCAGGGCAGAGACCCGAAGTTCCCTTTCTGACACCATAGATTCTACACTGCCCCTTTGCTTCCCCAGAAGGGCCCCTAGCCCTGCCGTTATGTACTGCCTGAGTAGTCTTTGGCCCTGACCTTGAGGGAAGAGGTTGAATGAGTGAACAATTTGAAGACCCCTTCCCTCTTCCCAAGGGTGACCTGATGTAGGAGATAGGGCCCAGATCCAGGGGGCCAGGACAGCAAGCTCTTCAGAGCTGAGGGATGTGGAGGGAACCCCTGGAGCTCCCGGTGCTCAATATGGCTGGGCCTGGGCTCCTGAAGGAAAGACACTTGAGGCCTTGGAGCCAGGCTGGGATTCATGCAAAGGACAGGTGGGAGGGATGTGCATTGAGCTGGAGCTTCTGGAGGGGAGCTCTCTGTGGTCTTCTGGAGAGACAGATAGAGTCTAGGCAAGGAACAGACCTCAAAAGATCCAACCAGTCTGGGGCAACATGGGTGTAGGGCCAAGAGGGAAGGGTGATGGGGTGTCACTGATGCTAGGTTAGAGAGGGGAGGTGGGTGTACCGAACAGGAGGTAGGCAGGACCAGCCCTGGAGTTCCCCAGGCAAGAGGTGTTTTCTATGAAGGGCAGAAGCAGCAGAAATAGGCACAGAGGAGAGGAAAGAGATGGGAAGGTGTAAGGGTTTGTAGGGAATGCAGGAGTGTTAGGGAAGCCATTACTCATAATGTTACCAATATTTACTGAGCATCTATTCAGTGGCCAGCCAGAGAGAAACAGAGGTCATACAGGATGGACAGACTCAGGCAGTAAGGTGCGGAGAGGTGGGTAGTTCCCTGGGGAGGAGCTACAGAAGAATAGACAGAAATGATGGTGAAGGGGAGGGTGTGAGGGTGCAGGATAAGCCCACTGACTTTGAATCATAAATTTAACCAAAAAGAGTACATAGTAGTGGAACTAATGCAATGTCCAAAGTCAGGACTTGATGTGGTTCCTGTTGCTGAACTTCTCTGGGCCTTGGTGTGCTCATCTGTAAAGTGAGGGGTATAACAGCTTCCTCACATTATTGAAAGTGTACAATGGGGTGAAGTGTTTTTAGTGCCTGGCGCAGGGTAGGTGCTTCTTCTGGAACCTGTCTAGTTCTAGCTGTGACAGCAGTCATAAAGCTTCCCTCCCTTCCCCATGTAGGAGCTCCCTCAAGATCAGCTACCATTAGTCATGGAGCAGGGGCTGGTCCTCCCTAGTCACAGCTGAGGGACTCCCCATTGTCTGGCCTGGAGGCAGAGAACAGCAAGTTAACTGAGGCACCTAAGGTAGGACTGCTAAGCAGGTGTGCTATGTTTTTCCAAGCCTGGGTCTGGGCTTTGGCAAACAGTCAGCTGGGCTGGGGCCTGTTGGGGTTTGGAAGGACAGCTTCAGAGGCACTGTGGCAGGGGCCGAGTGATCTTTCCCAGGAAAACATGTGTGTGTGAGTGCATGTGCACACATGTAGGAGAGATGATCAAGCAGGAAGTGCTGGCACAGAGGAGCTGGGTCACAGACTGACCTTGGAGGCAAGGTCTTCTCTGTCCCAGATCCCTTAGCTGTGAAATGAGCAGTGGATCTCAAGGGATGTCTTGGTTTTTCCTTTCTTTTTCTCCCCTACCCAAGTTTCCACATATTGAGGTCTTGTTCCAGAGATTATAGGAAAGAGAACAAACAAATATGCCAGTACTGGCAGTTCCTTCCATGTGTAGAGTGTCCTGAAGACTGCTGGGAGCCTAGCTCTGTGATGGGGAGGGAAGTGGGCACCCCAGCCCAGAGCTCAGAAGCACTAGCAGGGCTCACCTCTGTCTTCCCTGGCTTTGGGAATCCAGGTCAGGCTTGGATATAACACAGTGCTTTGCACATCATACGTGCTAGATACATACACACTGGTGTCTGCTACTGTTCTGCAAGTCTTAGTATGTGAACACCAGTGAATATTGATTCAGTCTGTAATCAATGTATTATAGACATGCATAGACTGAGGCAGCCCTCAAATGCTTGCCTACAGCCTCAGGCCGAGCCTGTGCATGGCTGTCTGTCCACTTCCCTCTGGGGGGAGAGAGCCCACAGTGTAAGTCCTTTTCCCTTTGGTCTCTGCTTTCTCTTCCAGTCCCCTACCTGCCAGCATGATCAGTCAGCAGACATTTACTAAATCCTTACGCTGTGCTTTTCATCACCCTTCAAATAAAATCCTCACACCTTACTGCAGGGCCCTGTGGAACTGGACTGAGCCTTCCCTGATCTCACCCACTCTGATCCAGCCAGGCTGGTTTCAGTTATTTTTCAGCTCAGGGCCTTTGCACATACCATTCTGTCTTTCTGTGCCTGGTTGGCTCTTCTTCAGCCTTAAGTTCTTTCCTTATAGATGTTACCTCCTCCAACAGGCCATCCTCAACCAACTCAGCTAAACCTAGTAGTTCCCTTCCATCTTTATTTGCGTTTAGCCTCCTATCTGTTTTTATCTGTTTGCTGCATGTTCATCATCTGTCATTCCCATTAAAATGTAAGGTCTGGGAGGGCAGCCACTCTGTCTGTTTGGTTCACCATTATTCCTTAGTGCCTGGTTCCTAGGAAATAACTGATGCACAGATAATAATAGCTAACACTGATTGTATGAATGTTTAATCTGAGACGGGCATTGTCCTAAATTCTTTGCCTGTGTTAGTTTTTAGATCCATGTGATAGTCTTACACTTGAGTGACTAGTATTATCTCCATTTTACAGATAATGAAGCTAAGGCAGAGAGGGTTTAAGTAAATTGCTCAAAGTCACTATCTAGTGAGTAGTAGTCAGGAGTTGAACCCAGAAAATCTGGCTCCAGAGTTTGTCTTCATAACTAGTACTATATGGCCTCTTGGTATAAGTGAGTTGGTGAATGAATGAATGATAAACAGCCCCTATCCTCAAATGTCTCACTGCCCAGAGAGAGAGAGAGAGAGAGAGAGAGAGAGAAGCACAGAAGCATACAGCAATGATCAAGAGTAATGGAGATTCAGGGGCATTAGGGCTATGGCAGTTGGTTAAATCTCATTGGAGGGAGTGAGAGGAGTCTTCAGAGAAGAGGAAACAGATGTACTGGGTTTTGAAGGATGAGTAAGAGTTTTCTAAGTAATTGGAAAGAAGGCATTCTGGATTTCCCAAGTTTCCCAAAGGATGGTTTTTATCCCCTTCCCTTCAGCAGAAGATCCTTAGGAGATTCCCAATCCATGCTCCTAACCCTGTCCTGGTGCCCTCCAGGTCCCCATACCAAAGTCGTAAGGCGCATCTTCACCAACAGCCGGGAGCGATGGCGGCAGCAGAATGTGAATGGGGCCTTTGCTGAGCTTCGCAAGCTGATTCCCACGCACCCCCCAGACAAGAAGCTCAGCAAGAATGAGATCCTCCGCCTGGCCATGAAGTACATCAACTTCTTGGCCAAGCTGCTCAATGACCAGGAGGAAGAGGGCACCCAGCGGGCCAAGCCTGGCAAGGACCCCGTGGTGGGGGCTGGTGGAGGGGGTGGGGGAGGAGGGGGTGGTGCACCTCCAGACGACCTTCTGCAGGATGTGCTGTCCCCCAACTCCAGCTGTGGCAGCTCCCTGGATGGGGCAGCCAGCCCGGACAGCTACACAGAAGAGCCTGCACCCAAGCACACAGCCCGCAGCCTCCATCCTGCCATGCTGCCCGCCACTGATGGAGCTGGCCCTCGGTGATGGGTCTGGGGCCATCCTGGGCCAGCCAGGAAGGTGCCCTCAGGCCGCTGGAACTGTGGGCTTCAGGGAAGGTGGGTGAAGATTAGGCAGCTCTGAAGTAGGGCAATGGACTTGATGAGCTTTCCTTGATGCCTGAACTTTGGGAAGCCCAAGCTGTCCTGGGGCTGGCTTTTTCATTTCCTGCCTCAGTAGGAGAACAGAAAAATGGAGCAAAGTGGTAGGTACTTTTTATGAAGACGGCACAGTCTTCTCCCTTCCCCAAATCCTAAGACTTCTAAAGTAAGAGGCTTGAGCAGCACTGCTTTTGGCCTGGAGCTTGGAAGCCCTCCCTGTCTTTCCTGAGACCTGGGGTTGTCAGCTCTCACCTGAGGTATTCAGCAGCCTCTGCCTTGCCTTTAGCCCCTCCCAAGCTGGCTGGGTGGCTTTTGTGGCCACACTGTCCAAATATATAGGTACCCAATAGCTGCCCATTTCTTGAGCCCCATCTTCACCCAGGCCCATGTTGGTCCATCCAGCTTGCCAACTGCTGCAGAGTCACAGCCTCAAGGTGCCTTCTTCAGGGCCTGGTTGAAGAAGATGGCCAGTGGACCACCTGCTCCCGGCTAGCTGGGCCAGAGGGTCAGAAAACCAAGTAGCCCTTACTTCTTGCCCTGGGGATTGAAGCTTTACTTTCTCCCCACTGAAACCTGCCTTCCCAATTTTTGCAGCTGTGGGAACCAAGTCTGCAGCTGTAGGCTTGCCCTTTGGGCTTTGTGTGATGGGCAGAGAGAGGAAATGTGATTAGATGAAATTGAGCAAGGGTCAACTTCATCCAATTTCATCCAATTGCTATTTGGGGCACATGGGCTTCGAAGGCCAGTCATGTCTCAGAGCTACTTGCTTCTGTTCTCAGCTACACATCCCTGTTCCTGTGGTGAGCAAATGCCAGTGTGCTGGTGGGCATGTGCTGGTGCTGACAGTAGATGGGAGCCCAGTCTGTGCATTCTCCAAGATGCTCAGAGGAACCTCCCTGCTGCAGGATGTCTGTTAGCTAATGGTCCTGGTTGGTGTTCTAAACCAAAATGAGCACAAACTGTCCTAGAAATTCCTGGCATTTTTTTTTCCTGGCACTTGGGACTTTTTCCGACTTCAGTGATTGGTGAGGTCTTTAGGTCTTGATACCACCCAGGAGCTAGTCTCACTTCTAGGACACGGGGAATCCAGTCCAAATCCAGGCCTTATCTGGGACTCAAACATATGCACATTCACGTAGCAGAATCTTAAACACCCCTCGACTGTGTCACTTTCAGTCATCACTGGGTGTATGTGGGAGACTGGCTTAATGCAATAGGAGTGCCCCCCTCCAAAAGTTGTACATGACATTTTTGTAAATCAAATCTTTATCCTTCATCTTTTAAAGAAATACTACCGTGAGTCTTTTTGTAAGTGAAGAATCCTTTTGTAGAGTGGACCACTGCCCCCTCCTTGACCTTCTGTGTCAATCCAAGTGATGGGACGTGGTTTTCTTAAGGTGAGGCCTGCCTGTGACCTGCATTTCAAGCTCATGGAACCAACTGCGCACAAATCCTGCATACCCGTCATTGTACCCTCAAGTCACCCCAGCCACCCCCAACCAGGCTCTGCCTTTGAGGTCAGAGGGGAATGATCCGATGGCTCTGCCCTACCCATGGTGGTGTGGAGGAACCAGCACTGCAGCTGTTGGGAAAGGTCCCACATGTTTTGGGTTTCAGCTCAGGTCTGGCCCTCAGCGTGAGGGGGCCTCGAGTGCAGCCTCATACTGCCATGTGATCCCTGCCCCCACTCCCTCTCCTTTTAGTTGTGAGGTCCAGTGCGTGGGGATGGGAGCACCATGGTTAACCCTGTAGCACTCTCACTGTCTGTCCCATGTCAGCCCCCCAAAATCGTATTTTAGTGAATATTAGGAATGGTTCCTTTCTGGTACTTGGAAGCTCCTGTGAGGAATCCCATCTGCCTAAAGACAGAGCGCCTGTCCTAAGGCTGTGCGTGCTTCCCGGTGGATTATTCTGACTTGGGGCCGCAGTGTGGACGGGTGCATGGGTTTTAGGAGATGGATCACACATTCTACCAGGAGCTCAACACCTGGCTCCCTCTTCTCTCAGATTCCCAGGGTGGCCTGGACAAGTTGTCTCTTTCAGTGCCAATTTCTGGTCCATACCCTGGCTTGCCTGTCTCCTAGGGCTCTGGTGGGGGCTGGTTGGAACCATGATAGTAGAATTCTGATACCATAAAGAACCCTGCTGCCTACAACAGCAATCCTGCAGTGGGGTTTCCCACCCTGAGTCCAGAAGCTAGGCAGTGGGCAAGTCTACCTGACTACTCAGCTTTGGGTGATTTAGGTTCTAAACCATTTTTACCTAAGTTACTGTATCTAGATTGTTCTTATTTCTTCATGATTGACTTCATTTCTTTCTCATTCCAAGGCAAGGTACAAGAGCAAGAATGGATAAGAGATATGGGCACATGGACAGAGTATGCAAAATGTAATGCAACTACCTAAAATGGGCCTGGATAGGGAGACACAAAGCTTCAGGTCTTTGTAAGAACTAGAGAAGATCCATATTTTATTTTCATTTCCCACCTGCACCCCCCCATACCCTTCTGTTTCCTCTGCCTCCTCCTCACGCATGAAGAAAGGGCAACATTCCAAGAATAATATCTGTACTAAAGGGAAAACATGAAAAGGTAAAAAAAACAAAACATGAGAACAAAAATGGAGGGACTCCCATCTTTTAAGAAAAATTTATATTCTTTTATTTGTAGTGGCAAATGACAAGATGGTACAACCTTTATCCTTTTTCCAAAAACAAAACCAAGGGCACAGAGTCTGTAGTCAGTCGACAACTATCTCGGCCTTTGGGGGTGGTCTGGTCGTACTTGTGATGTCAATGGTACGTGGCCCCCCGCCGAAGGCTTGCCCCTGCCCATGTACATAGCGCAGTGCTCCTGTGGGCGGGCCCAGCACTTTCCGTCAATGTTGTACTGTACGTGATGAATTGATGAATTATGTTGGTCTCCGCGTTTTTCTGCAGAAGAGGAGTAACCGCTCCAGGTACCTGACCTTTGTACTGCCCAGAGGCCAACACTGTGGGCGTGTGACTCTTTAGTGACAAAACCCATATGGTGATGATGTGTGTATATATATAAGGATATATTGGGAAGATTTCTAAATAAAAGTTTTACAAAGGGGGCTGGACTTTGTGCTTGTATGTTGCACCCATAGGCCTGAGAATTGGGACATTAAAAACAAAGGTGTGGCAAGAACCTGTCTCCCCTGAAATGGGGGCCTTCAGGACTCAGCTGTCCTCTGAGGGGGAATCCCACCCCTCCCTGAGGCTTCCCCAGTAGGTTTTCCATTCTTTTCCCTTTTCTGTACCTCACAGAGAGGGCCTCTTCTCAGCACTTGTGCACCAACACTTTCCAGTCAGGGCTGCCCCAGGGGTATGGTTCCACTTCCATGGTTGGTCAGGTGCTTTATAAAAATAATTAAGTTTTTAGAGTGAGAGGGTAGGAAGGAGAAAGAGGGAGAGAAACGTCATTGTGAGAGAGAAACATTGAGGGTTGCCTCTCATATGCATCCCAGCCTGGGACCAAACCCACAACCTAGGCATGTGCCCTGACCAGGAATCGAAACTGTGACCTTCACTTTGAAGGACAATGCCTGATCAACTGAGCCACACGGTCAGGGTGGCAGGTGCTTTATCATAGGTTCAAGACAGATTAAGTACTCACCAAAGGAGGCTCCCAGGTTCCCTGATGGCTCAGTTGAGGCGGCAGCTCTTATTCCTGGCTCTTGATGATTGGGGGGTGTAAGTCTCACATAGGGCTCAGGAATGGAGGCTGAGGCTTTGGGGTTAGTGAATAGAGGCATAAGAATGGGAATACCATTCAGAGGTGGGGCCTTGGGTTCTGAGGAGGCCTCTGCATGGGCACTGCTGGATCTTGGATCTTTAGGGTCCTCAGGAGGTCAGGCAGGCATTTCCAATGGAGTACCAGTCCTTTCTTGAGTTCGTTTAACAAATATTTATTGAGCTGGGTATTGTTCTAGGTACTGGGGATCCAGCTGTGAAAAAAACAACAACCCCTGTGCTTGTGTTGTTTAAATTCTAGTAGGGAGACAGTAAACACAGACATGCATAACCATCATAAATGTGTTGATCATATGGTAAGTTGGAGGGCGATTAGTATTAAGGAAAAAAGATTTGCCACGAAGGGAAGTCCAGGTGCTCACAGCTAATGCTGGCTCCCCTTGGGTGACTTGTCTCATCTTGCCAGGTTTGGATTGTGACTGTCCTGTCCTGGGTGTTTCCAACTGTAGCTATGGGGGTAAAAGCACGACAGTGCTTGGGATCATGCTCTGACCTTTAGGGAAGCTCTTTGGCTTTTGGAAGACTGTGTGTGTCTCTCCGTAGCCCAGTGTTAGGAGGTCTCTGTGCAGGTGGGATGGTGAGTCTTAGCTCTGGGGCAGGGAGATCAGTGGGGTCTTGGTGGTGAGAGTGGTGGGTGGGTCCTGGACCTAGGACCTGATCTGTGCTTACAAGCCTGAGGAGCAACATGGTGAAAGGTTAAGAGACAGAGACAGAGAGAGGAAGCCAAGGCAGCAGTTGGAGAGGCTGGAGAACACTGGGAGAGTGTGGAGTTACAGAGGCTAAAGCAAACGTGGGGTTAGCCAAGCCCAGTGTTTCTGAGAGCTCCAAAAAAAAAAAAAGGCTTGACTTGTGGGCTGGATTTGACAATGTGGAGGTCACCAATGACTATAGTGAGAACAGTGTCAGAGAGGCATAGAAGCATCAGCCTGACTTGTGATGGATGGAGAATGGAAAGGAGGAGCATCCATTTCAGAAGGTCCTTTCCCAGGAGCAGGCGAGGCTGTCCATATGCAAAGAGGTCAGGAAGAGTCCATCAGCTCTGTGGCACCAAGGCAGAGATTCTAAGGCTATCAAATGTCCAAGCTGCCCAGGGCCTGGGGATCATCTGGCTAGGGTCCTTATCTGCAGATGAGAAGACAGAGGCCCAGAGAGGAAAGGAGTCTTCCCAGGGCCACATGTCCCATAAATAATGACAGCAGTGGCAGGTAGGGCAGAACCAGGCTTCCTGCCTCCCAGGATAACCTGTGCCCCCCACAGGGAAGGGACCACATTCTAGGGCCTTGCCTGAATGGCCTGCTGATCTTTCCAGCCTCACTCTCACCATCTGCCCTTCATTCCCTGTGCTCCTATTGCACTATTCTTTCTGGTCCAGGCTGAATTTTTTTCTTTTTATAACTATCCAGTTCTTGCACTTCTTGTTTTTACCCATCCTCTGCTGCCATACTCCTTGCTGGTTAACTTGTCCTTAGCATCCAGGAGACTTTATGGGGTCAGCCACTTCCTTTTTGTCCCCACAGGCTTTCCTTCATTCTGTGCTGTCTACTGCTTGTCCACTTGTCTGCTTCCTGATTCAAACACGAGCTCCTTGAGGACAAAACCATGACTGATTTGTCTCGCCCTATGTCAGACCTGCCCCAGGTCATGTTCAACATTTGTTGAAGGAAAAGTTTCCCCTGTATAGAATATTCTAGCTTGGTTTTGAGGGCAGTATGGAATGAGAGGGTGGAGGGGGGATGAATGGGTGGGAGACAGGGTCATTTCTAGAAAATGCCTGCTCTAAGCCCCCACCTAATACCATGGTCCTGGGCTGGTAAGGGGCAAGTGACAGCTCTGGTTATCATACTGGACCTGGATGGAGTAAGGTGGGGGTGATGAAGATGAGGAGGCTGTGCATCTGGTCTGTTCATAGCAGCCTTGCCTCCTCATGCTGCCCACTGTCTCCTTCCTACTTATAAAACAATGAACTGTTCCCCAGCATCCAGCACACAGCCCGTGTGAGACAGGCAGGCACCTCTGACCAGCCTTCGGGGGACAGGCCTTGGTGCTGGGCACAGTGTCCAGCAGCAGAGGCTTGGTCATCATGAGTCATAATAAGGAAAAGAGTAAGTCAAGATCACATAGGGCACCCCCTCCATTGTCCAGAGGAGGAAATGAGGCCTAACGAGGGGATAGGGCTTCACCAAGCGACCCAGGATTTGAATTTTGGTCTGAGTCCAAAGACAGTGCTCACTGCCCCAGGAGAAGAAGAAGAAACAGCCAAACAGCCTAGCTCTTACAGCAGCTAGGCCTGCACTCTGCAATGGGGGAGATGGCAGTTCAGCTTGTCCAGCCATATGCTCACGGCATAGGGCCACGGGCAATCCTCGTGGGCTCTGGAGAGCTTGCCTACAGCAAGAGATTCAGCTCAAAGACAGACTCCTGGCAGTGAGGACAGTCAGTGTGGTGTCAGCTCTGGGAGGGAAAGGCCAGAGCACAGGTGGGATTGAGCAGGAAAGGCAGCTGGGCCACAGAGAGACCCAAGCCTTTGCGGTCAGCCTTACCTGGGTTCAAGATACAGTGGCACACTTACTGTACCTGCTGTGTGACTTTGGTTAAGTCACTGAATCTCTTTGAGCTCCAGTTTACTTGTCTGTTAAATGAAGATATTAACACTCATCTTACAAGGCTGTCATGGGATTTCAAAATAATATATGTTAAGTTGTTGTGTTTCATTGAAAGCAGCCTTATTAAACCCCATGGCTGGCATAGGGTTGGGGTAAGGCTGTACTTGGGAATGGCAGAATAAAGAAAAAGAGTAAAAGAAGTGGGAACATTAATTGTTCACAGCAGCAGGGATTCCTCTGGTCTTGTCCCATGCTGGGCAAAGCTGAGGAGCCAGCAAGGACCTTTCCTTGTCCCCGTCCCTAGAGGGCTCACAAGCTGCTTGGAAGTGGGGTGTAGGGGATGGATGCAGAGCATTGCAACCCTGGAGGCAAGTGCTATGAGAGAGAGACACACAGTGGCTACTGGAGATTGGCTCTGGCAGTGGAGGCCCAGAGTAAATGTTTCCTGGATTGAAGGAGCTCGAGGAAGATGCTGGGGAAGGTTTCCTGGGGGAGGTGCTATTTTCTTTCTTCCAGGAGCCTTTGCAGTGAGGCACAGCCTGGTCTGAGCCCCAGCATATTCTCTCAGTGGCAGATTCAAGCTGCTCCAGGGATACTGTTCTTTCCTCCTGGGTTCCCTACTCCTGTCCTAGCTACTTAGGGTCAGGCAGGACTGAGCTGCGGAGCTACCCAATGCCCACTGTGTCATTTTCTTTGGCTCCTCCTTGTTCTCCCCCTCATTTGGTCTGAGCCCTGCCTCCCTCCCCAGCTCCTGGCCTTCTATGTCCACACAATAACAGGATGTGATCCGTTCGAAGAGAGGAAGTGGGGAGGACGGGCAGTGCTGATAGTGCATTTCTGACTCTCCACGCCTCTTCTCCCCTTTGGACCAGCCCCTGAGTCTGCTTCCTCCCCCAGGCCATGCCCAGACCTCTCTCTGAGTTTGAGATCTTCAGGCTGCCCTCAGGCCTGTGTAAGCCCACAGAAAGAAACACACTAGCCCTAAGCAGGACCTGCCCTCGTGCCTCTGGTTTTGCTGCCTGGAGACAATTGTCTGAGACATGGAGACTCAGAGAAGCTTGCCTGACAAGCTCTGGGCTCTAAAGTATTTTCTTGAGCTGCTGGAGCCTGAGGATGGCAAGTGGGTCCCTGAGTCTCCACATCAGCAGGGCTCCACCTACCCACCTCTTTCCCCAAGTCCAAGTAGGCCCGCCCCAAGGCAGTAGAGAGAGAATCAATCAAGAGATCTGTGCCAAGCATTAGCTGTGCTCTGCCTTGCACAGGGTGAGGGATGGGCTGCACAGATGGGAAAACTGAGACTCCAAGAAGCAAAGGGACTCGTCTAAACTCAGCGTGAACTAAGTGCTAAGCTGGAGCTTGAATTTAGGCCTCTTGATTCCCAAACTGGCATTCTTTAGACAGCGCTGTCCTATAGAACTTTCTGTGGTGAAGGGCATGGGTTATATTTGCCCTGCCCAGTGTGGTAGGCAGTAACCACAAGCAGCTATTGAACATCTGAAAAGTGGCTACTGTCACTGAAGAACTGAACTTTTCATTTTGTTTAATTAGAATTAATGGAAATATAAACCTATTCAAGTGCCACTTTCCCCCCGGAAGAGTGAAGTGGATGGAGACTCTGATCTGTTGGAGAGAAGAGATGTTACGTGGATTCTCAGTGAAGAGCAGGGTATGGCAGAACCAGGCCAAAGGCTCCAGATCCCAGACCCAGGAAGCTGGCAAAGCGGTTGTGGGCCACCACAGGTCAGCCTCACTGCACTCCGTGTCTGCAGCTTATCCCCAAGGACTGTGCTCTCAGTCTGCTGTCTCACCTTCTGCATCTCCCAAGAACCCAGTACAAGGGGACAGCCACTCCCATTCTACAGGTGAGGAAACACTGAGGTCAGAGACCATGAGTGGTTTGCCCAAGATCAAGAGGGAGCCAGTTCTCTCACCCCATAGCGGGTAGAGCCCTGAACACTGCCAGGATCACTGCAGAGAAGGACCCCACAGTACCAGCCCTTAGGACAGGACCATTCTGAGGGGAAATCAGAGGAGGGCCCCCACACACATTGCGGGAGGGAGGTTTGGCTATTTGTTATTTTGTGTTCCCTGATCCTTGGGGGAAGACAATCCCTCCTGGCTCAGTCTATCATGCAGATGGGAATCTGAAGATAACATCCCTTCCTCCTGCCCGGTCTCTACCCCTTTGTCATCTATAATCAAGCCCCCTCCCCTTCCAGACCTCTGTCTTTCTGAGACCCAGTGGAGCGACGGGACCAGGGTGGAAAACCTTTTCCCATCCCATGCCTTGTGACAGCTCAGCCAGCTGAGACCCCTTGAGCTCAGGGTCCTCATCCCTTCCCAGCTCACCCTCTGCAGCCTGGGACCTGTGGTGCTCCTAGGTCCCAGGCTCTGAGGATCTCTGGGGGCCAGGCCTTCTGCCCTCTGGCTGTTCCCACACAGGCTGGCCAGGGCTCCTGCTTGGAGCTCTCCGCCCCTCTCTCCAGCTGTCCCCTGGGAGCTGCGTATTCAATGGGCTATCAGGCTTCCTCATCACTCCCACGCCCCCTCTCCATTACCCCTGAATAGGTGGGATCCAGACAGACAGAGGCATTTCCAACCCCAAGTCCCCAGGCAATCCCTCCCAGGACGGCCTGGGACCTCAGCTCTGACATGCTACCTGCCTCACCCTGCTGCAGATGAAGTCCTGGGAGGCTGTGATTCTGTTGTTTGGCAAAGGCGTGTTCTAAAGCAGCAGTCTAAACGAGGTCCCAATATGCTGTGATTGCCCTGGTGGATGATGTCTATGGTACTAAGATTTGACCCTGTGGGTCCGATGACAGGTGAAAGTTGAGGTCTCTAAGGCCTGTGGATTGTGTCACCCTAGGAGCCTTGATGTCATTCAGGGATTGGAGTTTTTCCATCTCCCTTTGGCTTTGCTGCCTCCAGCAGACGGTGCAGCAATGTAAGGAAGACTTATGGGGCAGGCAGGACAGGGTGGTGGTTGCCTTGCTTGGTTATTTTTGGGGGGAGGAGGGCAGGGTTGGCCACAGGACCCTTCAGAGCCCACATCTGCTCAGTTGGGGCTCTGCCAAAGCTGGGCTGGCCTGTCCAGTTGCCGGGCTGCAGTGAGGCTGGAAGCCTGGTTGGCAGTTTTTCTGTGTGATGCTAATGAGGTCAGTGGCAGGCAAGGAGGGGGAGGCAATGCTTTTGTCCTGCACTTGTCCTTGCTGGAGGGTCCTCAGAGAGACAAGGGACCCTCCTCAGATCCAAGTGGCCAAGATTAGCCTGCCATCACTCACTTTGTTGGCTCCCAGTGCTCTGGGGGTGTGGACAGAGATTGGGGAGGGAAGGAGGATCAAGAGTGGTACTGTGCCTCCCCCCATGTTTTCCAGGAAGCATCCTAAAAAAAATCAAACTAGTTTAAAGTTGGAGTGAAAAATGCTGCCCTAATCTCCCTCCAACACCCTCTCTTAAGGGGCTGCTGAGCTCCCCAAAATGTTCCACATCCATCATCCCTTACTTTCTCACCTCTAAGGCTTTGCATACCTGAGGAGCCTTCCCTGCTGACCCCCACTATAGTAACCATTCTCTGTGTTAAACTCTATCTCAGATGCTGCATTACCTGGTTTCCCCCATGGGCAGCGGTCTCTCCTATTTCTGAATTCACAGAGCCCCTTTGACCATATCTGGCTGTTGCTCACCATCTGCCCATAATTGAGTCCCAGCCTCACCTCCTATTTTTCTGTGAGCTGGTTGACGCTGGTTGGGACAGTGTGTCACTCACTGGCCACTCACTGGTGGCTCTTGGTTAACCGAGAGGGTCTTGATTAACTTTTGAGCTTTTAAGAGAACTAGTAAATATCTGGAAAAGTGACCTGATTTTGCCTTTTTATGCACATGTATTATTTTTTAAAGATTTTATTTATTTTGTTTTAGAGAAAAGGGAAAGGAGAAAGAGAGACAGAGAAACACTGATGTGCGAGAGATACATCAAGCATTTGCCTCTCACATTCCCGCAGCTGGCAACCTGGCCCACAACCCAGGCAGGTGCCGAGATTGGGAATCGAACCAGCGACCTTCCAGTTTGCAGGCCAGTGCTCAATCCACTGAGCCACACCAGCCAGGGCTGCACATTTATTTTGTTCAGTTCTAAATTATGAGTTTTAGCCTCTCCTCAACAAACACTCCTTGTTATAGGAATTCTGGAAAGAACAGAAGAAAAAGAAACAAACAAACAAAAATCACAAACTCAGTCCAAACTCAGAACATTTTTGTTGTTCATTTAGAAAAAAACTGCATGTTTTGCTCCATTGTGAAATTATTTGCATTTTGTTTAACTTTTGCCTGCAGCTCTAGCCTTTTAAAGTCATTTTCACTTTGAAGGTCAAAGCCTGACCTTTCCAACAAAAGCTTCAAGTGTGAAATGGTCGCATTGTTTGGGTGCGGCTCCGTGACCGAGTTTGGGGCAGTGGGGAACATGTTGGCCAGCATGTGGCCTGAAATGCCTCTCACCATCCTGCTGGGGCTTCTGTTCTGGAAAAGGGTGGGTCTGGGACAGGGCAGTGCTGCTCAAACCTGTGATGTCCTGTTTAGACCGGGGTGATCCTAACACTTACCAGGTATCCTTGGCTACAAGGCATTCAGATGCATTGTTCTCCCGGCAATTCAGTGCAGCATTCCTGGGAACAGAGGCTCAGAGAAGTGAGGAGACTTGCTCAGCTCACACAGCTAGTGGTGGATGAGGATCCTGACCCCAGATCACCCCTTCTGGGCCCCAGGAACTGCAGCATTGAGACCATGTACCCCTTCCCTGCCCTTGTTGTGCTCTACCTGCCCCCCCTCCCCCCAGCAAGCTCGCAGGTCCTCCTTGCACATCTGTGGTGGTGGGGAGCTCACCACTTTTCAGGGCATCTCTGCCATCACTAGACAGGCATTTTTCTCACTGAACCTAATCTAGCCTCTCTGTGACTCCTCTCATCTTGCCCAGCTCCATGCTCAGAGGGCACAGAGCACAGTTTTTCTCTCTGATCTGGGACTACCCTAGTGGATATTTGGGGACAGAGACCCTCCCAAGGCGGTCCCTTTTCAGGCTGCAAATATCAGCTTCTCCAAATATTTAAGAGGCTAATGGCAAAATTAGTAACAAGGGAAGGAAACAGTTTTAGTTAGGATAAAATAAAATCAGTTACATGACTCCAAAGGCCCTGAAATGTGAGGCATGCTTGCTGCTTGTAATTTGATCATACATGGTTTGAAGGCAATTTGTGTCGCTGCTTTATTTTCCCTTCAGTTCGGATGGAGATGCACTCCTAGTCCTTCTAAATCAGCATTTCTGAGGGCTGAGTCCTGGCCCAACTTTGCATCGTTCCCTGTCCTGGGCCTTATCGTCTCTGTCTTCAGTCACCATCCACAACCTGATGAACCCTAAGACTCTCTTTCCAACTCAGATGTCTACCATGATCGCTGGACGGACATGCCGAGCTGTGTCTGTGAACTGCCCTAGAACCCATCGCTGGGCTCATTGCGAGTCTCCTCCACTAACACGTGAGTGCCCAGGGGCAAGGCTGTGGAGCTATAGTGCTTTGAATGGTGCTGGGCCCAGAACAGACACTTCAGAAAGTTTTGTTAAGTGAATAATACATGTTCTCTCCTCCCCACACCCTCCCCAACCTGCTGCTCTTCTAGTACTCTCCAGTTTAAAAAACAGCACCAACATCCAGATGGTGTCCAAGGCAGGGAACCAGGTACTACCTTGACCCTACTCTCACGGATACCTTGCTCTCCACATCCTTAGCCTACCAGTTGTACCCCTTAAATTGCTCTTTGACCCTCCCACTTCTCTCTATGCACTATTTCAGTTAGTCCCAGCCACACCATCTCTCTCCTGGGCCCCCTCCACACCCTCTCACCCCTTGCCCCCCAGAACAGCCCATTCAGTGCTCACTGCCTTGTCTAATCCATTCTTCAAGCTATGGTTGGGGAGAGCCTGCTGAAATGCTAGACTGCCCACGTTACATCTCAGCCTAAAAGCCTCTGATGGTGCCACGTTATCTGTAACGTAAAGTCCAAATTTCCTCACAGGTCCTGCAAGGCGTTCAGGACCCCTTTCCAAACACCCTCTGCTCCCCAGCCAGGCAGATCTCCCTGCCTGCACTCTTTCCCTTCTACCTTTCTCCAACCCCAGCACTTCAGACCTCTCTGTGTTCTGAGGGAGCTCCCCAACCCCTGCCCCACATTTCCCAAATGTACCTCTCCAGCCTGGACCTCGCCTCTTAATTCCAGACCCACATTTACATCTCCAAACCAAACTTGTGACTCCTGCCCCTCCTGAAGCTTCCCTATCTCAGTCTATATTAGCTGAGCAGACTCAGAGCCTTGAAGCCACCCTTGGCTTCTCTCTTTCTCCCACATCGCAAATTATATTGGCTTTACCCTCAAAATCCATCTCCTCTCCTGACCTCTTCCCTCAGCCTCACTGCCTCAGGGCCTTTGCACTTGCCGTTTGTTCTCCTTGACTGCAAGACCCTGAGATCCTCTCCTCTGGCACAGCTGAACTTCCTCACTTTCGGCTTTCTGCTCAAATGTCGCCTCTTAAAGGAGTCTTTGCTAATAATTGCGTATAAAACAGCACTCCCTGCCCTGCCAGTGCCCCATTCATCTGATCCTGTTTTGTCTTTCCCAGATTGCCCTATGACCTGTTTCATCTATTTGTTTATTTTCTGGTTGACCCCTCTAGGGTGTTAACTCTATGAGGGTAGGGACTTTGCTTTGTTTACTGCTGTATTCATATATTTATTATATGAATGAATAAACTTTATTTTTAATTTACTTTTAGAAGAGGAGAAGGGAGGGAGAAAGATGGAGAGGGAAACATCAATCGGTTGCCTCTCACACACCCCCAACTCTGGACCTAGCTCACAACCCAGGTATGTGCCCTGCCTGGAAATAGAACCTGGGACCTTTCAGTTTGTAGGCCAGTGCTCAATCCACTGAGCCACACCAGCTAGGGCATGAATGAATAAATCTGAGACTTACTACTACCTTTTTTAAATTTCTTAGACTAAATGGCATCTTCATTTATGTAATTTTAGCTTCCTTTAATCTCCTTTGAAACATTGGGTGCAATGGAAATTAGAAAATTATACAATGTAAGCTCTATCTTGGTCACTACTGTACTTCAAGTCCTGTGTCACACACTAAATATGTGTTGAATGAAGGAATGAAAGCAAACCAGAAAGCTGTCTGGGAAACTGACCGAAAGTAGGTGCTTAACAGAGGGACTGAGCCCTGGGCTAGACATAGGGATGCCTGGAGTTTAGCCCTACCTCTCCTACTAACTTACTATTTGACCTTCAGTCAGTGACTGTCTCTTCCTGGGTCACAGTTTCCCCAGCTGAAAAACGAGGAGCAAGAGGGTACTACTCAGGATGAGCCATTAGGCCAGGAGAGACTGTGATTCTAGAAACCAGTAACCCAGCTTGGTGCCACTGCAGGCCCGCGGCCTTGGGCAGGACAGCAGGGCTGTACTGAACCACCAGGTAAAGATTTGGCCTTGGGACCTCTGATGGCAGGTCAGGCTCTGGGCACAGGGCCAGCCCTTGAGTTTCTTGGCTGAGTGAGTGGGCAGCAGGAAGAGGTGATTGACCTCCCTTGCTGGGCGGTCCTGGCCATAAATCTCACTGGTCCAGCAGAGTTGCCTAGGACCCAGGAGTCGCAGCTAGTACATTCCTTGGCTTGGCTGGCTCTGAGGGGTGCTTTCTGCTCCTTCCAGCTCCCAGGCACTGGGCTTTCTAGGGTGGTGAGTACCTATTTGATTTGGCCATAGCTCCCAGCCTCCGTCCTAGAAAACTTCAGTCTAGAGAGTGTCAATCTTTCTCCAGGTCTGACCTGGAGATCATGTGGCATTGTTTTGAGCCAAAGGGCCCCAGGCTCCCAGGTGAGTCAGGACTTCTTAACCCTTTCTGTGCCTTGAGCAGTCTGGGGAAGCCTAGGGACCCCTTCACAGACTGGAGGTTTTTAAATGCATTCAATAAAATGTGTAGCATTGCAAAGGAAATCAATTATATTGAAATTCAGTTATCAAAATATTAAAAGTATAAGTTTGTAATATAGTGAATTACGTGAATCTTCATACTGCATGAGATAACACGATCCAGTGGAAGGTCCAGTGACTGTTATATACCCACAGTGACAAGCACCAGTGGCGTCTCCAGATACCTGCCACAACTGTATGGCGATATGAAAATATCACAGAGGCACTGTGGTTTGTTGCCTTCATTCCCAGTGGAAGAAGATGGTAACTCTCAGTTAGAGGTTAGTGAATAACAAATGTGATGTATTCCCTGAGCAAGTTCATGAAGCCCTGAGTTCTGTCCATGGACCTTGTGAAGAGATTGCTGAGTGAAGGGGAACTAGGCAAATGAAATGCTGAGTCTGAGATGGGACACAGTCCTTACGAGCCCACTTCCTCAGAACCTGATTACAATATAAAAATCTATCATAATCTGTTAACAGAGTCACAGAATCACAGGCTTCCAGAGCTGCAAGGGCCAGACCCCTTACACAGATGCCCCTGTTGGATGAGTTGGCTCTTTGCTTCTGCTTGCACACCTCTAAGGATGGGGAGCTCACTCTCACTCTAGAACTGGACAGCACCAACTTCTCTGAGCTATGACGACATACAGAGATGAATCAGATGTAGGCTCTGACCCCCTGTCTAGAGGACAGAGAAAAAGAAGGAACCAACACAAACTAAAATGCTTCTGCTATCTGTCAGGCCAGAGGTAGGCACTGGATATACTGAGACTTGGTGCCATAAAGTACTTTCTGGGTGTGTGCTCAGGCATGATGCTCAGTACCTGGTGCTAGGGTGACAGGACATGATGCCTTCCCTCTGGGGAGACAGACATTAAGGGAATGAACAAAGAAACAATATGTAATTGCAACTTGTGATAATGGCTGTAAAGAGACAGGCAGGGAGGACTCATAGAAGGAGTAACGTCAGATGGGGAAGAGGGCAGGTCAAAGCAAGCCCCTTGGAGAAAGTAGCATTTCAGGCAAGACTTAGAGGATCTGTTAGCATCTGCCAGGCAAATGGGACGGGAATTCCAGTGCAGGCAGAGGGGAGAGCAAGTGTGGGGAGGCCCTGATGCAGGTAAGAGCAGGGCTACTGCTAGGGCTGACAAGAGGACGGAGAGGACGGTAAGGGCAGGGTAAGGGCAGGGTATGGAGTCTTCAAGCCCATGCAAAGGAGTTTGCATATTGTCTGAAGAGCTACTGGAAGCTCTTGTGGGGTTTAAGCAGGATCTGTCGGAAAGAATCAGCCTCCAGGTGCTCTTGGGCTTGCAGCAAAGACATTAACGAGATAAAATACTATAAGAATGAGTGAAAAAAAGATTTTACTTCTGTGCTCATAACATCCTGCTTTCCCTCTGGCTGAGCTCTCTGCCTGGATGCCCTCCTGGGGCTGTTTTTCTGCTCGTCCAACAATTCAGCCAACTTTTGTCCTAGCACCACCTCTTCCAGGATGCAGTCCTGAATAATTTAGTCCTCTGCAATTCCCTACAGCACAGCCCTGAGCATGCCATGCTCACTGTTCTCAGCATCACTAACTGTTTGCATGATAGTGTCCACTCTCCCTCCCTCCAAACCACCACAAAAGGGGTGAAAGTGAGGGGTTGGAGGGAGGGGAGTCGCAGAATCTTTAGCTGTAAATTGGCCACCTCTGCCCTCTAGGACCAGTCTGGGATTGGAGCTGAGCTCTGCCACCTGCTGGCAATAACTGGGATGGCAGGCAGGATGCAGTGGGGAGAGAGGGGACTCAGGGGAATGGTGTAGATCCACTTGGGCTTTTCTGAAGGGTAAGCCCAGGAAATTTAGCTAGACGGAGGGCCTGTCCAAGGGAGCCTGATGATTCCGGATGGCAGAGCTGGGCTGGGAGCAGGAAGAAGGAACTGAGCCTTGGTGGAATAGCAGCTCAGAGATGAGGACACAAGGTCTAGCCCCACAGGGCTCCTGAGGCCTGAGTCCAGATCTTGGGTCCAAGCCAGACCTGCAGGGGGGCCCAACTTGTTGCTATGGGGACCCAGGGCTGTGTCCATACAGCTGGGGAGCTGACCCCCCCAATCAGCTGAATGAGGACACCCAAAGAGCAGGGACCAGCCTCAAAGCCAGTGTCCACCCACACCCCCCTTTCCGGAACAGCTTGTTTTGCTCTAAAGCTTGGGACTTTGACCTGGGAGGTGTGTTTTCCTCATGTTGGTCACCTGATGTCCTTCCTATCTCCCTCCCCCACCATCCCCAAAGTGTGGCCCAGGAATCCTTGCCCTTTCCCAGGAGTTTTAGGGATGCTCTGGTGAGGGAGGCCAGACCTGGGACTTGGGCACTGATGGGAGAGGCTGGCTGCTCTTTTGAGTCACCAGCTGGTGGGGCCTCACAGGAGTTACTTCCCTGCCCATGCCTTCTTGGATCTCTCCTTTCTGGGTTTCTGGAACACCCCCTCTCCCGGGGTTTCTTCCTCCTGCTCTATCCTGACTCCTCTTTGATGAAAGACCCTCATGTGTTGGGGCTGTGTCCTGGCCCCTCACTGCTTCCCTCCTTTCCTCTGTTCTCCTTTCATCACACGTGCGTGCACACACACATGCACTCTGGGAGACTGTGTACTCTCATGCCTCAGCGACTCACTGTGCCACAGATGGCTCCTAGGTCTAGCTCTCTGCTAGGGATCGTACTGCCTTCTGGACGTTCCCTCTGGGGGGCCAGCAGCCACCACAGGCATGATGCTTCTAAGCCTGTAGTTCCTTGTTCCTCCCACATTCTGAAACTTGCTCTGCCTTGTCCTAGGCACCACTATTCACCAGCTACCCAAGTCAGAACCCAGGAGTCGCCCTCAACTCCTCCCTGTTTCTCACCACCCACGCCAGGCTAGTCACTGTCTTCTAGCAACCACATGCCACCTATTGTACCTCCTAAAAAGGCTTCAGATCTATTCCTACTGCCACTGCCCTGGTGCAGGCCACTGCCCTGGTTGTATGCCTGCTGTAGCAGTCTCCCCATGGTCTCCCTCTCTCCAGGCTTTGTATTTCCCTTTCATTCTCCACTCACTGCCTAGAGGTGTTTTCTCAAGTGCAAACCTGACCACATAACTCCCCTTAAAACCCTTGAAGAAGACATGGTGGTTGTTTGTTAAATTCAACCCTGATCCTTGCATTCCAGGCAGTGATTCTGTGGCTGTTCATTAACATGCATGGTGCCTACTCTAGACAAACTTTGTGCCAGAAGATTCTGAGGACATCAGGTTGGGGTAGAGAAGCAGAACAGGTCATACATATATGGGAGGTGCCACTTGATGCCAAGCCAAGTCTCCTTGGATCACTTTGAGACACCCCATCTTTGGGTGGAAGTGGGCCCACTGCACTGCCCTGTGCACACCTCACCTGCACCCATGCCCAGACACATACAGGAAGCAGGGATGAGCCATGATGCGTGAGTGTTGCCCCTAGAAGACCTGTTCTGCATAAAAGCTGCCCGGGAGGTCTTGTGAACAGCAGCTTGGTGGCTTCTGGCCAGGGGAGCTGCAGAGGGGTTTGTAGCTCATGCCCTGGCTTCTGGCAACCTTCCATCTCTAAATTTCACTTTAGCCTGTTGGCTCCTTCTTTCATGGTGTCTGTGGAGCTGGACTCTCAACGTCTCTGGCTTCCCATACTCCTGGAGGGTGGTGGGGCAAGGAGACCCAGCATAACCCTTGACCTCAGACCTTGACAGGTACTTGGGTCATTCTTAGTTCCTGAACTGGAGGGTCTGATGGACTCCATGTGATCATGAGGGTTGAGGGCCTAGGAATTCGAGCCCCACATGGGGCATTGCCACCTGAGGGTGTCCATCCTTTGCCCTCCACAGCAGGGCTAGGTTTTACCACTTGTATTCCTGTGGTGGGTGGAGGTGAATCAGAGGTGTGTGTAAAGACTTCTGACCAAGCCCAGATCCTGTCCCAGGGAGGTTCCACCCAGATTCCAGGAACCACATCTGGGGCCAAGAGGAAAAGCTGAACTGAGCCAGGTCAGCTGGGCTGCACAGGGAAGGCTGGAGACTGGGAACCTTAGGCCCTCTGTGGTGACCCACATGGGAGAGCGTGGATTGAGAGAGCTGCTGAGCTGGGCCAGGGGCCAGGGCTGTGTCCCGGGACTGTGTCCCAGGACTGTGTCCCAGCACTGAGTCTTGGCTGAGTAGGGACAGGTGAGGGGAGAACAGTAAATAGGTCAGACTCTGTGGGAGGGGACAGCTTTGGCCTTTCTCTAGCCTCTGGGGTTCCCCCACTCTGTCCCAGCCAGCCAGCAAATGTCTTAATCCTACTGTCTGCCTTCTAGGAGGCCCCACCCTCTGCATTCATTGTATGTGTCACTTCTTTTCTCAGAGCCTAGCCCCTTGGCCAGGAAGGGGGAGCTGATGTAAAAACTCCGGGAAGGTCTGGGGCTTGGAGGGGAGGCCCCAACTCTCCCCACACTCCCCTGGTCCTGGTCCACAGACCCACTTCCTTAGCCAGCCTCCCAAAGGTGAACTCAAATGCCAGCTCCTGTGGGCTGGGCCCTGGCCAGGGAGGCCAGGCCTGGCAGCTCATTACCATGGGAGGGAGGGCAGTTTCTCTCCACTTTCCCTCCTCCTTCCCCTCACCTTCTTCCTTACCAGCTCCTCTCATCCGTCCAGGGCCAGACTGAGCTCTGGCTGATCTCAGCTCACACCAGCAGACCCCACAGCTGCCCTTAGGAGCCCAGACACCAGCAACCAGAGGGAAGGTCCAGGAGCTGCCTGCAGCCATGTCAGATCTCAGCCTGGTTATCCTGGGCCTGCTCACGGTGGTGCCATCTGCCAACTGTCAACAAGGTTAGCACAGGACTGGGCCTGCAAGGTGGCTGTGTGGTGTGGATGACCAGGCTGGGTGCTGGCAACCTGGGTGTGGGGGGCTAGGAGGGTGTCTTCTGACCTTCAGCACCACCTTTATACCTGTAGCTTGGAGGAGGGAACAGTGACTGGGCTTGTGGAGGAACCTCCAAAGGCAGACACCTCAGAGCCAGGCTTCTGCCTGTAACTTGTTTTCCGAAAGTGAGAAATGCAGGTAACAGGGAAAAATTAGGTCTCGGATTGGGGAGAGGCATTGAGAGCCAAGCTCTAGGAGCAGAAATTTCCCTAGAGATAGCTGGGTCCTGAGAACAGGGGTCAGGGCTGCAAAGAGGGTGACGATGGAGCCCGACCCCTTGTGCCAGGGAGGAGCAGAGCTGTTCGCTGGTTTGCCCATGGCTTTGGCCTAAGTTCTTGCTTTGGTTTCCTGGGCTTTGGTAGGGGACAATGCCCCAGTGTGGCCCCCCCATATACCTGAGCTCTTTGCCTGGCTCTGCCTCTGTCTTGTGTGGCCTTGAGCAAATCACTGCCCTTCTCTGAGACTCAGCTTCCTCATCCACTTAACGAGGACAATAAACCTGCCCTGCCTACCTCCCAGGGTGGCTGCCATGTCAGGGGTGTGGGAGGGCTTGGCACCAGAGAAGCACCACACCCCAGGATCTGTCTGCCCTGCATTGTGAGGGCACAGCTGTAGCAAAAGTCTGGGGACTTTGCAGGTGGAATTTGGGCCAGAGGGGGCTGGCAAAGATTCTTGCAGGGCACCCTCGTTGGCAGGTGCCCTGAGCTCTCCTACACATCTACTTCAGCTCTGTTTTGGGGAAGGCTTCTTGGAAACTGAAGACCAGAGGGGTTGAGTAACTTGTGTGGATCACAGAGCAGAGCAATAGGGACAGGAGTCAGATCACCTGTCTCCTACCCCAGGCTCTGCCCCTTGCTCTTTATCTCACCCCAGAGCCAAATGGAGGAAGGGGCTGGGGCTGGAGCCCCTTGTGTACCTGGAGGGAGTTGGCTGCAGAGTTTGGAGTTTGGAAAAGCAAGGAGGGGCCTCCCAGGGCCTCAGCACTGGGCAACCACTCCCAATCCTCAGCAACCACTAACCTGAGGAAAGATTGAGTGTCAACTGTTGTGTTTTGGGGGGTAAACAATGAGCCCAAAACTTTGCTTTTTAGCAAGTATGGAACTCAAGGTAAACACACCGTGAATCTTTTGTTACCCAAGGAAAGAAGCCAGATCTGACCTGGCCATAGAGTTCTGAGACCCCTCTCTCCCTCCTTCTCAATACCTGCCAGGCTCAGAGAGGGTTCAGAGAAGAGGCAGAGCCCTCACTACAGCAGGAGGGCTTTAGGGTAGACTCAGGGAAGGACTTTTGAGTGAGAGGAAGGCAGGATAAGATTTTTGATGCCCAGGCTGGCCCCTCAAAATACAAGATCGCACTAGGATGCAGGTGTTTTGGCCTGGAGGCAGGATGCCTCTGAAGCTTCCTGTTAGCTTTGGTCCCCTCTGAGACCTCTACCTGCTGCTGTGTGCATGTCCTCAGTAGGGCCCAGCTCCATCAGGCTCAGGGAGCACAGTGATGTCCAGTGTTGTCCTTTGAGGCTGCCAGTGGCTGAGGGCAGAGACTTCTGGGAAACTTTGAGGGTTAGAGGTGGTGGCAAGGGTTAAACTTAAGTATTAAGGGCCAAAAGGCAGAAAGAGGGCCCTGACCTGCTCTCTGGTCTACTCCTGGGCACCTAGTGGGAGGAGCTGATGGGGGTCAGGTTTTGAAGCTTCTTTCCTGGCCCCCAAGACCCAGAGGAGAGCCTCTCTGTCTTGCCTTTCAAAGACGTTCTGTCCCACCCCTCTCTCTGGGCACCCCAGCACCCCTAGCCTGGCCTGTCTGTCATTCCTGTGCCCTACCCAGCACCAGAGAATCCTCTTGTCACAGAACAGGATCTTCCAGATGCCAGCCCAGTGGTATCAGCCCTGGCCTGCCCCAGCCTCTGTGAGTTAGGGAGGAGGGAAGCCACTCCTGGTTGGCAGGACCTAGGCCAGCTGTCCAGGGGCCTGCCCTTTGGTCCCTGGGGCCCAGGCACTCCCTGGGGGGCCCTGCATGTGATCCATGATGGTGGGGGTGGGGGTTGTTCTGGGCTGTCTGGATCTCAGACACAGTATTCTGATGATTGTTTCCTCTTCAGCTACTCGTTCCTTCTGTGAACTTGTGCCTTCCTTTCTCCAAACCTCTACCCTTTTCTTAGGCTCAGTGGAGGGTCAGATGGGTCCTCCTTCCTACCCTTGCTGCCCCAGTATGTCTCCTCTGGTCCTGGCAGGTCGCTGATGGCCCCTAACTCAGGCCCCAGCCCTTGGCATGGACTGCCCCCCTTCCCCTGTTCTGCACTTGCAATCCCACTGTGGCTCAGACTACCGTAGCAGCCCCTCACTCCCCTCTTTCCAGGCCTGGGGAACCTGCAGCCCTGGATGCAGGGCCTTATCGCTGTGGTTGTGTTCCTGGTCCTTGTTGCAATCGCCTTTGCTGTCAACCACTTCTGGTGCCAAGAAGAGCCGTAAGTGCTTCCTGGGGCCCTTGGGTTTGGGCCACCATGGGCAGGGTGGCCCCAGGACCATGGCTACTGCTCCAGCAGCAGTGAGAAGGGCCTCAGAAACCCTGAGTCCAGTCCTCTCACTGTGTGGAAGGGACACTGAGGCCTGATGTCTTGGAGACTAAAGCACCAGCTGGCCGGCTCCCAGACCTGCCTCTGATGGCCCCACAGCTCTGGTGCTCACTCACCATGAGGTCAGGGAAGTGTCTTCTCCTCCTGGAGTCTCAATGTTTCAATCTGCATAGTTGGGACAGCCGCCTGGCCTGTGATGGGGGCCATGAAAACCTCTGGAAAGGAAAGTTCTGTCCTTCCTCAGTGTCAGCTGCTGTGCCACATGCTGGGGTACAGAGGGGCAGTTGACAGAGAACCCCTGTGCTCTCAGGCTCCCAGACCGAAAGGGAAGGCAGACATGGAAGCAGCCATCACAAGTGCAAGTCCTGGTGCTAAGGGGAGTGCAGAGCACAGTGCAGGCCTGGCCTGGTGTGGGGACTAGGGGGCAGTCCAAGAAGGCCTTTGTCTTATTGCACCTTTATCCCAAAGCCTGAAGAATGAGGAGAAGCCAGCCTCAGGACAGGGTGGCACAGGAGGGGGCTGCAGTCAGGGAAGAATGCCCTGGGGCCCTGAGTCAGGGCAGGGCACTGAGGGAGAGGGTTGTGGGCTGAAATCTGGCCCACTCTGCACTTGCCAACTCTGGGGCAGGGCTGCAGCTGCCCCAGCTCTCACACGGGCCGCCTGGGCTACAGTCCATTGAGGGAATACAAGCACCTCGAGGGTGAAGACAGGGGTGGAGAGGTCCCAGGTGAGCTGGTGAGGAAGGCAGGGCCAGGGCAAGGTAGATCCTTCTACTCCAATGCCCCGAAATGTGGGCTTCTCCTCAGTGCTGTAGGAATCAAGCGAAAGTTACAAGCGGGTCTATGCCTGAGCTGAATCACTCTGCACCTCATGGTGGACATGGGGGGTAGGGACCAGTCTGCAGGCGAGGAGAGCCATGTGGCGACAGCACATGAGGTCAGGGGAGGGTCTGGACAGTGGCAGTGACAAGGGGATGAAGAGTGGGGACAACTCTAAGCTGTCTGCTGTCCAGGTGTTAGACCCCCTGGGAGTTGGGGGAGGGGGACAGCAATTGGCTAGAGGGAGGGAGGACAGGGAAACAGCCAGGCTTTTGACCACGGCCTGAGACAGAATACCAAAGCGGACCTGGGGCAACTGCTGAGTTTCATCTGGGACCCACTAAAGTCTGAGGAGCCAGTGGGATTTCCAAGGAAAAATGAGCAGCAGTAAGGGGGGGAACAATGCAGGGCTCCAAGGGGACAAGAAGCCCTGTGACCCTCATAAAAGCAGTTTCCAGTAAGGTGTGGGCAGAGGCCGCACACAGTGGGTTTAAACTTACATAAGAGGCCAGGAGCTTTTCCCTGCAAGGGTTGTCTTTCTCCACTGACTCAGCTCTGTCTTCAGTGGCTGCTGACCATGCCACTTCTGCTGCCCAGGAAAGGCCTGTGGAGATCTGGGCAGACCCTGAGTTCTGCTGGGTCTGTTCTGGGCTGAGTTGAGGCCAGAAGAACAGTGAGGGAGACTGAGAAGGGCCTCAGATCAATTTCTTGCTACTTTTGGGCTGGGGCCGGAGGCTGCCACTGTGGAGCAGGGACAAAGGTGTAAGAGTCCAGGGAGGGGGCCAGAATTGAGTGCTGACAGGGGCTTCTGCCAAGGGGCAGCAACCTCTGCCCTTGGACTTGTGAAAACCAGAGCCCAGAACAGGGCCTTGTTGGACGTGGGGAGGAGGGGGAACAAGAGGGGAAGGCGTCCAGAGAGCCCTACTGATGAACCCTGTCCACAGGGAGCCCCAGAACTCTGTCATGCCCATCGGAAACAAGGCAGATGGGATCCTGATAGGGACGGAAGGAAAGTACTCCTCAATGGTGGCCAGCTTCAGGTGAGGTGCTCCAGGGGCTCATGGGGACCTCAGAACCAGGTGCCAAGGGAGTGGGGTGGGGGAGAATGGGGACTCATGTGGGGAAGAGCTCAGTGAGGGGAGAGGGTTCAGTGAGGGGAACTGGTGAGCCATGGGGGCTTTATGGGGGCTGCAGGGCTCCAAGGGGACAAGAAGCCTTAGTTTAGGGAGAGGGCCCAGGAAGGGGATGGGGACTTGGTGGGCTCAGTGGGTGGATTGGGACTCAGGGAAGGGTGCAGTGGGGAAAAGAGGGTCGATGAGGGAAAGGGACACTGAAGGGATGAGTGAGGGGACTCAGTGTGGGGAGAGCTCAGTAGGGAGATGGCCTCAATGGGGGGGCAGGAGGGCAGCAGGGCTCAGTGGAAGAGGAACGTGGGGTTCAGGGAGGTGGTGCTAAGAAGCCTCCAGTCTCAAGTGTGCAAGACTAGATGTGGTCAGGGGAACCCCCTTCCAGGACTCAAATGCTTTATTCTGAAAGATAGTGTTCTCACAAGCGCAGGCTGGGGCAGGGAGAAGGGGATGGAATGGAAGGTGTAATGACCACTGTCATCCTCTTTCAGATCTGAGGAGCATGAGAATGCCTATGAGAACGTCCCTGCAGAGGAGGGCAGGATGCGGAGCACCCCCATGTGATCCCACTTGCCTGTGGCCACCAGCACCAACCCTGAGCACCTGGAATCAATGCCCCTCCTCTGAGCCGGAATCTACTGTAATAGGCCAACTCCTTCAACCCGACCCTGCCTTAAATTGTCCGACTTCAGAACTCAGACTGTGTCTAGTTTAGGGCTTAGCTCTGGCTCTGGGGTCTCCTGGTTGCTACTCAATTCCATTCAGTAGGCCCGTCTGAAGGATACAGTCAGCTCAGCACCTCCCATCCTGCCTCACATTTCCTTCCCTCACTGTGGAAATAGCCCTTATTTCTGTGAAATAAAGATTTTTTGTACTCCCAAGGCTGAGGCTCCCAGGGCTCAGAAAGAGCCCCTCATGCTTCTAGACAACCCTTATCTTGCTTTCTGCATCATGATAATCACCTTCCAAAGTCACTGTCATGGTGGCTTGGAGGAATACCCAGGAAGTCCTCTCTGGGAAGTCCTATGGGGCCAGGGAGCTCACACACTCTACCCTTATTCCACGCAGCACCAACCCTCTCCTCCATGCTGCCTGGCATTGCCGCATTGCGGCATTGCGGTGGGTTCGCTTATCTCTCATGCATTCAGCCCTAAGCCCCTCCCCATAGCCTCTCTCCGTGGGCTTGCGTGTCGGAAGCACCAGGAAAGTCCTGGGCTAGGACTTAAGAAGCCCAGATCTGAGTCCCCACTCCTCCACTGACTTGCTGTGTGACTTTGGGAAAAATCTTTGTCCTCTTTGAACTCAGCTTCCCCTCTGTGGCAGGTTTGGCCAGTCTCACCATGGACTCCCAGTCCTGGGTGGGGATGGCATCAGGGTCCCGAGGGGAATGAAGCTGGAAGGAGAGAGGAGGCATGACTAAGCAGCTGGCTGACCCTGGAGGCCCCTCACCTCCAAGACTGTCATTCTAATGGGAACAGTCTCTGTCTCTCTGTCTGGGGTGACAACCTGAGTCACACTCACCAGGGAGCACCCCCAGATGCAGAGGAGTGGGGCTGGAAGGTAGGAGGCAGTCCACTTTGTCCCCAAGATTTCCCTCTGCCACTTGTCCCAACCTGTCACAGCCCCCTCACTTCACCATTACAGCCATTTCTCTGCTATTCAAAGGCTTCACTCAAATACCTCCAGGGAGACCCATCTCAAGTCTGAATTATCCCTTCTCTCCTCCCTGGGGTCCAGTTTGCAGCCTACAGCAGTGGGAAGAGCTCTGAGCAGAGGCTTTGTTCCAGGCCCACACTTGCTCTGCTGTGTGAACTTGGGGCAAGTCTCTCCTCTCTCTGAGCTCCAGCTCAGTGAATTGTGGCCATAGGTCCTGTGATTTCCACTCTAGGCTTTTGCTCACATGCTGACTGAGATAATTTTCAAGGTTCCTTCACTCAGAGTATCACGAGCAGAAATACTGCTTGCTGATTGTGCTTCAAGGAGCCATCATGTGGGTTGATGCCTTTTCGCCCACCTCTGCCAGTTTAAACTCTGCATATTCCTTTTTTCTTGGCCCAGCAAGGTTCCTCTTCCTCTAGGAAGTCTTCCTTGATTAAACCAGAGAGCAAAGCCAGGGGACTGGCCAGCCCAGCCTCTCACCTACTGAAGGGGAGAGATGGAGGTTCCTAGAGGTCCTCCGCTGAGGTACAAACGCCCCCTTCTTCCTCTCCAGCCTCCTGGTCTGGACCTTTGGCTAGCTGGATAGGATTCTTCCTGCATGAAGCTACATTCCCTCTCACTGCTGCCCCTAAGTTGTCCCTGAGGGATGTGATGGGCTTCAGTCTGGCCCCCAACTGGCCCACTAGGGTCCAAAGGCAGAGCCACCTCCCCTCTGTCTCCCTGCTGCAAGTGAAGCCAGCCCCTCTCACCTGTGAAGTTTTACCAGGTGGATTGGGAGTGCAGGGGCCTGCTTTGGTTGCTGGGGCAGGTCCCCACCCCTCTGCCCGGGCCTCCTCAGCCCCCTCTTCATGCTGGCAGGACCAGGAGGTTGGGGACTCTGCGGGTCCTTGCAGGTGTTGGGATGGCACTGACCTTCCTTTCCCCCAACCCCGTGTTCCTGCCCTGACAGGGGCAAGGGGCATGGAGCTGCGGGTCCCAGGACCAACGGAGCCCCTAATCCTTATCGCTAGTTCCCACCTGCCGGCCTGGCCAGATGAGAGAGGGGAAGGAGGCTGGGTCCGGGCCAGGGCGGCGCTTAATGACCCTCCGGGGGCCTAATCTCAGACTGGCAGCCGCTGAGTGGCTCAGGCTTGCTCCTGGAGGAGGCTGATAACGCGCCATCTGGGCCCCCGACCATCTATCGGGGCAGCACAGCCAGTCCCGAGGGGGCGGTGCTCACCGGGCCTGGGGAGCAGAGCCTCTGGGCTGAGGGCGGGGCGGGAAGTGCGCTCTCTGCCCCCGCCCCCGGGGGAGGGATTCTCAGCTCCCGGAGTGACCCCTGACGGGGAGGGCCCCCGGCCGGAGGAGCGGTAGGACTGAAGCGGAAGAAACCACAAAGGGCCAGGACTCCTTCACTCCTTCCCGTTCTCTCCCCACCATTTTTTCCTCATTTAGGACCTCTCCCACCCAAACCCAGTCTCTTCTCCCCTCTCCCAGCCTTTTTTGATCTCTGATCTCCATCGGTCTGTTTCTGTCTCTTTCTGAGTGCGACTCTTGGCCTCCATCTCCTTGTGTCTGTCTCGTCTGCCCCTTTTCCCTCCACCTGAGCTCACTGCTCACTGTCCCCTTTCTCCCCTTGTATCCTTTCTCTATTTTCTAGCTGGTTCTCCCCGCTGGCTCTTCTCCGTGCCGTCCCCGCCGTCCCCGCCTTCCACACCTTGTCCAAGCTGTCCTGATGTGGCCGTTGGTGGGGAAAATCCCCTGGTCTCACTGGAGTCTCACTTCTTTGTGCGGCATCATTTTCCCCAGATCCCTCCACCTGCTCTCTGGGCAGAACGCTGAGGTTGCCCAGGCCCTGGTTCTAGGACCAGCAGGTTCTTTTACTGCTATAGGACATTCTTGCTTCTCCTACTTCCTGGAACAGGACTTGAACCTTTCTTTTTCCTCCCCTACCTAAAACATTTGACTTTCACAGGGTTACAAAGTAGATTACACCCAAATTCAGGCTGAAGCCTCTACCCAGGAACTGCAGATTTGTAGATTGCATCCAGCTTACTTCAGTTAGACCTGAAGAAGAACTTCCAGCCTGGAGTTCTATCTTGAGTGTCACCTGTTATACATAGGCCTGAGTGTCAGGTGATAGAGATGATTTCCAAGATTACTTCACTCATGCTCAGGGTATCATGAGCAGAAATACTCCTGGCTTTTTGTGCTGCAAGGAGCCACCAGACTGGGACTATTGCTGGGCAGTCTCCTCCAACACAGGGTAGAGCTGGGGTGTGGGGTGCAGAGTGTCACTAGGAGGGGGTGTGACCCAAGTCACACACACTTTCCCTGTTCGCCTGGACGAACCTCACAAGTGAATCAGATGGCTGGAGCTGCCAGACTTGCTCTGGGACCAGGGCAGGAGGCACCTGCCTCCCCTCCAGATCTGACCTAGGGCCTGGACCCCCCTCCCAGTTTTCAGTCCCTGGAAGTACACATAGTGGCCAAGAGTTTGAACTTGACAATCTTCCAGTCTTGGGTTCGAATTCCAGCTGTGTTCCTCACTGTTCATGGGACCACTTATTTAGATGCTCCATTCACTTGTCAGTAAATTGGTTCCGTTATGTATTCCCTGTAGGGCTGCTGGGAGGAAGAGATCACATATATTGTTATCACACCTGAGACTTGCCAGAAGACCCTCTAGGCTCAACTTAGATGTCACTTCATCTGGGAAACACCTTCCCTAGCCATGGGTTAGGTGCTTCCTCTGGGCTACTCCAGCCTTCTCTGCACTCACCCCAACTTGTTGTCTGTTTCCTTGTCTGTGTCCAGGTGCAGCCTAAGCCTGATTGCTCCTCAAGGGCAAGAATGGGTTAACTTCCCTATCTGTGTCTCCAGCACCCAAGACAGGGCTGGACTCAGAAGAAGGGAAGCCCTAGGCTTGGTGAAGAGACCCAAAGGAAGGACTAAACCTCAGTCCTCTGTCCAGCTGTAAGTCTGTTCATACCCCTCAATCATGACATACCCACACACATTCTCTCTCTTCCCCCCACCCCCTGCCCTCTCTCTGGTTGAAGGTGCTGAGATCAATGACAAGCTCCTCTGAGCATCACTGCTCCATTTGACCTTCCATTTTTAAATTTGTTTGGGTAGGGGTTTTTTTTATTTTTTATTTATTTATTTTTTTTTTTTTAGGGTTAGGGTGCTCTCTGTCTGTCTGTAACCTGGGCTGCCATCTGGTGGCTGCACTCTCAACAGGAAAAGCAGATTCAGCAGAGCTTTTGAACTTGAACTTCAGGTGGGACTCTTCCCTCTTAAGCACTGGGACAGAGATCCCTAGGAACTCTCACAGATTGTTCCAGCTTCTTGCTCAGTCTTCTGAAGGGCTTCAAGGGCAGCCAGGCCTCCAGTGGCCCCTTCTTGTTACCCAAGAGGCCAAGTCCATGAATATCTCACTTCCTAAGCACTCCTGGTGGGGGCCAGGCTCTTGGGGGCTTAGTCATCTTGGTTCCGATGACACATCTCCCTTTCTCTCAGAAATGGTCTGGAGGCCCAGTGACTTCTACCCTGGGACATTATTTCATAAGATAATGGACTGACCACATTTCTGGGACCATGTTTGGTGCAGACCTTGGCCCCTGGAGAAGCAGAAGAGAGAGAGAGGAGAGAGAGGGGGCGGGGAGAGGAAGAGAGTTAAGTCAAGGATGGCTAGTCCCAGTACCATTCTGAGCGAAGTGTAAGATGGTGGAGCCAGGGGGACTGTACTGGGTTGTGCAGATTGTGCCAGGCCCTGAAAGCTGGCTTGGGCCTCTGTCAGCCTGCAGGGAGGGGTGCCTATTTCTGACTCTCACAAAAGCCCCATATAAGCTAGTGAATAGCACTGAGAATGGCAAGTGCCAGAGGACAAGCAGGAGTGTGTATGTGGGGTGACAGTGTGGCACTCAGGATCCTGTGGGACATCTGCAGAAGATGGAGGGGGACAGCTGGGGATATAGTTCAGGTCTGAAGTTCAGTTGAGCAGTTAGCAGTTGAGCCAGAGGTTTTGTCTTCAATTGAGAGGTTAAGAGCCCAGGTCTGGGTCAAGCAGCCTGGATACAGCATTGCCTTGGCACTTAGGATCTGTGACCTTGGGTAAACTCTACTTGCAGACTCACCTGTAAATTGGGGGCATTAAACAGTGGCTCTCTAATAAGAGGTGTTGTGACAATTAAAAGCAACAATGCATGTAAAATACACACACTAGTGCCTAGCACAGTTAGTTCATGATAAATATTGGCAATTGCTTTTTTAAAAAATCCTCACCAAAGGACTTTTTTCATTGCATTTAGAGATAGGGGAAGGGAGAGAGATACAGAGGCAGGAAGAAGAAGAAGGAGGAGGAGGAGGAGGAGAAGAAGAAGAAGAAGAAGAAGAAAGAAGAAGAAGAAGAAGAAGAAGAAGAAGAAGAAGAAGAAGGGGGGAGGGGGAGGGGGAGGGGGAGGGGGAAGGAGAAAAAGAGGAAGAGGAAGAGGAAGAAGAAGGAGGAGAAGGAGAAGAAGAGGAAGAGGAAGAAAAGGAACAGGAAGAAGAAGGAGGAGTGTGGGGAGGAGAAAAGAGAAACATTGATGTGAGAGACAAACATGGATTGGTTGCCTCATGTACATATCCTGACTGGGGATTGAACCCGCAACCTTTCAGCATGTGGGATGATGCTCCAATCAACTGAGTCACCAGACCAGGGCTGTTTTTCTATTAACATTTCTTTTTAATATAGCATGTTTTTAAACATTTTATTTATTTACTAAATATCTTATTTTTTTTGTTTGTTTTAGAGAGAGGAGAAGGGAGGGAGAAAGAGAGGGAGAGAAACATCAGTGTGTGGCTGCCTCTCCCATGCCCCCCACTGGGGACCTGGCCTGCGACCCAGGCATGTGCCCTGACTGGGAATTGAACTGGCCACCACTTTGTTTCACAGCCCATGCTCAATCCACTGAGTTACACCATCCAGGGCTATTTATTTATTTTTAAAGAGGGGAAGGGAGGAAGGAAGAGAGACAACATCAATATATGGTTGTCTCTCACACACCCCCTGTTGGGGACCTGGCCCACAACCTAGGTATGTACCTTAGACTGAGAATTGAACTGGTGACCCTTTGCTTCACAAGTTGGCACTCAATCCACTGAGCCACACCAGCCAGGGATAATATTTCTATTATTATTACAGGATGAACTGAATTGGATGCAGGACCACAGTGTGTCAGAGCTAGCAAAATCCTTAAGCCCATCCTGTTGTGCATTGTGAAATCTGAAGCCAACCTTTGGCACCTACCCAAGTCATGTAACAAGTCCAGGTGAGAGGCAGGTTAGAGGTTCTACATGGCTGGTGGGTACAGAACATGCTGGGCTCAGCTGCTCTCCTGGGCCTCTGGAGGCACCACCACAATGGGGCTGTCTGCACAGGTCGTCCTGCTTTGCTGAGGCCGGTACAGTTCTGCACATGGACTTTGCAAATGAATAACTGGGCTGTTAACCAGTTCTAGCTGTAAGCTTAGGGGTATGAGATGGAGATGATGAGGACAGGTGGTGGCAGTGAGGAAAGGAGTCAGAGAGAAGAGGGAGCTCCCATGGGTAGACAAATAAGAAGAGAGATGGGTGAGGAGAAGCTGATGGAAGAATCTTCTACTCCTCAAGAGCTCATGAGCTGAAATAAGAGACTGGGAAGGGATTTCCACCATCCACACCCAAGCACAGTGTTGGTGGTGGTGCTGGTTTTTACATGAAAGCTGAAGCCTACCATATGGCCTCTAAGATGCTTTCTGATTGAAGTCCTGTTCTGATCTCATCAAGTTGTGTAATTGGGCCCATTGTCTTGAGGAGAAAATGTAGACTCAGAGAGGGAGGTGACTTCCTCAAAGTCACACAGCCAGTTAGTGGCATTGAACCCTCGTTTTTTGACTTTAAATCCATGGCTAATTCTACCCCAGCATGGAATTCTCTGTAGGGTATGTGTGCACATGTGTGTGAGTGAGATGGGAGCTGAAGAAGAAAATAAAAGTGCTTGCCATTGCAGCCCTTATAATCCATTTGGAAAGCTGCATCTGGGAAAGGGGAGAGAGGTCCCTTCGAGTGTCTAAGAGCCATTTCTGCCTCCGCCCTTCCCACTCACTCCTCCACACCTTTCACATCCAACACTCTGCAGAGACTGCTCTCACCAAGGGCACTATAGTCCCTTCTTCTTGTTACTAGATACAATGGCATATTTAATCCTCTACTCTCGACATAATAGGATGGTAGCCATTTTTTCCTGAGGGGCTGTTACGGACCACCTGCCCTCTGCTCAGCAGGCTCCCACGTTGGTCATGGTGCTGCTCTCTGAACAACACAGTGGACTCTAAGTTCTGTGAGACACAGACCCCATCTGTCCTGTTTATTGTAGTGTCTCTATGTTCAGCACAAGCTGGACATATGGGAGGTCCCTAGGAAATACTTGTTCAAGGAATGACACAGGGACCTTAGCCACTCCGTTATTTATATTACTTCCTTTGACGTATCCAACTTCTTTTTTTTATAGTAATCCTAGCTTTTTTTTTTAAAGATTTTATTTATTTATTTTTTAGAGAAGGAAGGGAGAGAGAGAGAGAGAAACATCAATGTGTGGTTGCTGGGGGTCATGGCCTGCAACCCAGGCATGTACCCTGACTGGGAATCGAACCTGCGACACTTTGGTTTGCAGCCCGCGCTCAGTCCACTGAGCTATGCCAGCCAGGGCCTGGCATATCCAACTTCTAAATCAGCACCTTCAGGCCCATTCCCTCCAGTACCCAGCTGCCTCCTGCTCAACTCCACAAGTACCTCAGGTCCAAAATGGAAGGCCTGGCCTTTCACCAGCCTAAGTCCCTTGTTTCTGTTGGTGGCCTACTACCCATGCTGAACGCCCTTCCCTTAACCCTACCCACAACTCCCCTGCTTTGAGTCTCCATCTTGCCTGAGGAGGTTTTGTTTTCACTCTTGCTGAATGCTCAAATCATCCCCCACACTGCCACTAGAGAATCTTCCCCCAAACACAGAGCAAACCAGGGTGCAATCCTTCACCCCTACGAGGCAAACCACACTCTTTCAGGCAAGCGCAGCTTAGTGGCTGTGCACAAGGGCTTGAAGCCAGACTCTCTTGGGGAAATCCCACCCTGCCAATTTTTCAGCACCTGATTATGAAAACAAAGGGTGAAATGCTGGCTATCATCTAGGCTTGTGGTTAAGAGTAAATGAGTTAATATACGTGCAGAAAATATGTAGTAAATATTCAGTGTTGGCAACAAGCCACCATAATTTTCCTTTCGGCTTTGTCTGCAATATTTTGAGTAACCACTAGATGGCTTCACTGGAGGCTTTCCTGTGACTACATCCTCTCCTCCCTCCCCTTCCAGGCTGTTTTACATCCCAGAGTTGTCCACCGTCAGGGCTCCTGATTTTTACTATTGCCAGCCTCACCTCCTTCAGGATGGCTCTGTTTCCCTCCCATACTTACTAGGTGGGCTATACTGTATGTCTGTGAACTCCTGGATGGCAGGACATCTCCAGGGCATCTGGCATAGGTTACCTGTATAGAACAAGTGGCTGGTGTCTTTGAATAAATTAATATGTGTCAGCCAGCCCCTGCTCAGCCACTGAAATCAGTTGTGTGAGCTTGGGCAAATCACTTAAACTCTCTGGGTCTCAGGGTTTCTTTTCCTTAAGTGAACACATAAAAAAGGATCTACTTCATAGTTTTGGTGAGAGTCCAGTGTAAAGGCCTAGCATCCTGTAGACCCAGGGCCACCATGCACAGCCACCTGCCTGACAACCATGGCTCATTCCTATTGCCTACCCTAGGCTCTCTGCTGTCACCTGGCCCAGTTGAGAGTAAAGAAATATTTTACCTCTTCCCAAATGCCTTCTTTACCAAGTAGGGTCAGAAATCAGTCTGCAAGCCAGCTGGGCTGGGTGGTTGACAGATCAGTTGAGCCTGATGTGCTCCAATTTTCTTGGAAAGCACAGCTTTAGCCTCTCATTTCCAACACCCCACCATTCCCCTGCATGACTGTGCTCCTTATCCTCCATTTCTCTAACCAACCCAGTTCCTGATATTCCAGCTCTGTGTGGGGTCAGGCTGAAGATCTGGGTCGTGGCCACTCCTGATGGATCTCTGTACTCTGACACTGCCTCTATCCAGAATGACCTAGTTAATGTGCCTTTTCCATTATATTTCTGACATAAGGATCCTTCCTTAGGACAAACTCCCAGGAGTGGAATAACTCCATCAAAGAATATGAGCATTTCTATGGCTCTTATAATGCACATACTCACTATTGTTTTCCCTAAGTGTTGGATACTTTTACATTTACTCTGTTACACCACAGTGTAAACAGAGAGGCAGGCAGTAGATTCCCATTCACTTTGAGGCCAAACATTTTCTAAAAGTTTGTTTACAAAGTATAAGTGCTATCTTTTTGCCAAAGATCTGTTCATCTTTATTTTTTCCTTCCTATTTCTTGCAATATCTTGAAGAGCCACTAGATGGCAGAGCTCACACAGTCCCTGGGAAGATATTCAGTAGATGCTGGATCAGCATCCCACTTTTTTTGGGTGCAGAGAGGAAAGTCTATTTAGGCTGGGGGTCTGAGTGCAGTGGCAATTGATGTGATTCCTGGGGAGATGTGAGGGTGGCCCTAGTAGAGAGTGTCCTGGCTGGAAATTAGTTGTTTGGGATTCTAGGACTGGCCTTGCATCAAGCTTAGATTTTGTTTATTTCTTGAGGACTTTCTGTTTGCTACATATTGTACCAACCACCACAGAGAAGCATCCATCACCAGGGTTTGTGTCTTAGGCAACTGGTTGTTTTATGGAGGTCTCAGGCAATGTAAACATGTATGCTCTTGGGCCACCAGGCAATATTTATTTAAATGGAAGTTCTGATGACTGAATTTGTAAACCAGGTCACTGTGATGCAGGAAAGTGTGTTGACTAAGGTGGATGAGTTTGGCCTTGCTAAACTTGGCTTCCAGGAGGGATCTGGAGATATTGGGAGAGAAGTGGAGCAGTATGCTCATGGATGACAAAGCTCATGGTGAATGAGTTTACTTCCTGTCTTTTGGTCTCTGACCTGTCCACCTGGGCACTGCCCTGTGACTGAAGACACACTTCATTATGGTGTCCAGGGTCATTAGGAAAGGTGTTCAAAGAATTTCAGATATGGATTCTGGGTAATGCTCCTGTCCCATTTGTCTTGGAAAGAGAATTGAAGACCACACCCTATATATGCTCATCTCCATTGGCTCTTTTCTCTGCATGTCCCTGATCCTCAAACCTTTATGGGTGCCTTTTAGAGCTCTTGGAACTCTGTAGTAGAGAGAAATGGTACAAAATAAATATACATTATAATTATAACTACTATAAAACAAAGCAACCTGCAAACAAGTGAAAGGAAATGAATTATCCACTTCCTCAACTGCCTCATAAGGCTCTGCCAGTATTCTATGGGGCTACCAAAAGACAATTCAACCCTTTTTAACTAAGCACAGCCTCTACCATTCATTATACACCATGTACAGAATTTAATAAAGACTCAGCCAGCATGCCAAAAAAAAACCAGTCTAATTGACCAAAAAACAAAATAAAACAAGAAACAAGGCAATCAAAATAGTCCCATGGATGATCCAAATATTGAATAGCCACACAGAAACACTAAAATAACTATGATAGGTGTGTTTTAGAATATAGAGGAAAACTTGGAGAATTTCATCAAATAATGTAATCTATAAAAAAAGAGTAAAATGGAAATTCTAAAATAATTTAGCAAATTTTATACTTTGGGTCTATAGGCATGAACATGTTTTATAAAATTTATTGCTACACATTTTATGCCCTTGGGTGCTACTGTAAATGGAATTGTGTTTATAATTTCATTGCAAGGAAGTTACTAGGCACAGCCCACACCTAAGAAGTGGGGAGTTCTCATATACTTCTCTTCCTTGAGGGTGGAGTATCTACATAAATTATTTGGAATTCTTCTGCATGGGAGATCTGTCTCTTTCCCCCACTTATTAATTTATTTAATCATTTATTTATATCAGTATGAACTCATGGGAATATTTTGGGTTATAATGTTATACTACCTTACTCATCTGGTTCAAATTTTTCTGGCTTCAGCTATTGAGATCTCTTTCAGCTGGTTCTTGTGCTTCTTTGACACGAGCCTATTAATGTTTTGTTTTGTTGTTTTGCTTTCTGGCACTACTCCAGGCTCACTTTGTACATTTCCTGCCCTGGTTCTAGAGTCAACTATTTCTCTGGGGATTCTTGGTTCCTTTGATTGGAGAAGGGTATTGGACACCAAGATCTCAGTGCTAGGTGTGGTCATTACCTGCTCAGTTCATTGCTACTGGGGTGTCATTTCTCCTAACCCTCTTCTCTCACAGAGCAAAGATATATGTCTGTATGTTAACCTAGATATATACATGTATCTAGAAATATCCATGTAATCATCTATGTCTACTTTAAATTAAACATGAGTTCATATTGATATCTCCAACTCTACCCCATTATTACATGGATTAGTCCATGCAATAGGCATGGTATATGTATATATCACATTTTATTTATCCATTCATCTGTCAGTGCACATTTGGGTTGCTTCCACCCTTGGCTATTGTGAATAATGCTCCTATAAATATAGATATGCAGATATCTGAGATTCTACTTTTAGTTCTTTCAGATAAATACCCAGAAGAAGGATTGCAGCATAGTATGGCCATTCTGCTTTTAATTTTTTGAGGAAACACCAGACTGTTTTCCACAGTGGCTACACTGTCTTACATTCCCACCAACAGTGCACAAGGGTTCCAACTTCTCCATGCCCTCATCAACACTTGTTATTTTCTGTTTGATTTTTCTTATAGTGGTCATCCTAGTGGGTGTGAGGTACACTTAAGATAGTTGAATGCAGGTTTTGTATGTGTTAAAGGTAGATTTACACTTTCATTTTGTTCATTTTCTCTTTTGATCTTCAGTGAAGCTCTGAAATATTAGCTGAAAGGACATGTCCATTGGAAATAAATGAAGGCCTCGCTGGTGTTACCATATATTGATTGCTAATCCAAGAATGTTACAGGCATGCTGGACCTGGTTGTTAGGATTGTTCATTATAATTTAGGGCTGCAGCTTCATGGAAGAATAGGAGCTAGGCATGCATTACCTTTTGCTACTGATTTATGACTTAATTGCATTGTTGTCAGACAATGTGGTTTATATTAAATCAATCCTTTGAAATATTTTGAGAATTGCTATATGGTGTTGTATGTGCTCAGTTTTCATAAATATTCATTGTATCTTCATAAGTATGAATTCTTTCTAATTCCTGGATGTTGAGTTCTATATATTCATTAAATCAAAACTGTTAATTATGTTAGATTGAATCTTGTATATCTTTACTGTATTATAATTATAAATATTATAAGTCTATTCATATTTGAGCAAGTGCATTAAGGTGCCCCACCAAAATTGTGGGTTTTTTATGTGTCCCTTTAGTTTTATCAATTTTTAATTTATGTTTTGAGGTTTTATAAGTATGCTTACATGTTTAGAATTTTTATAATTTCCTGATATGTTGAATATTTTTCTTTTTAGTGCAAAGTCTCTTTTCTCCCTCTCAGATATTTTTGTTTTTATGTAATTTACTTTGTAATATTAATATAGCCAATAATATTATGGATCCAATTTCCTGGCATGTATTTACCATCCTTTTACTTTCAGTAGTTCTGTAGCCTATGATTTAGGAATGTCTTATATTCTAAAGATGCACTCTGAGAGCTTCTGTGTCTTGTCTTCTATCCATACTTGGTGATTATTGATATATTTGCATTTGTTCCCACCATCTATCTTGGTGTTTTCAGACTGTCCTTCCTTTCCTATGTTCTTTTTTTCCTCCTTTTCTTTTTACACTTTTATGGGGAAATGTATTGAGTTTTAAAAAAATATTCTACCTTTTCCTATTTTATACTTTACAGACTTAGAATTGATACATTTTATTTATGTCCTTTAGGGGTTATGCTTGAAAATTTTAGTTCACATGCCTGACAAAGTCTAAAATTATTGGTACCCTCCTGCCTCTCAAAATATACCTATATTTAGCCCCCTCTAATTTCAGTCACTCCCTCTTGGCTTTAATAATGACAGTTTTTGTTCTTCTTTTACAATATGTGTGCACGTCTTCATTTTCTTTTCTTAAAGCCTCTGGCAGTGGCCAGGCAGCCCTTCCATGGCCCTGGCTGTGGGGTGCATGCTCTGATGTAGTGACTGATGAATATGAAGGCCGTAGACTTCCAGGTTCTACAAATCCTGGAAAAATTTCTCCAGCCAGTAGTTCCTAAAGGGTTTTGGAATCACTATTAAATGCTGATTCTTATCCAGTGCTTTCCAGCATATATTATTAATATCATTTTTGTTTTTTTCTTTGTCATAATGGTTTGTGTGTGTGTGTAGGTGTGTATACATGTGTGAATGTATCTGTGTGTATATACATCTGTATCTATAAATGAAATCTGATATTGGTATATAGTAATCTATATATGTAATTACAAGTGAAATTAGTATAAAATATTTAAACCAAACAAAATGCTCAACAATACCTGGTAAAACAGTATACCATTTACTTAAATATTTTAATGGATAATAAGAAGTTCCTACATCATAAGGGTGATGTTGAAATTAAGTGAGATTACACATGCAAAGTGGTTACCATCATCAATGCTACCATTAATAAAAAATTATCTGGCATTTTAATTAGATGACAACATGAACATAAGAGACCCCCTCCTACCTACCTATGACCCTCCTACCACCCTTTGATTCCTCTCAATGTTTTTATAGCATTAATCATAACTTAACTTTAAAATAAAATATACATAATCATTGTACCCTGAGCTCTCATATTAGGAAATTTTTTTCAGGTACAAATGGATCCCATTCTTGGGTTTCAGGAGACCCTGAACTGAGGGGGAAGGAGACCTGGTGGGGTCTGGAGCCACCTTGAAGCGGAGTAGAATCAAGGCAATGGCCACCTTTAACTCAATCATGGCGAAGTGCTGCCCAATGCAGTTCCTGTGGACACCAAGAGAAAATCCACAAAGTAATGAAATAACAAGTCCGATGTTTACAATAAAGAAACATTTTCATTCCAAATGACATATGAACTTCAGTGCTTTGTGTTTACTTGTTTCTTGTAAGAATGTGACCTGGGAGGCCCCAATGTGATGCCCTCCCTAAACCAGGTGGTACCTGGACTTGCTCATGGAATGTTTCTCCTGGGAGGACCTGATGTAAAACATAGTGACTACAATGGTAGCACTGTATTGTATAATTGTTATTTGCTAAGGAGGTAAACTATGATTGTACAATAGTGCATATTTCACATACACACAGACACAAAGATAAATATGTGAGGTGAAAGATGTGATAATTAACTGGATGGGGAGGAATCTTTCCACAGTGCATATCTATATGAAAACAGTATGATGTACACTTTGAAGGTCTTACAATATCAACATGTTAATTATACATCAATCAAGCTGAGGTTTAAAAAATTTCTCTCTATTTTTAGAAAAGAATAAAGGCAGCCCATCTGCACAGGGGGTGGACTTCATTGAGTCTACAAGCAACAGCTTGCATCATGGGAAGGCTTGCTGAGGCAAAGCCATACAGGATATGACAGAGAATGGGGTATGCTTTGTGAGACTGACTGGCCATCTCAGAGGCTCAGCAAGGCACCAAGATCTCTTCATGGTCATGTAAGAAAAAGGGATTTCATGGAAGAACATATAGAGCTGAGGGGCTAAAGGAAAGATGCTGTGTCCAAGTAAACATTTTTGTGTAATTTTTAATAGTTTTGAGTTGTCCTCACCTTGGTCCAGCTGAGAATGGCAAGAAGGAGTGGGTGTGTCTCTTACTATAATTCTCTGGAGAAAACCTCAAGGGGTCAAAAACCTGAAATAAGAGGGCACCCCCAGCACCATTAACAACATTCAAAGAAATAAAAAAATATATATTGTGATTCAAAGAAATATGCTGTGAACCACAGGTATAATTTCAAGTGTCCAAGCAGTCACAGTTTTGAAGGGGGAAAATGAACTAATAATAGAATTTATTTAATATTATCATTCTAACATCTACCTAATATAAAGAATTATTAAAGAAATATTTCATATTTTTTCGTGCATGTTCAAACTCCAGTGTGAATTTTTCTAGCATGTCTCAGTTTGGACTACCCACATTCCAAGTAGTCAGTAGCCATGTGACTAATGGCTACCACCCTGGACAGTGCAACTCTAGAACTATGACCCTGCCCGGCTTTCCAATTCACTAGTGTGTTACCCAGACTAAGTCAGGGGAAAGCACAAACACTATGTCCAGTCGTATTATTTTTCACTTCAGAGGTAAGAGAGCACCTACTGAGAAGTCAAGTGAAAATGACTATGTGATCAGTTGTTACTGAGCTATGCAGTTCAACTTCCCATTACATGTAACCCAACTTTAACCCCAGCAGTTGTATAAGAGGAAGCATTCACACAGGTTGTGTTTCAAGTTTTTCAGAACATTGAATCAAGGAACTCAGGTATGCTACCCATCTGCTTTTTGCCTCTCCAGGTCCTCTCTCCTCCCTGCTCTGGGCTCTAGGAAGCTGACCCATGTGTCATCCTGTTGGGTAGGGTTAGAAAAGGCATTGATAGGAGGGTGGGAGGAGAGAGCATTTGGGGTAGTTATTCCCTGGGTCCTTCTCTGCCAGGCTGTCTCAGGTTGGCTGCATGCTCTACTGACAGCTACCACTCCTGTCTGATGGCCTTCCCTGGGAGCTCTCTTTCTCCAGGTTTGTAACCCTCTCTCCCACATCTCATCAGGCCTAGCAGTGGTAAGCACTGTGGCAGTTGTTTGCTCCATTTTGCTTTTCCCAAACCCCCAACCCATACTTTTATCAATAGTTCCTTCATAAAACTCGCCTCAAATGCCCAACTTGAGGGGATCATTGATTACCTGCCAGATTCGGGATTGTTACCTCCAGCAAAAGGGAGTTTGAGTCACCTGAATTACTGCTGACCATCTACACTCTTGCAGACATCTAGGTAAGTGCTTGCTAGAGCCTGTTAAGTAACTGGCTGTGGCCATTTAGGGCAGCCTGTGTGACATTATGCCAATTTGTTCATTCAAAGCAGAGATAAAGTGGGAATAGGGGGAAAGGACAAGTATTCCCTTAGTGGAAAACTTACAATTTTGGTTTTTATGTTTATTTTTGTTTGCTGTATCATTTGCCAATTCCATGCCTAGCTAACAGAAAGTGAATTGTATAGCACTAGTTCTCTGAAGTATTTATGTGTAAGACAGTCATACCTTGGGGTTTTCCCAGATGGCAGGGTTGTGGTGAAGACCCCATATACTGAGAACCACTGTCATTCCTGAGAAGCAGAAAGATAGAATTGATTGCAGAAAGAACAGCAAGAAGTGGGCTATTGTTATAACACTCTTCACTAAGACTTTTCTTCTAGAAGGGAAGGAGCTGGCTCCTGGCAGAGCTCTGTGTGCTGTGGCTGATGCCAGCAGTGAAGGACCCATGGGAAGATCAGGCTTGATGGCACCTAAGTTTTCAAAGCTTGACCTAATTAAATACATGATTCTGTGTTAAAGAGCAAATGGTATTGTGTCAAACATGCTTATGTTTTCTGTTAGCTCTGAAAATTGTTTATGCTGTAGTCCTTCCTTCCCCATGGGGATATGCTCTAAGATGCTCTAGTGAAACCCTGAATCTGTGGGTGGCACTGAACCCTCATTATATCATGATTATACCTATAAATACATACATATGATAAAGTTTAATTTACAAATTAGGTATAGTAGGAGATTAACAACTAACAATAAAATAGGACAATTATAGCAATATGTTATAATAGCAGTTATGTGAATGTGGTTTCTCTCTCCCTCAAAATATCTCCTTGTACTGTACTCACACTTCTTCTGATGATGTGAGATTAAAAATGCCAAACCTATTCCTGAATTCGTATAGACATCTCTTACTTTCAGGAAACAGCTGAGCATACTCATTTCAGGGGACTACTTGGAGAAGTCTCTGTATAGGTTCAATGCTTTCTAGCATACTATATTACCATCAGTCAGAACTTGTTTTCTGCTCATGTCTTTCACCCACAAATTTAAAGTCTTGTCCATCTTAACTAGCACTGTTTATGCATGTGGCCATAACTTTTGCAGTGTGAAGTGCAACAGAAAATCTATACAAATTTCTTTTCCCATTTTTACAATTCCACAAATATAATATTTATGGTTATGGCAGATCACAGCAAATTCAGGTTATGAGAAGTTTCACATTTCTCCTTAAAAAAACACTTTACAACTTTCTTTATGCATATCCAAATTGCCAGCATTAATACTCTTGTGCCTTGGGGCCATTATTAAGTAAATTAAGAGTTTCAGACCCCAGATGATTGCAGGTAAGTGAAGCAGGGAAAATGAAATCACACATAGGGAGGGGCTACTGTATATCTACTAAAAGATTATAAAACACCCACTGGAGACAGTTTGGGGACATGAGAACAGAACCATAACTCCCTCATGCAATACCAAGGACAATTTCTGTTCCTATACAGAGGGTGGGGAAATTTTTGCAAATATTTATGTAGTTGGGGGATTAAAAGAAAAAAGACAGAGGAGAGAGAATTTAGGATTATTTGGCTACCAGAAGTAATTCTGGTAAATTGATTTTTGATCTGTCAACAACATCCCAGTAAGTAACAGGTTGTCGGGGTCTGCTACAAGCAACTCTGTGGGCTTGTTTCCAAGGGAAAGAATAAATAGAACACTGAAGCAGACATGTGAAGCATGTCTCATGTGACATTCTGCCTCCCACTCACCCTGCACAGAAACCCATATTGTCCTGGAGAGCCCTCGTCTCTGGGCAGGGGACCTTGGCATGAGTTCTAGCTCTGCTCACTGCACACTGGGCCTCCCAGTGGAATTTTGGCTATTGCAAAAGTATTTGAAAGTGCTTTTCAAGAGGAAAGACTATAAAAGTGTTTGCTAGGATCATGTTCCAGGGGAAAATGAGATAAAATGTTTGAAGACTCTATGTAAAGTATTAAGTGCTGCTCACTTATTAGGGTGATATGATGATGATGAAGAAGCCAGAAACTTTCCTTGGGTCTTCTAGATAAATAATGATGTTCATCTCCCATGAAGTCTTACCTGGGTCTCAAACTCAGCCAAACAAGCATTATATTAAAAACAATGTCCCAGAAGGGAAAAACCCTGGGTTTGGATTCTGGGAACACAGGCTCTGGGTATAACTTGCTGCAAATGGTTATGTGCCTTTGGGAAAGTCTCTGCAACGACCATGTGATCAAGGCAATGCCCATTGAGCTCTTACTGAATAGGTGCCCAACCTTAACCAGTGTCTTTAGGATTGTCATTTGGCTTCTCCAAGAGCTGCAAAACCCACTGGTCTTTTACTGTGATTCCTAGGATCCCACCATCTCTAGTAACTGCTTAAGGAAATAATGCAAAGACCTGCAGGCAAGGAGCGTCCATCTGGGAAGCTTATGGGCTTCCTGAGTTCTCTGGAAATGGCTGTGACTGTAGGTGTCAGTCGGAGTGACTCCTTGATACACATTGTGGTATATGACATCTCACCCAGCTGGTCCCTGTGAATACAAGGGAAGGAGGAAGAAACTCAGACTCCATATCCAGCTTATAAATGCTAATTTTTCTTCTTTATAATTGTCTCTGGTCAATATCATCCTCAGCTTAAAACTATTTTTCCATCTGGTATGTGACAGAATGTTAAAATGGGACTCCTGCCTTAGGGTCAACTGAGGTCCCAGAGGAAGAACCAGACAGGTGCCAAATATCCTCATTATAAAGTGAGGTTCTCTCAACAAGATGGAGGAATAGGTACATACGCTTTTCCTCCTTGCACAACCAATAGAAGGGCCATGACAAATTTTAAAACAAGCAATAACCAGAACTGCTGGAAAATCGAACTGTATAAAAGTCCGACAACCAAGAGGTTAAAGAAGAAACATTCATCCAGATTGGTAGGAGGGGTGAAGACAGGAAGCCAGGGTAGAGAGGATTCCGGGCAAGGTGGCTGCTGGTGGAACAGGGAGGGTGCAGAGGCAGCCGGTGGACCGGGCAGTCCCATATTTGGGTACAGATAAACGGGGAGGAACAATTGGACAGCAAGAGAGATCATGCAACCCAGGGTTCTAGTGTGGGGAAATAAAGCATAAAAACCTCTGACTGTAAAAAGCTGTGGGGATTGTGGCTGCAAGAGAAACTCCCAGCCTTACAGTAGAGTTTGTTGGAGAGACCTGCAGGGTCTTAGAATGACACAAACCCGCTCACCCAGGAATGAGCGCCAGAAGGGCCCAATTTGCTTGTGGGTAGTGGGGGAAGTGACTGAAAGCCAGTTGAGAGCTGAGAAAGCCCTATTGTTCCCTGTCTGATCCCTCCTCCACAGACAGTGCCATAACATGGTAATGTGGGTTGCTCCACCTTGTTGAATACATAAACTCCACTCCCTACTACATAACAGATACACCAAGATGAAGAAATATGGTCTAAATGAAAGAACAGATCAAAGCTCCAAAAATAGAAATAAGCGATGAAGAGACAGCCAACTTATCAGATGCAGAGTAGAAAGCACTGGTAATTAGGATGCTCCAGAAATGGTTGAGTATGGAAGCAAAATAGAGGAAGAAGTGAAGCCTATGCGAAGTGAAATAAGAAAAATGTACAGGGAACCAACAGTGATAAGGGAGGAAAACCAGGACTCACATAAATGGTTTGGACCAGAAGTAAGAAATAAACATTTAACTGGAACACAATGAAGAAACAAGAATTGAAAATGAGGAGAGGCTTAGGAACCTCCAGGACAACTTTAAATGTCCCAACATCCAAATCATAGGAGTGCCAGAAGGAGAAGAGGAAGACCAAGGAATTGAAAACTTATTTGAAAAAATAATGAAGGAGAGCTTACCTAATCTGGCAAAGGAAATAGACTTCTAGGAAGTCCACGAAGCTCAGAGAGTTCCAAACAAGTTGGACCCAAAGAAGCACACACCAAATTACATCATAATTACATTACCCAAGATTAAAGATAAGGAGAGACTCTTAAAAGCAGCAAGATAAAAGGAGACAGTTACCTACAAAGCTGTTCCCATAAGACTATCAGCTGATTTCTCAAAAGAAACCTTGCAGGCAAGAAGAGACTGGAAAGAAGTATTCAAAGCAATGGAAGGCAAGGACCTACATTCAAGATTACTCTATCCAGAAAAGCTATCATTTAGAATGGAAGGACAGATAACGTGCTTCCCAGATAAGGTCAAGTTAAAGGAGTTCATCATCACTAAGCCCTTATTATATGAAATGTTAAAGGGACTTATCTAAGAAAAAGAAGATGATCAAAAGTATGAACAGTAAAATGACAACAAACTCACAACTGTCAACTACTGAACCTTAAAAGAAAACAAAAACAAAGCAAACAACCAGAACAGGAACAGAGTCATAAAAATGGGGATTACATTTAGAGTTATCAGCAGGGAGGGGGAGAGGGGAGAATGGACGAAAAGGTACAGGGAATAATAAGCAGAACTGGTAGCTACAAAATAGACAGAGGGAGGTTAAGAATAGTATAGGAAATGGAGAAGTCAAAGAACTTATATGTGCAACCCATGGGCCTTAACTACCATAGGGGAGTGCTGGTGGGCAGAGGGGTGCAGGGTGGAAGGGAATAAAGGGAGAAATGAAAATGGGACAAGTGTAACAGCATAATCAATAAAATATATTAAAGAATAAAAATAAAGTGAGGTGCTAAAGTACTGGTAAAGCATTTCCTTATGGAGATTCCTGAAAACCAGTTTTGCAACACTTAACTCATCATACAAATGATGAATGTGTAGAGGATGGCTAAGGATGGAAGAGAGGAGGGTTAAAAGTTTTGATAGTAAAAAAGAAATCCTTCAAAGAGAATTGTTGGAATGACAAAGTGCCGTGGAAAATGGAGGAGGTTGTTCGCTCCCATATTAAGCAAAGGAGGGTTTCAAACTATTGTTCAGGTGATCTCACATGTGCTCCCTGTAGTCTGGGGGTCATAGGACTGACAGGAAAGCCCCTCAGACAGACAGGGAGGCAGGACAGAGCAACAGAGACAAAGCAAGAATGCTACCGTGTGTCCTATGGGACTGGCCAATGAACTGGCCAGAGGGAGAACTCTGGTACCACCTTGAAGAGAATTGTAAAGACAAGAATTTCCTTTCCCCATGAATCACCTCTGCAAAGTCCCAGTGAGGGAATCTCTAAAAATACCCACAGAAGCAGCCACTAAGAAGAAAAGGAAGCATTTGAATATGCACCAAGCTCAGAGGGCAAGATCACAATAGTATCAGCCATGCTTCCCACTTATCCTCCTCTTTTGGGACCATTTCTGGAAGAGTCAGAAACATCAGGGTGGTGCAGGAGCTGGTGAATGAGAAGGAGTCAGCGATAGTCCCTTACCCACCAGTGGCTTCCAGACCCAAAAAAAGTACTGAGCTGGGATAGAGAGAGATGCTCCATGTGGAGAGGAAATTGAAGATTTTAATATTACACTGGATCAGACAGCTTAATGACTGGAATGAGACTGCTCTTGTGGTTTCCATCAATTGGAATATGTAAGATTCACTACAGATTTCACACAGGAAGAATAGGCCACACTGCAAGTTTGAAGAGTTGGCAGGAGAAGAATCAAGTTTTTAATTTGTATCCTAGCTAACTAGGTTGATTCAATAAAATGATTGCATATATTACTTACTTTACTTGCTTTTCTGATTATTTATTTTGAACACAGGTTTGGACCATTTGGTAGTATAAAATTTTAATCTTGAACTCTTTTCTCCTTGAGCCCAGAACAAAAAGAGTCATGTGCTTAGTCTGGAACTTTGCATAACTGAGAAAAACAATGTTGGCCATCTTGGCCCTGGTGCAAAAAGAAGACAGAAATTTTAACCCAAAGCAGAAGTGGGCTGATAAGGAGACAAACAGAGACATTGAACAACTTCTCAGCTTTTCCAGAAGTTCCTTTTCACAGTGTGGTTTTATTATTTGTCTAAAGGAATCATCAGTTCTCAGAATGCTCTGTATAAATTTCCTTAAATGTAACTATAAGGCCATATCATTAATAAAAACATATTTTATTCCCTACAATATTATTGCCATTACTCTGATTAAAATAAATTGTTGTTAAAAGATCCTTTGCACTTTATTTTCTCACCAGGAAGGTTTTCGTTATTGTTTTTCACATTTCACATAAGCCAAATAATAACGAGAAAGGTCATTCTTTGAGTTGTAAATATAGCCACAATAATCATATTAAAATCTAATTAATGTTGGGAGATAGTATACAATTTTTTAAATTCAATGAATGAATAAAAGTGACTAACCAACACTGCATTTTGTGCTATAGAGTTCAAGCCTTTAATTTATACTAGGAAATATTTATTTGTTATAAAAAGGGAGATCTCTACTATACCCATATAAATTCAAATTTTCCTTTACAAATGTTCTAATTGAGAAGACTGTTGCATTTAAAATATGTTTTCCCTCTAATCATGGAGTTGCGTTGCCTTTAGCTTATCTATTTTTCTGCCCATTTGACCAGGAAACAAGGCTATGTGAATTATCCACCTAGGATGAAGAATGTGGTTTATATCAGGGATATGTGTATTATTTACAAATAGCATAATTAAGAGACTTCATAAACCTGGGCTTCATTAACAGTAAGATATGCTCAAGCCTAGCAAAATGGAGTTGAAGTTTTCCACCTGGCTAACTATTACCCATCCTATAAGAGGCATCTGAAGCATCAGATCTCCCAGGAAATCTCCCTGAGCCCCCATATCCACTTAGGAACCTGTCTTCTAAGTCTCTGTGGTAGCCAGCACATCTCTCTCACCCTTACCATACCATTCTACAATTATCTGTATGGAAGTTTTGTCTCCTGTGTTAGGGTGTGAGCTCACTGAGGGTAGGACTCATAATATATCTTGCATGTCTTTTTAATGCCTCAGTACTTAAAATGTCCTCAATCCATATTTAGTAAATTCAACATCAGTGTACATCATTTAGTACTATGTTCAAAGTCCAATGTCAAACCTGAGGAATGAATAAGGAGATGGGAGAGAATATCTACAGTGAGGCTTAAATGACGCAGATGCTCACTCAGGTCTCTCAGAAGAGTAGCCCCACTTGAGTCCTGCCACTCAAGCTCTACATGCAAGTCTAAGGATCAAGTCCCATTTGCAATACACCAGACACTGGGTTAAAGAACTCAGACTTTCACACACTAGTGAATACAAAAACAATGAAACAGATAACTTATGAATGCATGAGCCTGGCTTACAAAATGCAAAGGGATAACTTTGAGCCCCTTAGAAAAAGAGCAGAATTGTAGCCTGCCTCTTCTGCTGCCACATACACAAGCTTTGAAGCACTACAGTCAGCAGTGTACCAGAAGACAAAAGAATGAAACAAAATCCCAGGAGGAAACCCAGGATGAAATGTATAGGGAGGCAGATCTTACCAGGTGATAGAAGATCCATCCCCCAGGATGCCCCTGATCTCTTCCCGGCATCTCTTCTGATGCTCAGGGTTCTGAGCCAGGTGGTAAAGCAGCCAGGCAATGGCCCCTCCTACGGTGTCTTGCCCTGCCACCATGAATGTGTTCACTTCAGAGTGCAGGTCGGTATCTGAGAAGATGTTGTAATTTTCAGCCTAGAAAGTAGAATAGAGATAGTTTCATGCAATTTCAGTTTATAGATGTTTGGAGCCCCAGCCAAAATAATGGTCTGAAGGGAAAAAAATGGCATTTCCAATGACAGTTTTAATTTCAATTTGGTCCAAAAAAATAGACACTATGAAACACACTTTGCTCATAGCATAGACAGGACCAAAGTTAGGTAAGGAAAGCAGGTCTTGCAAAGAGTTCCTACAATCATCCTGATACATTTATCCAGATTTTCCAGCACCTCATCATCAATATTTTATCAGCTTACTCTGTGACACATTTTCTTATTTTACTAAACTATCATGGATCTTTCTGGTAGTCACCAAACCTGTCAAATCAATAAAAATATTTAGCCTTATCTGATTTTCTCTAGTGACAAAGTTGCAGAATTCTATCTTTACGTCAAATTTTATGGAGCCAACCCATCAATCCAAAAGCATTGTTAAATTTAGTTGATCAGTTTTGCTTTTCTCTCCTTTCCTTCCACTCACCCACCTACCCACACAATTATCTGGACATATGAGCAGGCTCAAATTTGAAACATTTACCTGGGCAGAAAGGATAACATCCAGAAAATCCTGATACTTCCTTTTCTCAGTGTTACCCTGTTCCTTCTTATCCTTGAAGGATTTCCTTCTGTCTTGGATAATCAGCTCTGTGGTAGAATAATAATCCACCATTACTAAAGTGACAACAAAGTAAATCAAAATAAAATAAAATGTAGAGCTAGCCATGGCCCATAATAGATTCAAATCTTGCCTAATTTCCTGAGGTAAGAGTGGGTATACCTATTTAACCAGATTTAATTTTTGCAGATGTTTATTTTTCTATCAAATGACATTATTTGATCAAAGTTCCAGAAACAGATGCTTCTAGTTGAGTTGGTCTAGTAAGTAAATGCTGTGCTTGCCTCCTCCCATCACTACCTCAAAATTACAACTAAATTATAGAACAACCACCCTTGAGAACCACCTGAATATTAGCTGAACAGAAGTCTTATAACCAAGGATATAAAGAAGGAGCAAGCAAAATATATCCAGAGACATTGAAATTAAGAACAAACTGACAGTGACCAGGGGGAGGTGGGAGGGGATAATGGAAGGAAAAGGGGTAAGGGTTTTCAGGAACATATATGAAGGACACATGGACAAAACCAAGGGGGGTTGGGATCAGGGGTGGGAGATGGAGATGGCTGGGGTGAGGGATAACAGTAAGGGGGAAGTGGATACAACTGTACTTGAACAAGAACTTAAAAAAGTGAAAAACAAAAAGGGGACACATTGAGACTGGTTGGAGGGGTTGAGACAAGAAACCACTTGGTTCCAAACCCATAGGTAGTAGTTAAGAATTGGGAAGGACATGGATGGGCCAATAGCAACTAAGACTCAATTACAACCAGAGGGCTCACATAACCCACACAAAAGACATTTCTAGAGCACCTGGTTCAGGTGATCAGGAAAAGTGTGTCCCTGAGTCCCATAAGACATCAACTACATAAGACCATGATACCAAGATTGGGAGACATAGCAGATCAATGCAATACACAGAGAGAAACACAAAAAGGCAGACAAAGTAGGGGAAAAGAAACATGCTCCAAATGACAGAACAAAAGAAATCGTCAGAAAAAGAAGTAAAAATGAAGGTAAAGAAGCTACTGGATGCAGAGTTCAAAAGCAGACATGAGGTAGCAATATTTGTATCAGACAAAATAGACTTTAAAAGAAATGCTGTAACATGAGACAAAGATAAAGGATCAGTCCAAAGTGAAGATATAACCCTTGTAAACATTTACGTACACAACACAAGAGCAACTAAATATAAAGCAAATAATGACAGATATAAAGGGAGTGACCAGCAGTAATACAATCATAGTAGGGGACTTTAATGCCCTACTGACAGCAATGGACAGATCATCCAGACAGAAAATCAACAAGGAATCAGTGGCCCTAAATGTCACATTAGACTAGAGGAATTTAACAGATATTTTAAAAATATTTCACCCCAAAGCAAGCAGAATATTTTTTTCTCGTACATTGTTTTTTAAGCACACAGGGAATATTTTCTAGGATTGACCAAATCCTAGAACACAAAACAGGTCCCAATAAGTTTAAGAAAGGTGAAATCATATTGGACAGTTTCTTTGATCACAATGGTATGAAATTAGAAATCAAGTACAAGAAGAAAACTAAAAATCACACCAACATGGAAGTTAAATAACATGCTACTGAAAAATGAATGGGTTAACAGCAAGATGAAGGATAAATGCAAAACATTTCTTGAGAAAAATTTTAATGAAAACACAATGACTCCAAACCTATGGGACACAGCCAATGTGGTTCTAAGAAGGAAACTCATAGCAATACAGGCTTTACTCAAGAAACAAGAAATGCATCAAATAAACAACCTAAACTTACACCTAAAGCAACAAGAGAAAGAACAACTATCACAGCACAAAATGAGTAGAAGGATGAAATAATAATGATCAGAGTGGAAATAAAGGAAATAGAATCTAAAAAACAATCTGAAAGATCAATGAAACCAATGCTGATTCTTTGAAAAGATAAACAAAATTCATAAACCTTTAGCCAGACTGATCAAGAAAAAAGAGAGAATTCAAATAAATAAACTCAGAAATAAAAGATGAGAAGTGACAACTGACACCACAGAAACACAAAAGGTTATAAGAAACCACCATGAACAGTTATATGCCAACAAACTGGACAACCTAGAAGAAATGCATGAATTCCTAGAAACATACAATCTTCCAAGACTGAAGCAAGAAGAACATCTGACCAGACTGATGACAACTAATGAAATCAAAGCAGTAATCAAAAAACTCCCTCCCCCCAAAAAACAAATGCCCAAATGCTTTCGTATGTGTATTGTACCAAACATTCAAAGAAGAACACCTTACCTTCTTGAACTATTCCTAAAAACTGAAGAGGAGAGAAAGCACCCAAGCTCATTTTATGAAGCCAGCATTACTGGAATTCCAAAAGCACACAAAGACTTTACAAAAGAGGCCAATATCCCTGATGAACATAGATGCAAATATTCAACAAAATATAAGCAAATTTCATTCAATAACACATTAAAGAGGTCATATGCGATGACCAAGTGGAATTTACTCCTCGGATGAAAGGCCAGTACATTTCCAAATCAATTAATACTGTATATCACGTAAACAAAATGAATGATAAAATTATATGATCATATAAAAAGATGCTGAAAAAGCTTTTTGGCAAAATCCAGCATCCATTTATAACAAAAACTCTCAACAGAGTAGGAACAAAGAAAACATACGTTACCATAATGAAGGCCAAATGTGACAAACCCACAGCTAACATAATACTCAACAGTGAAAAGGTAAAAGTGTTGTCCTTAAAATCAGAAACAGGACGAGGATGCCCACTTTCATCACTTCTATTCAACATAGCACTTAAAGTCCTAGCTAAAGCAATCATACAAAATAAAATAAAAGGCATTCAAAATGGACAGGAAGAAGTAAAACTGCCATTATTTGTAGATACATCATAGAAAAATCCTAAAATTTTTACACATGCAAAGAAACAAAACTCTTGGAACTGAGGAATAAATTCAGTAAAATCATGAGATGAAAAATTACTATTCAGAAATTGGTTGTATTTTTATATAGCAATAATGAACTATCAGAAAGAGAAGTTAAGAAAACAAACCCATTTAAAACTAATAAAAAAAGATAATATACCCAGAAATAAATTTAACCAGGGAGGTAAAATGCATGTACTTGGAAAATTATAAAACACTGAAGAAACAAATTGAAGAAGATCCAAATAAATGGAAACATATATTGTGCACATGGATAGGAAGATTTAACATCTTTAAAATGTTCATGCTGACCAAAGCAATCTATAGATTTAATGCAATCCTTATCAAACTATCAATGGCATTTTTTATTAAACTAAAATAAATAATCCCAAAATATATAAGGAACCACAAAAGACCTCAAATAGTAACAATAATTTTGAGGAAGAACAACATTGGAGGTACACTCTACCTGATATCAAACTATAGCAGAAAGCTCTAGTAATCAAAGCAGCATGATACTGGCAAAACCAAACACATAGATTCATGGAACAGAATAGAGAGCCCAGAAATAATCCCATGCCTATGTGATCGATTAATCTGTAAAAAAGGAGGCAAAAATATACAATGGGGTAAAGACAGTCTATTCAGTAAGTGACTTTGGGAAAACTGGACAGATACATATAAAAAAATGAAACTAGACCAACTTATCAAAATGGATTAAAGACTTAAATGATAGACCTGAAACCATAAAACTGACGGAAGAAAACATAGGTGGTAAATACTGTGGCATTGCTTTTAGTAATGTTTTCTGATTATTTTGCTTGGGAAAACAACAAAATAAAAAATAAATAAATAGGATTATAGCAAACAAATAAGTTTTTGCACAGCAAAACAAACCATGAACAAAACGAAAAGGCAACCTAGTGAATGGAAGATTTTCATCAATGAACTATCTGATAAAGGATATACCTTGCAAATTTCCTAGGGGAAAATCTTCTATGTTTCCATTTATGCAGTTCCAGGAATTGTCTGAAGTACTTTAAATATATTAACATATTTAATCATCACCACAAACCTATGAGCTAGGTCCTCTTTTATCCTCATTTTACAGATGAGACTGTGGGAAAGCTGTAAATAACGTGCCCAAAGTCACACTGCTGGTAAGTGCTGGGGCTAAAGTAGGATGAATTAACTGCTTGGTAAACATTCTGTACTATGGTGTTCACTAAAAGTAATGTCCTAGCTAGTGACCTACTAATGACCTAGTTGAATTGCTTAGAAAATTTAATCGCTTTCACTTTTAGGTTTACATTTTGTTAAAGCTATTTTGAACCCTTCTTTTTTTAACTTCATTTTATTTTTTTTATGCTAGTAAGAGTGTTTATTCTGGGATTTACCCACTTAACACACTTTTAAGTGTACAATACAGTATTGTTAACTATAGGCACCATGGTGTAGAGCAGCTCTCTAGAACTTAGTCATCTTCCATAACTCAAACTTTACACCCATTGGACCACTCCTCATTTTCCCCTTTTTTGAACATATGTCCCCATTTATTCTTTTCCCCTAATCATTCCTATGTTACATGAATGTTTTTCACTTTTCATTACTACTGCAATCATGGTGCAAAAAGCTAAATGCTATTTATGTTTTGAAATAGTAAGTACCCACCTGTTATATTATATTTGTGTTAATAAGAGTTGTGCAAAACAAAAATTATATAATGTTGAAAACTTCTCATAAGACCACAACTGTGGATATAGCAAGCTCTTCTAAAGGACTTGCATTCCATTGGAGCAATGTCCATATCAAAGCTCCATTAAGAACAAGAATGCTTTCTGTTTTCACACTGAAGTCTGCTCCTATACACAGACACAACACGGTTATGACAAAGGATACATTTGGGTAACTCAGACCTTAGAAATACCTGTGTACTGATTCAGAATGTTGGCTATCTTCTGTAGGCGGCGGTAAGCTGTGGTGAATTTGAAAATCATGTCATAGTGAAGCAAGGAAGTGTACAAGCATTTAGAGATAATTTTGGAAACTTCAGATAGTGCATTGACATATTCATCATGGGAGCTGGAGACAAAGTGGGGATAAATGTCAATAAGTGACTTAGATGATGGCAAACAAGTGTCTTTTTTGCCCTCCTGTTACTGACCTGTTTATCTGGCAATTGGTCTCTTTGCTGAAGGTACATTTCATGAGTGTATCCAGAGTCATCAAGCTGATGTCCCTAGAGACCTCCACAAGTGTATTTTGAGTGCCGCACATCTTCTCCCATTTACTCTGATACAGGAAGTCAAGATGAACAACATCACCATCAAAGTATCTGTATCTGAAGACCTCTCCTTGACCCTGCCCTTAAGCCGAAATAGAGACAAACCTGACCTAGCAGGAGCCAAAATCCACACAGGCAAGTAAGCTGTTTACTTGGCATTATTAACAGGGAAAACACTCATCCCACTGGGCAAGAAAGAGCATGGAACACAAGAGGTACCCAGTAAATGGCTGAGTTAAGTATCATTGGCCTGTCAATTATTTCAATAGCTCTGCTTTGAAACAGAACAGAGTTCCATTAAAACAGATAATCTCTGGTACAAGACCTGTAATTACAAGGGGCTCCCCAGGGCTTCCTCTATCTTTAGTTTCCAAACAGTTACATAACCCATCCATCACTATTCTCAACCACCATAAGCACACTTAAACTTGGGGGCATTAAAGTGAAAAATACAAATAAATCTCAATGTGTAAGTTCAGATCAACTGACATTTGAGTACCTCTGCCTACAGCTACATGCTAAGGATTTGAAGGCCACACAAGAAAAGGCAAAGAGATAGTTTTCTTGCTTTTACCTAAGTGTCAACTGTTAGTCAATTGCTTTCACCCTGAATTATGTAAGTTTTACTGAGTACAAAAGTGAGTTTACAAGAAATGAGAGCAAAGTGGAGGCTCTAAGCTGGAGGCACTTTGGCACAATTCAGCAGAGGGAAGAGCTCTGACAGGAATTTCAGGGAAATGTGGGACCTAGAAGGGAGACAGAAATGTTTATTAAAATGGAGATAAACTCAAATACTCCCACTGGGCGACACGCAATAGTGCGTTAACTGGAATAACGCCTGAATCAGAAGAGCATGCCCTCTCCCACTCTAACCTGTACCTCAAGTTCTCTGCCTGGACAGTTCACACTGGTACTCACTTGCACCATAGTTCCAGCAGACTTGAGGTTAGATTCACCTTTGTGAGGGAGGCTGAGAACCCAGCCAATCAGTAGGTTTCTCTTGTGGAAAGGAATAGGCTTGCTGATGAAGGCAGAAAAAACTTTGGCTTTGTTTGTGTTGTAGGAAGTGTTTATGATGAAACTATATTATATTAATGCATGATTTGTATGATTTTTAAATAAGTACAATCTAAAATGTTACCATGTACAAGGGGGCCTTTAGAATAGAACTCATGTATGCATCAGGGACTGCCCATAGGAACACTCCTCTGCATCCTCCTGTCCCCTTGGAAGAGTGCAGGTCACCTCTTAATGATCCTCTGTTATCTACAAGAGGAAACTCACATCTCTGACTGTAATATAGACACTTAGTCATTTGTCCAGTCATTTATGGCCATCAGGCAAGTTCATTCCAACCACCAACACTTTGGTCATGCTAACTCGCTCTGCCTAAATTCCTCATCCATATTATTCACGTATTCAAGTCCAGCTCATGTTTCATGATAAATCTGAGTCTCCTCTGAATCTGAAGCTATTATAGCTCCTTCAATTTTTCTGGCTGTCACTCAGAGCATTTACCATTTGAATCTTACTACTTTGATTTATTTCCATAGGTTCTCAAAATATACCTAAGAAAAACCAGACCATCATCTTTTTTTTATCACCCAAAAGACCGTAGCAAAGGTATATATACAAACTGTTGCTAGTGGGTACTTGTACATAGGATAATTTCTAGAAATCATTCCCCTTTGAATTTCACTACCCACTAAACACATGTGTAATCCAATCCCTGTTAGAAGTATTTTGCAACACATCACAACACTATTATCCCTTTACCTACCAGCATTATGTTCACAGTCTGGGTCAACACATTGACATGGGATCTCAAAATATTAAAATTAAATGCAGGAGTTATTAGATGTCGGTGCTGGAACCACATGGGCCCATTTAGGTTCAGTAGTCCTTCTCCTTGAGAAATAAAAGGCACAAAAGCATTTTATTAGAAGGTATGGTCAAGGAGAGGTGAGGGACACACACCATAATGTGACCATGATACACAAACACAACATAGTAGAATATTAAATAGTGCTCATATTTTAAGATCAAAGTAAATTTTGATGTTTATACCTGGGATGAATGTATTTAGCACTGCCAGAAAAAAACCCACTTTATGAAGCCTTATGAGAGTGTTCATCCTGAAATCATCAGTTACTACCCATGTATTTATTAGGTAAGTCACTTAAACTTCCTGATGCTTGGTTTTCTCAATGATCAAGTGTGATAAATATCTACTTCATTGTTTGGTTTATTAAATGAAGGTATATATAAAGCACCAGCCTGATATTTAGCTGACAGTAGAAACAAAGGAAATATTCACCTTATCTCACTCTAAACCAATCCCAACCACAGAATGAACATAAATTTCACAAAGAACTAGACAAGAGTTCCCATTATGACCCCAGATATCTCCTCCTGAAGCCCTAAGCTGTGCTTCACACTCATAAATGATACGAAGTGGAAACACTCATTAAGGCTAATGCCTCAAATATTCTGCACCAGGAGGGTGATTAAAGATTTGACTTTAAAAGAACGTTAAAGCTTATGGATATATAATGGCCATCATTCACTGAGGGTTTAAAATATACCAGCCTTGCAATGCCTTACATGAATGTGTGTTTCATTTAATCTTCACAACACTCTGGAGATGTGACTCTCTTCCTTATTTTTAAAGGTGAGGAAACAGAGGCTTAGGGAGATTAATTGACTTTCCAAAGACCATACTCATCAGTGGGAAGGGGGAACAGGATTCAAATCCGAGTAGCTATAACTACAAAACACATATTCTTTCATTTAATTCCTTTTTTCTCTAACATAAACATCAAATATATGACTGAAAGTCTTAATTTAAATGCTCATAGAATATTTACAAACTACTTTAGGGCAAAATTGTACTGATTTGCATGCAGAAATAGGGAACTCCAAAAAGAAAGGGAAGGAGACAAGAAAACAAGAGAGAAGAAAGGATAACATAAAGAATGTGGATGGTGAAGCTGCAATTTGAAAGACAAAAATGAGACAATACACACATTTATGTCTTGAGAATGAGATTTTAGGGGGAGAAATGGACAAGGAGGCTTCCTAGGAAGTTGAGCTGTGTTGACCTTAGCATGCCCTCTTGACCTTCCCCCTAGATAACCTGAAGTGTAGATCTACCATACTCTTAATGCTTTTGAATTCTGACTTGAGTTCCTTTGGAGTTCTCTACTATAGATAGGGGGCTTCTAGCAAGAGAGTGCGTCACTCCTTTCAGTTAAACATACATACCGATTAATGGAATCAAGAACTTGTATAAGTACTTGGACTTGGGATCTGCAGAGTAAACCAGCAGAAACAAAAGACAGCATTAGAGGAAAGTTATCATAGTTAGTGAAGATTCTCCTCATTTGCCTGCATTAACCACAAATAGCAAAATGAAGCCCAGGGCTTACTCCCTGCAGCCCTTGGCAGGTGCAGGGGTTGAAGCAGATGGCCAAAGTCTAGGTTCAGGAATCAGAGAGGAGGTCCATGAGTCAGACAGGTACACAAACCCAGATCTTCTCCTCCTTTACACTTCCTACCACACACATAGAGATTATTCATAGGTTACAAAAGTTTCAGAACAGGAGTTGGGACAACCTATCATATGTTTCTTGGAAAGCAAATTACCTATTACCACAGGGGTTGGAGACACACCAGGAAGTAAAGTACAAATGCCTATTGGGGTTCTCATGAACTCTAACATGGATGTGTTTTACAGCTCTAGCCCTTTAAGAGGTGACCATGAGACCAATCCAAGAGAACTGGGGAAACAGGAAACATGGGAAAGCCTGTTTTCTTTTATGAGGTTTTGCTAAGAGTGATGGAGACAATGGCACAGGGAAGAAAGGTTTAAATATTGGACCTTAATTTACAAAGTTGATGGAGCAAAGACTGGACATTTAAATGCTGTGCTATGAGATAATGTACCATGGAAGCCTTGAAAAAGAATTGGATGCGGGAGTCAAAGGACTCAGCTCCAAAAGGAAACACAGTTGAGAAATATGCAAAACACAAAATTTGGACCATTTTGAGGAGGTTAGACTGAGTAAAGTCATGATCTGGTCTTCAGGGTTACATACTGAACCAGCATAGGCAGAGCTACCTCGGAATCCTTCTGAAGACTCCTGAGCAAGAAAGGGGCCGGGGGTGGAGACTGTGGCTGACACTGAAGTCACAAAACCAAAGAAGGAAAGAAAGCCTCTGGTGATCTGGTGGTGCCAGCTGGGCTTTAAGATACAGTCACCTAAAAGGGCCTATGAGAATTTGAACTAGACAGGGACAGGGGGCTGACATGGGAATACCCTTCAGGATTGGTGGGAAACCTCTTCACACTTACTCCAGTGTCTCTTGAAGGCCCAATACTAGTCATTGCTGCAGAATTCCTTTGGAATCCTGCTGGTGGCTTATGCATATCACTCTTAGGAGGATGAAGTTCCTGAGAGTCACTCCTTGTCTTACCTGTTCTGCTCAGAAATGTCCTTGCATAGTCTGGGTCACAGATATAGAAAAATGCCTGAAAAGGCCCAAGCCAGATGGGAAAGGCACACGGGTATTTTCCAACAACCTCCTCAAGTTCCTCCAAGTTGCCATCCAGAACTAACTGCAATGGAAAAAGCAAGGGAAATCAGAGATGCCAGCCAGTCTAGACTCATGTGCTTGTGCAGACTAAAGTGAGTTCAGGGCTTGGATAAGGTCACCAGGCAGGGGGCCCTGACCCCTTTTCTGGAAGTGGGTGAATATGCTTTCCTTGGGATTTCTAAGCTTGGAGTATAAAAAATTCTAAACAAGGATAGTTTACGTATCTTCCCAATATAAATACATGTCCTATCCCCAGACCAAGTCTCTGTCAAATGACATACACTGTGAGCTGTTTTCCCAACTGAGAGGGTGAAGGGAGCCAAGTCACATACCCTGCCTCACCTGCCAAGGTCACACACTTGGATTAGGAGTGGCATATGGAAACTGCAAAAGATTTTTTTCCCATGTGGAAAACTAACTAGTAGCAGGTTGAACATGACCACCATCCTCCTCACCATTCCCTCCCCCTTTACCTCTCTCTAATTGTTGGTGAGTGATTTTTCCTTAATGACTTAATAGTAAATGCTTCTCTCTAAATACACACCAATTCCATCTAAGAAGAAAATTCAATTCTTTTGCCACATAACAGCAGGAGATTCAGTTATACAAGTGTGTAAAACTTGAAGGAAATTCCAATGCAAAACTCTCAGCTACTACCATCTCTTCCTATGAACTGTTCCACCTGTCCCTGTGTAGCCCTTATTCAAGCATCATGTCCTCACAGTAAGTAAACTGTCATGCCTATTCTACCCTGATGAACAGAAGAAAGATAGGGAAGAAGAGTGTTTAAACTAATTGCATCACAGTCCTGACTGGTGTGGCTCAGCTGATTGGGTGTTGTCCCGCAAAGAGAAAGGTCACATGTTTGATTCTTGGCCAGGGTACATGCCTAAATTGCAAGTTCAGTCAGTCCCTTTTCATAGCTATGTTTTTCTACCTGTCTTTCTCCTTATTTCCCCATCTCTAAAAACAAACAAACAAACACAAACCAAAAAAAACCCCCCAAAAACCCTGCATCATGGCCAGTCTGATCTCTCTCCACTGTTGACAACTGAAAACATTTCAATTAGCCAGTGATTCTTCCCTACTTTGATGTCAGCCTAAATGCCCCAGGCTGGTGTGAAAAAGGACTCAACACATTTGACCAGAGTCCACACTAGTGTAAGGTTTCAAAAAGGAAGACATCCAAATTACTGCCTAAGGTGAAAATACAGGATTTATTGTAGTTTGATGCGCATAATCTATCTTAATCTAGTTCAGACAACTGTGTGTCAGCTGTGTGCCACATGAAGAAATCCAAAGCCATGTGAAGAAATAAAGATCTCAATAAAGGTAAATGCATAGGCAATTATAAAAGCTAGTATTAGTGTAAGAGTGCTTTGTAACTCACCTTTTGTTTTCTACATGGTTGTAGAAAATAATGCATTGAAAAGAATTAGTAGTTTGTTTTTAATAAAACAAGGAGTCAGGGTTGGGAGTGGATTTAGAGTCAGGGTAGACCAAAAGGTACCAGCCTTCCTCTACACTACAAATTCAAACCAGTCAATAATTTTTTAGTGATTGGCTGGGGTTGTTCCCTGCTTCACAAGAATCTTAGGAAATGAAGGTTAATTTTCTGTAGTTGGAATGGATTAAGGTTGCAACTTTTGCGTCTAATTTTGCAAATTTTCTGCAATTAATAAATATTATTTAGGATAACACTTTAAAAATTTAACAACATATGTGGAAGCCTTTTTAAAATGCAGTGCATATGCGCAAGAGCTGAGTGAAGCAGAAACAGTCTAGAATTATGCCGAGCTTTCTTTCTCCACAATCAGGCTTTTGAAATACCTCCTTTGGCCACTGAAGCTTCCGGTCTAATGGCTCCAGGGTGTGTCCCTTTCCCTTAGGGCTGTGAGGGAGCAAGACTAGCACAGGGAAAAGACACGGAGAGCCATTGGCTGGGCCAGAGAGGTCTGTGCGGCAGGGGAGGATGGAGAAAGGGAAGGACACAGTCACCTCTCTGTCCTCCGCGTTTCCAGCATCCTCCCTCGCCCCCGCCCTTCCGTCTACCTTCTGGTTCCCGGTGAACCAGTGCGGGGTTGGACCGGGAAAGGCGCGCAGATCTCGCAGCAGCTGCTCCCTCCGCAGGTAGAGCTTGATGGCCTGCAGCAGCCCCAGGGTCAAGAAGAACACGAACGCCAGGTAAAAGGGCCTCGCCCAGCTCGTGTCCAGCCAGGCGAACTCCATGACTGGGCACTGCTGATTGCAGGCAGTCTCCGGGGATCCCGGGAGAGGGTGATCTTTCCAAGCCTGGTGGTTGGGGAGGATCACCCAGGCCACTGCGTCTCTGTGCTCCCGGGAAGCTCCCTCCTTCCCTGGGCAAGAGGAAGAGTGGTGGAAGTAGCAGCTCAGGCTTGGCCAGAGGAGGCAGGCTCAAGGTTCCGGATTTCTAAGCCTTTATCAACTGATGCAAACCTCCATTTAGGCGGACATCTTATACAGTCCTGGAGTGACACATTTCAAACGGGACAGTCTTCAATCAAGGGAGATTTGAATCTAGGTGTTGAAATAATGCCAAGGTCGAGGTCATCCTTTTTTCTTCATTGCCACAAGTAAATGCTATGCAAAACTGCTGTGCAAAGAAAAATAAACTGCTATGCCCAAAGACCTTCTTTTCTAATCTGACATTTTATCAAAACCCACAGGGTTCTGTGTGCTGGTGGGCATGAATAACCATTACATTTATATAGTGTGGCCTGTCCAGTGGTGTGCTTGTAAAAGTTTTAGAACTGATGTGCCCTCTGATTTCCAAAGTTTGAGGATGTCCATCATGTCCTATTTCAAGCTGCCAACAGAGGACCCTAAACTCTGACTTGGGAAGAGATGCTAAGCAGCATACCATTGTATAGTCGTTCCACCACACAGATACAATCAGGGCCCACAACACAATTAATGGAACGCGGTGCAAAACGAAAATGTGGGACCCCTTGTTAAAAACTTACTGACAAGGAGATGACAACAGAGCATTAAACCAAGCACATACCCATTTGAGTGCAGTATCCTGTGTCACTGCTCAGGTTCCATACTCAAAAAGTCAGCCCTGGACACAAGAGACATAACTTCAAGAGCATAGACAATAGTAAATGTACTAAAGTAGTTAGAGTTTACTTAGAGTTTTTTTTAAATTACTTATTCAACAGTGAAGTAGAATCCAACAGACTCGGCCCCCTAAGCTGTCATCCCTCACTCCCAACCTTCTTTATAGGAATTGTCCAAAACTCATTCATTCATTCATTTATTTATGCTAAGGTAGGCACAGGCATGAACAATAACCCAATCTCTGTTATCACTTCCTATTCTCCTCCCTGTCACTGGCTCCCACTCCTATCCCAGTCCCTGGACCAACTTTTATTTGTCAGGTTAATGCTTAAGACAGAATTAAATGGTGATGATTTCTCTGGAACAAGTACTGGCCCCTTGAATGTTCCATTTTGTGCCACTCCTTGCTTCAGCTCTTCCTTCCCAAGACTGTTCCACCTCTTCCTACCTCCATCCATTAGCTGGAAGTTATTTGACAGCATCTCAAAATAATTGTTTATACAATTGATACACAAGACATTGTCAAATAAATTTTTAAAATATGAGGAACTAGTGAAATATACAAAGCAGATTTCATGCAAAGGTCCAAAAATGTATAGTTCCATTATTTTCTTCCTTAATAACCTGGAGGAAAGAGAATGGAAATGTTTGGGAAGAGGCATAGAGCTAGTCCCTACTCTTACTGCTGCCTCCTGGACACCGGCCAGTGCTGGGCACTGCCAGGAAGCAAAGAAGGATCCAGGGTAAGCCTTTCCTTGGCAGGTTCAAAATCTGGTGGAGGGGACAGAGAGATAAAGAAAGGGATATAGTGCAATGGATAAATGCCACTATTGGAAGGATGTTTCAAAAACTTACTCTTTCTTACAAATAAGGACATAAAATCCAAAAAAGAAAAGCAGCTTGCTCTAAGTCCCTTCCCTCCAGACTGAGAATTCCAAGGTCCTATCTCCTTTCTTCATGTCACTGTCACTGGATGGGTTGTGGGTCCAGAGCAGGTGTGCTGTGTGCCTCAGGCCCACAGGTAGTGTTGGGTTCCTGACCTCATGTAGGAAACATTTCACAACATGAGTGCAGCTGATTTTGAAAGTTGTTTGTTAAAGCTGGGGACAGTGAAACAAAGGAAGGGCTTAAGGTAGAAGAAGAAATAGGAAAGAGATAATCAGAGAAAAGGGGGCCCTGGAGACAGGTTTAGGGGGCTAGCCCAGGAAGAACTGCTGCTGCCCACTGCTCCTCTGGTTGCAAGTCTCATGGGGTCACTTAGATTTCAGAAGAAAGACAGCAGAAATGTGAGGCATGGGGGTGCCCCAGAGAGAGAGAGAAGCATGGTTGCTTTGGGTTGAGGCTTTTTACCTTTCTTTGGGCAGCCGGGTTTCTAGCACAGGTCTCAGGAGGGTTTTAACAGAATATTCATTAGATTTTCAGATGTTTCCTTCAATATAGTGTTTTATTGCAATGGGTGTAGAGGAATCAGGGGTTATTTTGGTCTGCTGTATTTTTAAAGAACATCATTGAAAAGGGACGAGGACTAAGGCCAGTCTTGCCCCAGAGGTTCTGGATTGTGTAAGCCATTTGCTCCTAAGTGTCCTTTGTTAGGGAAAATGAAATGCTGTGATTCATTCACTGGCTATAAATTGCTCAAATTATTTGTCCTTGTTTAATTATTTTTTCTCTGTGTCCCTTATTCCACTTGTCAAGGAATTTCCCTAGCTTCTTACTATCCTGCTTCATTGCCCCATTAGAGACTTCAATCCCTAAAATCTTTTAGAGTTGATGAGGGAGGACAGTTTGCCTTCAGCAATTGATTTATGCTAACAAGGTCATGGTCCCAGCTTATGTAAGATATGATGTCTTTCCCTGCCTGATCAAAGGGGGACAAGGGAATGGGATCTGAGACTGGAGCAGAGAGGCCATTGGCTGACTCTTCTAAAGTAGGGATGGGCTGGAATCCCTGAAGTGTCATCATCTTGACATAGATTTGTTGTATCCTAGAGGTGACAAATTTGACAAGATGGTTAGTAGAGTGGAACACCTGGGATTTTATCTGAGAAGCGTTAAATCCAATGGGGACAGAAAAATTTCTTTCCTGGGAGAGGAGGCTGAGTGTATGAACAGGCTAGTAGAAAGAGTATCAGAAATATGAGAAAGACAATTATATTAAGGCTTAGCTATTATATAATTTATCTGTAACAGGTTGGTTTTTATCTTCACATTTTTATTCAAAGACATTTTTATTCATTGCTTTTTAGAGAGAGAGGAAGAGGGAGAGGGAGGGAGAGAATGAGAGAGGAACATTGATGTAACGGAGAAGTACTAATTGGTTGCCTCCCATATGTGCCCAACCTCGGAATTGTATGCACCTGGACTAGGGATTGAACCTGTGCCCTAGGCCTGGGCCCCAAGCAGGAATTGAAACTGCCATCTTTCAGTTATCGGATGATGCTCTAACCAACTGAGGCCCACTGGCCTGGGAAGATTTTTGGTTTTTGAAGAGGAGCTTGAGGTCCTCGATAGGTTCACAAGAATAGTTCTCAGATTATGGTTTCTATGGGGCCTCACCAGAACCAGGTTTAATTTGAGACAAGTGAATCCACCTGATTATCCTTTTGAGCTTTATTGCAGTTGGGGTGCTTATTAGGACCTAATATTGACTTTCCATCTGAGTTGTAGTTGGGACTCAGGACAGTTTTCCCTCCTGGTTTTTAAGTAGATCATGTCTCCAGGTTTAAATTGTTTGTGTTGATAGTCTTTATTGGGGGCAGGCAGAATTTCATTTCCATATTCCTGTAATGTTTTTGCACCCATCTTAGATTCATGGTGTAAGACCACAGCTGGAGGATTTCCTCATCTATTAGCAGGTCAGATCTGAGAAAGGGCCTGCCATGAGTGAGTTCAAAGGGGCTAACTTGAAGCTTTCCTTTAGGTGCAGCTTTCATCCTCATGAGACCTAAAGGTGTCACAGACACCAATGACTTTGAGGTTTCTTGGCATAGCTAGACTAGAGTCCTCTTTAGGGTTTGATTAGCTCTTTCTATCTTACCCAAGGATTAAGGTCTCCAGGATCCATGTGATAGTTGATTCCTAAAGCTTCAGCTGGCTGTTGTATAATCTTGGCTACTACAGGGGTTCCATTGTCATTCCATAAGCTTCTTGGTAGCTCAACTGAGGTAAGGTTTCTTTCAGTAAGTACTTGGCCACCTCAGTAGCTCTTTCTGTTCTGGTAGGAATGGCTTCAGTCCATCTGGTGAAAGTGTCTACAAATACTAGTATATGTTTAAATCCAGCTTTAGGTGACATCTGAGTGAAACCAATTTGCTTATCCTGTCTAGGGTATCTTCCTGGCTGTTGTATTGGTGTCTGGAGGGGAGGAGGAGGGAGATGACTCTGAGGGTTATTTTTAGAGCTCATCACACACACTAGGGTCACTTCCTTTCTCATTTTATGAAAACTTTATAGTATTTCGATGTATTTCTGTGTTAATAAAAGCATATTTTTTGACATCAGCCCACCCAGCCTGTAGAGAACCCATTGTCAAAGGCCCAAGAGACCTCTTCAGTGGTGTAGGGGAAACTTTTGGGGGCGGAGGGAGGTTGGGGAACAGAGCTGTCTCTAGGGTGATTGATGAAGACAGAGCTGCTATGTTAGTTGCCTGATGTGCCAGTGTACTGCCTTGGATTCTATCTGTGTTCCCCTTTTGGTGGCCCTGGCAATGTATTACAGCTACTTTTTGGGAAGTGTACAGGAGTTCTAAAATTTGTTTATAGCGTTTTATGGGGGAGTTTTGCTGTTCAAAGTCCTTTGTTGAGTCTGTATGGATATTACCATATTTTGCCATGTATCATGTGTACCCCCATTTTGTGTGCATTATACACAGGATTATTATACCCATGGTATGTAATCATTGTACCCATGTATAATGTACATCCTTAATTTTCCCTCAAATTTTGGACAAAACAGGACACATTAAACATTATAAAATACAGTAGCTTGGAGGGTTTTCCCCCTATTTTTAAGGCCATAATGAGTGCTATCAGAGCATCTTTTTGGGCTGAATAGGGCCCAGGTTTTTGTCTCTATTACTTCTGGAAGACTAACAGTGGGGTACCTGGCCTTTCTGGCCCCTCCTTGTATGAAACTGCTGCCATTTGTAATCCATTCTGCTTCAGGTTTAAATAAAGCTTCATCTTTTAGGTCAAGTCTACTTGGATATACTTGTTCAATAGTTCCTATGCACTGGTGTGTGCTCTGGGTTTCTGTGTTTATTGGCAGAAGGCTGCCAGGATTGAGAATTTGACAAACATTCAGGGTTAATTCAGGAGAGTTGAGGAGGAGAGCCTAGTATTTACTTAGCCATCCCTCTATGAGCCATTGATGTCCCTCTATTTCTAACAGAGCTTGTAGTTGATGAGAGGTTTGTATTCTCATGGCTGCCCCAGGGTAAGACTATTGATCTCTCCTACAAGGAGGCCAGTGGCACCAATGGCTTTTACAAAATGTGGGCAGTTGGCTGCTATAGGAGCTAATTGTTTTGAAAAGTAAGCTCTGGCCCTGAAGTCAGGCCTAATTTCTGATGAGGACTCCCAGTTCTATTCCTTGTTTTTCTGCTTTATGTAGGGTTGACTTTTCCCTGTAGATTTAGCAGCCCCAATGTAGGTATACTGCTGAGCTTGACTTTTAATCCCTCAGACACATGGTGGCATTCAGGTGTCTAGGCTATAGGTCCTTTGACATCTCCCTTTAAAGCCTCATATAGACTTTTAGCAATTAGCCCCAAACCTGATATCCATAGGTGGTAGAAGTAGGCTTTTCCTAAAAATCACTGAAGCTGTTGTTTACTTTGTGGGACTCCAAGAGCCAGTGTGGTCCATTGTCTTTTGGTTACAGGGTCTGGTCTCCTGTGGTACCTAATTACGATAGATATTGGACCTGCAGGGAGGTTATTTGGATGTTTTCAGGAGAGACTTTATATCCTCTATCTGTGAGGAAGTTTAACACTGGAATGGAATTTTATCTGACTACTCTTTGTTAGTACTAGAAATTAATGTCATGAACATACTGTGGAAGATCTCATTGGTTAATTGGAATTCTCTTAGATCCTTGGATAAAGCATTATTAAACAAATGGGGACTTCTCCTAAAGCTCTGAGGGATCAGAGACATGTATATTGGCAAGTTTCGTAGTTTGGGAGTTAGTCTATTCAAGCACAAGCCAGTGCTATAAGTCAGGATGAAAGTGGATGCAGAAAAAAAATCCTTTAAATCTAATAGTAAAACATTTGGCTTCTCCTGGGATGTGAGTTAAGATAGTGGGGGGTGGAACTACAGGATGGACTGGCATTAAAACCTTGTTGGTAGCCCTTAGCTCTTGTACAAACTGGCATTCTCCATTTGGCTTTTGTATTGGGAGGATAGAGGTATTGCATGGGCCCTGACTGGTAGGGCCTGAGAAGCCCATGCTTTAAATCTTTTTTCAGTGAGAAGCTGGACCCCTTTTACAGCCTCAGGTTATAGACAGCATTGTCTTTTGTTAGGATAGGGTACCTCTACCCCTGATTTTATAGATATCTTGGTAAGGGGTACATTTGATGCCCTGCCTGGTATTCTAGTTTTCCATGCCTCGGGTTTGACTTGGATGGGGACAAATTCTGAAATATTATTAATTTCTCATTCAGGGTGAGAAGTTAGATGGGTCATCTGGCATAATAATGAGGGTTCAGAACTTCCTATCAAGATTACTGTGTAGGCAGACACGGCTCACCTCTTTGTACAACCACATCAAAGTTACAACTACTATATAGAACAGCCAACACTCAGAACCTTCAGAAATCAAGTAGTATAAATATATGACAACTTCAGAATTAAAGAAAGCACATCCATGCAGACTGGTGGGAGGGGTGCAGACACAAAATGGCTGATCCCATACCCACGTGTGATGGATAAAACTTGGGAGTGATATCTCAGGACTGAGGAGTCTCAGCCCCACAGCTATCTCCTCAGCTCAGGATTCTAGTGGCAGGGAGATAACTCCTCATAGTTTCTGGCTACAAACAACCAATGGGATTTGGTCAGTGGAAGAATTGCTAGAGCTCCAAGCAGTTCCTCTTTAAGAACCCACATATGGACTCATCTGGTAAGACTCACTCTCTCTGAGCTCCAGCACTGGGGTCGCAGTTTGAAAGGCACCAGTAGCACACTGGGAGAATGAGTGTCTAGCTTCAAGGCAAGCAGAGGCCATTGTCCCTTTTTGGAACTCTCCCCACCACAGAGCCACAGAGCCTGCAAGCTGGTGCCATATCTGAGACTCCATCAACCTGGCTAACACCCAACAATGGGCCAACCCATGCTGCTTTTCCACATAAATGTCTGTCTTTAGCTCATGCTTCACAACTTCTTCAATCTTCTCAAAGAATCAACAATGGGCCTCAGTGAGCCCCAGGCCCAGCACTAACAGCACTCAGCCTAGATTAACAGCTTGGCTTTGCTTGAGAATCTCCAACACCATCACAAGTAGCTGCCATCTCAGATTGCTTTATATCTCAGGCATGGTGGCCCCAGGCAAAACACAGGTGGGCACCAACATTGCCCTGCACGTCCTGGGAAATCCCAGCACTGGGCACCTAGTGGGCAGCTACAGACCATGTCAAAGCATTACCATCACTGTGTCCCTGAACAGCTGATCCTCCACAGAGGTCCAAGGTTGGTGGTCTGTGGTCACAGCCAGTCATTGCTTCTTATTGGCCTGGGTAAATACTTCTGATTGATCTGCCAACATCAATCAAGGCTCAACTACAAAGGAGGTTTCACTTAGCCCAAACAAAGGGTGTACCTTGAGTTCCAGCATGTGTGATAGGAGAGGCTATGCCACTGGATGCTACAGGACACCTACATTTGGCCACGCCACCAAGAAACAGAGTCAAAGCAGCTCTACCTAATACATAGAAACAAACACAAGGAGGCTGCTGAAACAAGGAGACAAAGAAACATGGCCCAGATCAACACACTAGAAAAAGAACTAAACTAAATGGAGATAAGCAATCTATCAGGTAGAGTTCAAAACACTAGTTATGAGGATGATCAAGAAACGTAGTGAGGACCTCAACAGCATAATAAAGACCCAGTCAGAAACAAAGGACAAACTAATTGAATAAAGAAATATTTACACTTCCAGCAAGATGGAGGAATAGGTGGACGCACCGTACCTCCTCGCACAACTAAGATTAGAACAACAATAATTTACAGATAGAATAACACTCAGAACTGATAGAGGATTTATCTGAATGGAAGCCAGACGGCCAAGAAGTTGAAGTAGACCCGTACATCCAGACTGGTAGGAGACGATGAGCCGCGCGGGCGCGGGGCTGGCGCGGGTCGGCGGCGCACGGAGGTTGGGGAAAATTTGGCGTGAGGTCCGTGCGACAGCCATCCGGGGTGCAAGAACACAGCGGTGATCCCTGACTGCGCAAGCTGCAGCTGGTGGACCCAGTGAGGCAGCGATTGTGGACCAAGGCAGAGCTCGCAGCCCAGGATCCCAGAGAAGGGTCTGAACCCAGGAGAACGGAACTACCACCATTGTTCCCTCCCATCCCCGCTCCTGCCCCCGCCCCCACATACAACATCACAATCTAGCGACTGGGGTGCCCAGCCCTGGTGAACACCTAAGGCTCCGCCCTCCCCCCACCCACCCCACCGTAACAAGAGCGACCAGACCAGAAAAAAAAAAAAAAAGGAGAGACAGGGAAAGACATAAGACATGTTTCCAACAGAACAGAGCAGTCCCCCAGGACTCACCCTTTTGAGTGACCAAGAAATAGCCAATCTATCAGATGCACAGTTCAAAACACTGGTGATCAGAAAGCTCATGGAATTGGTTGATTTTGGGTGCAATTTAGATGAAAGGATGCAGGTTACCATAAAAGAGATGCAGGAAGATACGTGGAGGAGAGCCAATAGTGAAAGGAAGGAATCTGAGTCTCAAAACAATACAGTGGACCAGAAAGAAGATAGAATCAACCAAGCAGGAAAGCATGATGAAATAAGAATTCAAAAAATCGAGGAAAAGCTTAAGAGCATCCAGGACACCTTTAAACGTTCCAACATCTGAATTATAGGGGTACCAGAAGGGGAGGAGCAACAAGTGGAAAAGTTATTTGAACAAATAATAAAGGAGAACTTCCCCAATCTGGCAAAGGGAACAGTCTTCCAAGAAATTCAAGAAGCTCAGAGAGCCCCAAAGAAGTTGGACCCAAGAAGAAACACACCAAGGCACATCATAATTACATTAGCCAAGGTAAAAATGAAGGAGAGAATCCTAGAAGCAGCAAGAGATAAGGGGACAGTAACCTACAAAGGAGTTCCCATCAGACTGTCAGCTGATTTCTCCAAAGAGACCTTACAGGCAAGAAGGGGCTGGAAAGAAATATTCCAAGTCATGAAAGACAAGGACCTACATCCCAGATTGCTCTATCCAGCAAAGCTCTCATTTAGAATGGAAGGGAAGATAAAGTGCTTTTCAGATAAGGTCAAATTAAAGGAGTTCATCATCACCAAGCCCTTATTTTATGAAATGTTAAAGGGACTTATCTAAGAAAAGAAGATAAAGAAAAAGACATGTATAGTAAAAGGACAGCAAACTCACAATTATTAACAACCACACATAAAGCAAAACCAAAAGAAACTAAGTAAACAACTAGAACAGGAACAGAACCACAGAAATGGAGGGCACATGGAGGGCTAGCAGCAGGGGGGTGGGAGGAGGAGAGAGGGGGGAAAAGGTATAGAGAATAAGTAGCATAGAATGTAGGTTGAAAATAGATAGGGGGAGGGCAAGAATAGTACGGGAAATGTAGGAGCTAAAGAACTCATAAGTATGACACATGGACATGAACTAAAGGGGGGGAACGTGGGTGGGAGAGGAGGTACAGGGTGGAGGGGAGAGAAGGGGGGAAATGGGACAACTGTAATAGCATAATCAATAAAATATATTAAAAAAGAAATATTTACAAAAAAACAACAACAGTAGAATGGATGAAACTGAGAATCAAATCAATGACTGGGAACATAAGGAAGCAAATATCAGCCAATTAGAACATCAAAAAGAAAAAAATAATCCAAGAAAAACGAGGGTAATGTAAGCAGCTTCTGGGTCAACTTCAAGATATCCAACATTCACATCATATGGGTGCCAGAAGGAGGGGGAAAAAGAGCCAGAAATTGGACATTTATTTTAAAAAATAATGAAAGAAAACTTTCTCTAATTTAGTGAAGGAAATAGACATGCAAGTCCAGGAAGCATAGAGCGTGTCAAACAAGATGAATGCAAAGAGGCCCACTCCAGGACACATCACAGTTAAAATGCCAAAGGTTGATGATAAATAGAGTTTTTTTTTAAAAAAATTTTAATCATTGATCAAGTACAGTTTTCTCCTTTTTACTCCCAATCCAGCCCACCCACCCAACCCTCCCCTCTTCCCTCCCATTACCACCCTCCCCCTAATTTTTGTCCATGTGTCCTTTAAATTTGTTCCTGTAAACCCTTTCCATTGTCCCCTGAAATTCCCTCTTCTCTCCTCTGTGGTCACTGTCAGCCAGTCCTCTATTTCACTGTCTTTGGTTATATTTGGCTTGTTTCTTTGTTTTGTTGCTTAGGCTCCTGTTAAAGGTGAGATCATATGATATTTGTCTTTCACTGTCTGGCTTGTTTCGCTTAGCATAATGCTTTCCAGCTCCATCCAAGCTGTTGCAAGGGTAGGAGCTCCTTTTTTCTTTCTGCTGCATAGAATTCCATTGTTTAAATGTACCATAGTTTTTGATCCATTCATTTACTGATGGGCATCTAGGTTGCTTCCAGCACCTAGCTATTGTAAATTGTGCTGCTATGAACATTGGGATGCATAGGTGCTTTTGGATTGGTGTTTTAGTGTTCTTAGGATAAAGTCCCAGCAGTGGAATTGCTGGGTCAAAATGCAGATCCATTTTTAGTTTTCTGAGGAAGTTCCATACTGCTTTCCATAGTGGTTGTACCAGTCTGCAGTGCCACCAACAGTGCACTAGGGTCCCCTTTTCTCCACAACCTCTCCAACACTTGTTTGTTGCTTTGTTTATGATGGCCATTCTGTCTGGTGTGAAGTGGTATCTCATTGTGGTTTTAATTTGCATCTCTCTGATAGCTAGAGATATTGAACATCGTTTCATGTGTCTTTAGATTTTCTGTGTGTCCTCCTTGGAGAAGTGTCTGTTCCAGGCCTTTGCCCATTTTTTAATTGTATTCCTTATCTTCTTATAGTGTAGTCATGTAAGTTCTTTATATACTTTGGAGATTAAACTCTTGTCTGAGGTATCATTGGCAAATACATTTTCCCATACAGTTGGTTCTCTTTTAATTTTGATACTGTTTTCTTTAGCTGTGCAGAAGCTTTTAATTTTGATGAGGTCCCATTTGTTTATTCTTTCCTTTATGTCCCTTGCTCTAGGGGACATGTCAGTAAAAAAGTTTCTTCGTGAAATATCTGAGATTTTCCTACCTACGTTCTCCTCTAGGACTTTAATGGTGTCATGTTTTATATTTAAGTCTTTTATCCACCTGGAATTTATTTTTGTATAAGGTGTAAGTTGGTGCTCGAGTTTCATTTTTGTGCACGTGGCTGTCCAGTTCTCCCAACACCATTTGTTGAAGAGGCTATTTTTACTCCATTTTGTGTTGCTGCCTCCTTTGTCAAATATTAATTGACCATAGAGACTTGGGTTTTTTTCTGGGCTCTCTGTTCTGTTCCATTGGTCCATGTGCCTGTTTTTATGCCAGTACCAGGCTGTTTTGATTACAGTGGCCCTGTAGTATAGTTTAGTGTCAGGTATTGTGATCCCTCCTACTTTACTCTTCTTTCTCAAAATTGCAGCAGCTGTTCGGGGTCGCTTATGATTCCATATAAATTTTTGAAGTGTTTGTTCTATGTCTGTGAAATATGCCATTGGTACTTTAATAGGAATTGCATTGAATGTTTAAATTGCTTTGGGTAGTATGGACATTTTGATGATATTAATTCTTCCAATCCATGAACACGGTATATGTTTCCATTTGTTTGTGTCTTCCTTGATTTCTTTCTTCAGTGTTGTGTAGTTTTCTAAATACAGGTCTTACCTCTTTGGTTAGGTTTATTCCTAGATATTTTATTTTTCTTTTTGCTATTTCAAATGGGATTTTTTTCCTTGATTTCTGCTTCTGCTGTTTCATTGTTGGTGTACAGAAATGCGTTGGATTTCTGGATATTGACTTTGTATTCCGCTGTTTTGCCAAATTCATTTAGTAGGTCAAGCAGTTTTTTGGTGGAGTCTATAGGATTTTTTGTGTACAGTATCATGTCATCTGCAAACAGTGACAGTTTTGTTTCCTCCTTTCCAATTTGAATGCCTTTTATTTCTTTTTCTTGTCTGATTGCTGTGGCTAAACCTTCCAGTACTATATTGAATAGAAGTGGTGAAAGTGGACAGCCTTGTCTTGTTCCTGATCTTAGTGGAAAAGGTTTTAATTTTTGCCCATTGAGTATGATGTTGGCTGTAGGTCTCTCACATATGGCCTTTATTATGTTGAGGAGTGCTCCCTCTATTCCCACTTTGCCGAGTGTTTTTATCATAAATGGGTGTGGTACCTTATCAAATCTTTTTTTCTGCATCAATTGATATGATCATGTGGTTTTTGTCTTTGCTTTTGTTTATGTGATGTATTACATTTACTGACTTGAGAATATTGAACCATCCTTGCATCCCTGAAATGAATCCCACTTGGTCATGGTGTATGATCTTTTTAATGTATTGTTGAATGCGGTTTGCCAGTATTTTGTTGAGGATTTTAGCGTCAATGTTCATCAGTGATATTGGCCTGAAGTTTTCTTTCTTTGTTGTGTCTTTATCTGGTTTTGGAATTAGGATGATGTTGGCCTCATAAAAAGAGTTTGGGGGTCTCCCATCTTTTTGGATTTTTTGGAATAGTCTGTGAAAGATAGGGGTTAGCTCTTCCTTATATGCTTTGTAGAATTCTCCTGTGAAACCATGTGGTCCAGGGCTTTTGTTTGTTGGGAGTTTTTTGATTATTGCTTCAATTTCTTTTGCTGTTATTCATTTGTTCAGGCTTTCTGCTTCTTTTCCACTGAGTTTTGGAAGATTATATTTTTCTAGAAATTTGTCCATTTCATCTAGGTTTTCAAATTTCTTGGCATACAGTTCTTTGTAGTAATTTCTTACAATCCTTTGTATTTCTGTGGTATCTGTTGTAATCTCTCCTCTTTCATTTCTGATTGTGTTTATTTGGATCTTCTCTCTTTTTCTCTTGATGAGTCTGCTTAAAGGCTTGTTGATTTTGTTTATCTTTTCAAAGAACCAGCTCTTGGATTCATTGATCCTTAGAATTGTGCTTTTAGTCTCTATGTCATTTAATTCTGCTCTGATCTTGGTTATTTCCTTCCTTCTGCTTGCTCTGGGCTGCCTTTGTTGTTGTTCCTCGAGTCCTTGTAGATGTAGGGTTTGGTTGTTTGTTTGGAATGTTTCTAACTCTTTTAGGTGGGCCTGTATCACTATGAACTAACTTCCCTGTCAGAACTGCCTTGGCTGTGTGCCCTAAGTTCTCAGTTGTTGTGAGTTCATTTTCATTTGTTTCCAGAAACCTTTTGATTTCTTCCCTAATATCATTCTTGACTAATTCATTGTTTAATAGCATGCTATTTAATCTCCATGATTTTGAATGTTTTGGGTTTTTTCCCTTGGGGTTGGTTTCTAGCGTCAGTCCCTTGTGATCCGAGAAAATGCTTGATATGATTTCAATTTCTTGAAATTGTTGAGGCTGGTTTTGTGTCCTATCATGTGGTCAATCTTGAAAATAAATAGAGTAGTTACAGAAGTTAGTTACCTGCAGGGGAGTTCCCATAAGACTGTCATCTGATTACTCAAAAGAAACTTTGCATGCTAGAAGGGATTGCCAAGAAATATTCAAAGTCATGAAAAGCAGAGACCTACAGCCAAGATTGCTGTACCCAGCAAAGATAGAGTTTAGAATCAAAGGGCAAATAAAGAGCTTCCCAGACAAGAAAACACTAAGGGAGTTCATCATTACCAAACAATTATTATGCAATGCTAAAGGCACTTATAAAAGGAAAAGAAGAAGGTCAAAACTATTAATAATAAAATGGCAATAAAACATGTCTATCAAAAGTTGAATCTAAAGAACAAACTAAGCAAACAAAAATAACAGAGACACAATCATGGATACAGAGAGCATTTTAATGGTTCCCAGATGGGAGGGGAGTTTGGGAGAAGGAATGAGGAGGTAGAGGATTAAGAAGTACAAATAGGTAGTTACAGAATATCTATAGGGATGTAAAGTATAGAATAGGAAATGGAGTAGCCAAAGAACTTATATGCATGACCCATGGACATGAACAAAGGTGTGGGGATTGCTGGAGAGAGTGGGGAGGGGGTGCTGGCTTGAGCTGTGCAAAGAGGAAAAAGTCAGGACAACTTTAATACTATAATGAATAAAATTTAAACAAACAATGATGGTTCATTATCTTCCTTGGCAAATACTCATAGGGCTATGGTAGTTACTAGACTAGACAAGCTGTCCCTCCCTAACAAGGGGATGTGTCACCCTAGAGCTACCAGAATGGCATGACTGAAAGTCAGATTCCTGTTACTGCAGTCAAGGTGTTGAGTGGAATGGCAGTGTTGAGGATGCCCATTAACCCCAGTGACCAAACAGATTTTGGTAGAAAGTGTACCTTGCGGGTAAGTCAGAGAAGAGTAAACAGGCTTGTATCCAATAAAAATGTAATAGGTGCCATGGTTGATGCAGCTCAGTGTATTGAGCACCAGCCTGCAAACCCAGGGGTTGCTGGTTGGGCTCCCAGTCAGAGCACATGCCTATGTTGTGGGCCAGGTCCCTAGTTGGGTGTGTACAAGAAGCAACCACACATCGATGTTTCTTCCCATCTGTCTCTCCCTGCCTTCCCCTCTGTCTAAAAATAAATAAAATCTTTAAAAAGAATGTATTGGGCTTACATGCCACATCAAGGGTCACCAGAGTGTCCTCTGTTGTGATGGTTGGATGATCAACGGGGGTGGTAGGAGGCCTCAGACACTCTCAATTCTCAGGTTTTTCAACCATCATTGGTTTTGAGGTGTTAAATTCCATTCAGAGTTCAGGACACTCATTTTTCCAATGGCTTTCTCTCTTGTAGAGGAGGCATGGTGTAGGAGGCAGTAGAGCTTGAGTCAGTTGTGGGCCCTCTTTCTTTTGGTGTCCTTCCTGTCTGTTAGAATAACATTGCCTCTTTGATGTTTGTTGTAATACAGGGGCTGAATGACCTTGAGGTAGTGTAGGACTTAAAGCTGTGGCTAGTAAGTGAGCCTTTCATCTTTATTGGGTGGCTTTTTGCTCTTTCTCTGCCCAAGGTGAAGCCATCTGCAGATCACTTTGTATCTTATGCTGTGTGACCCTAGGGAGAACATAGGTGGTGGCTGACTTCAGATGTGCCACCAGCAATCAAGGCTCAACTACAAATAGGGGGAGGCAAGATGGTGGAGGAGTAAATGGAAGCCACACTAACCTCCTCCCAGGACCAGTCTGGAAATACAACTAAATTGTGGAGAGATTACATGGACAAAAACCTGAACAATAGAGTGCGAGAAACTTTATAATCTTGGACAGACAAAAGAATCAGCTTCAGTACTAACTGACCAGTAAGGAGTGCTGTGGAGACTTGTGAGGGCTGGCTGGGTGCTCACAGACAGTAGCACCAGAGGGATCATTAAGCAACTGTTTGCATCCCTCTGAGAAGTATGGGGTCTAAACCCTAAGGTGGGATCCCCAGCCTAGAGCACCAGAGCCCAAAGAGCCCAGAGTACACACATAACAACTGACAGTGAAAAGTGGCAGTGCTGCTCTCTGCCAGAGAAGAAGGACTGTAGATACAAAGAGGCATTTAAGAAGCCAATGCACAAATTCTCATCTGTAGCCACTTACCCAGGGCTTAGGCAACTAAGCCTAAGCCTGAGTGGGGTCAGAGTGCACTGGTAATGCTTGAGGAAAGACTGAGGATGTAAGCTTTGGGGAGAGAGTTGAGAGAGTAGCCACTGGGATCCCAGTGTTGAGTCATCCCACATTCTGCACTAGGCATACTGCTCAGGCAGACCACTCCCCTAGAGTCGCAGCAGCCTTAGGGAAAACAACAGCTCTGCCCCTATAAAAGAATCTGCTCTGGTTCTGTCCTGCTTAAACCTGACTGCTAAGTGCAGAGTGACTAGATGAACAACTGAGGGAGTCATCCACAGATAGTAGATCCCTGGCAAAGGTGGGGCAGAGTGTACTAGAGATGCTCGAAGAGAGACTGTGGACAGAGGCTTTGGGGAGAGAACTAAGAGAGTAGCCACCAGGATCCTGGTGCTGAGTCATCACCCCTACAGCAGCAGCCATCCTGCTCAGGCAGACCATTTGCCTCCAAGCAGCAGCAGCAGCCTGAGGAGAAACAATACCCAACTAAAGGACTGATTCTCCCCACTCTATGGGGCTTAAGCCTGACTGCTGAGTGCAGAATGACTAGAATAACAACTGAAGAAAACAGCCACAGACAGGATGCCACAGAGCAACCAAGACTACTTTATCCAGCAAGGCTCTCAATTAAAATGGAAGGCCAAATAAGGAGATTTCCTGACACCAGAAGCCTCAAAGAATAAACCTCCTCCAAACCAGCTCTGCAAGAGATGCTAAAGGGTCTGTCTTAAGAAAAGAAAGAAAAAAGGAGTGAGAGAGAGAGGAACTCACGTACAAAGGGGTAAAATAGAAATGAATAAGCACCTATCAATAATAATCTTAAATGTGCAAGGATTAAATGCTGCAATCAAAAGACATAGGGTAACAGAATGGATAAGAAAACATGACACCTACATATGAGGCCTGTCAGAGACCCACCACAGAACAAAAGACCTACACAGACTGAAAGTGAAGGGTCGGAAAAAATATTCCAAGCAAATGGACAGGGAAAAAAAGCTGGGGTAGCAATACTTATATCAGACAAAATACACTTCAAAACAAAGGCCATAAAAAAAGACAAAGAAGGATACTTCATAATACTCTTGGGAAGAATCCATCAAGAAGACATAAATATTGTAAACATATATGCAACCAACGTAGGAGCATCCACATATGTAAGGAAAATCTTGGAGCACATCAAAAAATATATTGACAGCAACACAATTATCATATCATGGGGGATTTCAGCACCCCTCTGTCAAAAATGGTTAGATCTTCCAAACCAAATATTAACAACAATATTGCAGCATTGAATAATGTCCTAGACAAATAGACATAACTGATATATATAGAACCTTTCATTCCAAAGAAGCTAAATACACATTCTTTTCAAATGCACATGGAACATTTTCAAAGATTAACCACATAATAGGACACAAAAGAAGCCTCAACAAATTCAAGAAAGTTGAAATTATATCAAGCATTTTCTCTGACCACAAGGGACTGAAACTAGAAACCAACCTGAAGGAAAAACCTCAAAAACATTGAAATTCAGGGAGATAGAATAGCACGCTATTAAACAATGAATGGGTTAAGAATGAGATTAAGGAAGAAATAAAAAAGTTTCTGGAAACATATGAAAATGAACTCACAATAATCCAAAACTTATGAGACACAGCGAATGCAGTCCTGAGAGGGAAGTTCATAGTGATACAGGCTTATATAAAAATGATAGAAACATTTCAAGTAAACATCTTAACCCTACATCTACAAGAATTTGAAGAAAAACAACAAAGACAGCCTAGAGCAAGTAGAAGGAAGGAAATAAGATCAGAACAGAATTAAATGATATAGAGACTAAAAGCACAATTCTAAGGATCAATAAATCCAGGAGCTGATTCTGTAAAAAGATAAACAAAATCAACAAGCCTTTAAGCAGACTCATCAAGAAAAAAGAGAGAAGTTCCAAATAAACACAATCAGAAATGAACCAGAGAGATTACAACTGATAACACAGAAATACGAAGGATTGTAGAAAATTACTATGAAGAACTACATGCCAAGAAACTTGAAAACCTGGAAGAAATGGACAAATTTCTAGAAAAATATAATCTTCCAAAACTTAATGAATAAGAAGCTGAAAGAATAAACAGACCAATAACAGCTGATGAAATCAAAGCAGTAATAAAAAAAAATCTTGGCACACAAAAACCACAGACTGCACATTTTCACAGGAGAATTTTACAAAAACATTTAAGGAAGAGCTAACCCCTACTCTTCACAGACTATTCCAAAAAATCCAAAAAGATGGAAGACTATCAAACTCTTTTTATGAAGTCAGCATCATCCTAATCCCAAAGACAGAAAAAAGACACAACAAAGAAAGAAAACTACAGGCCAATAACACTAATGAATATAGACACTAAAATCCCCAACAATGTATTGACAAAGAGCTTCCAGCAATACATTAAAAAGATTATCCACCATGGTCAAGTAGGATTCATCTCAGGGATGCAGGGCTGGTACGATATTCACAAATGAATAATTGTAATACATCACATAGTCAAAAGGAAAGAAAAATGAAATGATCATATCAATAGATGGGGAGAAAGCATTTGATAAAGGGAAGTATCATTTATGATAAAGACACTCAGGAAAGTGGAAATAGAGGGAGCATTCCTCAACATAATAAAGGTCATATATGAGAGACTTACAGCCAAGATCATACTCAATGGGCAAAAAGTAAAATCTTTTCCACTGAGATCAGGCATAAGACAAGGTTGTCCTCTTTGACCACTTCTATTCAACACAATATTGGATGTCTTAGCTTCAGCAATCACACAGGAAAAGGAAATAAAAGGCATCCAAATTGAAAAGAAGGAAGCACAACTGTCACTGTTTGCAGATGACATGATAGTGTACATAGAAAATCCTATAAACTGCACCAAAAAACTACCTGACCTAATAAGTTGATTTGGCAAAAAGCAGCAAGATACAAAGCCAATATTCAGAAACCAAAGGCATTTTTGTACACCAACAAGGAAATATCAGAAACAGAAATCAGGAAAAAAATCTATTTGATATAGCAACAAGAAAAATAACGTATGTAGGAAAAAACATAACCAAGGAGGTAAAAAGCCTGTACTTAGAAAACTACACAACACTAAAGAAAGAAATTAAGGAAGATGCAAACAAATGGAATCATATACTGTGTTTATGGACTGGAAGAATTAACATCATCAAGATGTCCATACTACCCAAAGCAATTTATAGATTCAATGTCATCCCCATTAAAAGACCAATGACATATTTCACAGATATTGAACAAACACTTCAAAATTTTATATGGAACCACAAATGACCCAAAATAGCCACAGCAATTTTGAGAAAGATAACAAAGTAGGAGGGATCACAATACCTGACATCAAAGTATATTACAAGGCCACAGTAATTAAATCAGTCTGGTACTGGCATAAGAACAGATGCATAGATCAATGGAACAGAATAGAGAGCCCAGAAATAAACCCAAGTCTTCATGGTCAATTAATATTCAACAAAGGGGGCAGAAGCATACAATGGAGTAAAAATAGCTTCTTCAACAAATGGTATTGAAAGATCTGGACAGATGCATGCAAAAAAAATAAAACTTGACCACCAACTTATGCCATATACAAAAATAAATTCAAGATGGATAAAAGACTTATATATAAGTCATGACACCATGAAAGTCCTAGATGAGAACAGAGGGAGGAAAATCTCAGATATTCCACACAGCAGTATTTTCACTGATGTGTCTCCTCGAGCAAGGGACATAAAGGAAAGAATAAAGAAATGAGACTTCATCAAAATAAGAGCTCCTGCATGGTTAAAGAATGCATCAGCAAAATAGACCAACCATATTGGAAAATATATTTGCAAATGATACCTTGGACAAGGGTTTGATCTCCAAAATATATAAAGAACCCACATAACTCCACTCCAGGAAGAGAAACAATCCAGTTAAAAAATAGGCAAAGGACCTGAACAGACACTTCTCCAAGGAGGACATACAGAGGGCCCAGAGACATATGAAAGGATGCTTAGCATCACTAGCCATCAGAGAGATGAAAATTAAAAGCACAATGAGATACCACTTCACAAAGGTCAGAATGGCCATCATAACCAAATCGACAACCAACAAGTGCTAGGAGGTTGTGGAGAAAAGAGAACTCCAGTGCACTGTTGGTGGGAATGCAGACTGGTGCAGCCACTGTAGAAAACAGTATGGAATTTCCTCAGAAAACTAAAAATGGAACTGCCTCTTGACCTGGCAATTCCACTGCTGGGATTATACCCTAAGAATCCTGAAACACCAATTCAAAAGAACCTATGCACCCCAATGTTCATAGCAGCACATTTTACAATAGCCAAGTGCTGGAAGGAGCTCAGATGCCCATCACTAAATGAGTGGATCAAAAAACTGTGGTACATTTACACAATGGAATACTATGCAGCAAAAAGAAGAAGAAAAAGGAGCTCCTACCCTTTGCAACAGCATGGATGGAGCTGGAGAACATTATCCTAAGTGAAGTAAGCCAAATCGTGAAAAACAAATACCATATGATCTCACCTGTAAGTAAGACCTAATCAACAAAACCAATGAGCAAGCAAAATATAAACCAGAGACATTGAAATAAAGAACAAACTGATGGTAACTAGAGGGGAGTTGAGAAGGGATAATGGGGAGAAAATGGGGAAGGCTCCTCAAGGAACCTGTATAAAGGACACATGGACAAAGCCAAATGGGAGTACACTCAAGAGTGTGAGGTGGGGATGGCTGGAGTGGGTGAGTGTGGTGGGAGGAGAATTGACACAATTGCACTTGAACAACAATTTAAAAAAGGGAGAGAGAGAAAAAGAAAGAAAGTCTCAACTATAAGAAGAGAGTGTACACAGCCCATACATGGGGCACAACTTGAGAACACAGCTTGGGTGATAGAAAAGGCTATGCCACTGGACCCTACAGGACTACTACTAGAAGGCCACTTTACCAAGCCTGTCAGACATTAGCAGCTCTTCCTAATACATAGAAACAAACACAGGGAGGCAGCCAAAATGAGGAGGTGAAGAAATTTGGCCCAAATGAAAGAATAGAACAAAACTCCAGAAAAAGTTCTAAACAAAATTGAGACAAGTAATCTACTAGATGCAGAGATCAAAACACTGGTTGTAAGGTTGCTCAAGCAACTTGGTGAGGACCTCAACAGCATAAAAAAATTCAGTCAGAAATGAGGATATACTAATTAAAATAAAGAACATTTTACAGGGAATCAACAATAGAGTGCATGAAGCCAAGAAACAAATCAGTGATTTGGAATATAAGGAAGCAAAGGCAACCAATCAGAACAGCAAGAAGAAAAAAGAATAAAAAAATGAGATCAGTGAAAGAAGCCTCTGAGACAACTTCAAGTATAGCAACATTCACATTATGGTGATTCTGGAAAGAGGAAAGAGAGCATGAAACTGGAAACCCATTTTTAAATATGACAGAAAACTTCTGTAACTTGGTGAAGGAAATAGACATACAGTCCAGGAAGTACAGAGAGTCCTAAAAAAGAAAAACCCAAAGAGGCCAACCCCAAGACACATCATAATTAAATGCCAAAGATTAAAGGCAAAGTGAGAATATTAAAAGCAACAGGAGAAAAGTAGTTCTTTACCAATAAGGGAGCTCCCATAAGACTGTCAGCTGATTTCTCAAAAGAAACTTTGCAAGCTAGAAGGGATTGGCAGGAAATAGTCAAAGTGATGTAGAGCGAAAACCTACAACCAAGATTTCTCTACCCAGCAAAGCTATCATTTAGAATAGAAAGACAGATAAAGAGCTTACTGACAAGAAAAAGCTGAAGGAGTTCATCATCACCAAATAAGTAGTGTACGAAATGTTAAAGGGTCTTCTTTAAAAAGAAGAAGAAGAAGATCAAGTATGAAGAGTAAAATGGCAATGATTACTTATCTATCAACAATCGAATTTCAAAAACAAAAACAAAAATAAAACAAAACAGAACAGAAACATAATCATAGATAGAGAAAATGTTTTGATGATAGCCAGATAGAAGAGTGAAAAAGGTGATGGAATTAACGAACACAAATTGGGAGTTACAGAATAGTCATGGGGATGTCCAGTACAGCATAGAAATAGAGCAGCCATAAAACAAATATGCATGGCCCATGGTCATGGACAATAATGTTGGGATTACCTGAGGGAGTAGAGGGCATGCTGGGTGGAGGGAGGCAAAAGGGGGGGAATTGTGAAAACTGTAATAGCATAATCAATAAATATTATAAGAAATAAATATAAAAAGTACATTCAAGTCATCTGATCAAGGATACACTTTGTTGGTGGACGTGTAAATGAATCAGGAGGGTTTGACTGGAAATAAATAAAAAAGATTAATTCAAGGGTCATAGGGTTTACAAACCAAAATTGCAACTAGGCAATACCCAGAGTATTCCAAAGAAGAAAGAAAAGCTGAGAGTTCTTACAGTAAAAACTACATTTTTTGGGAAGAATCTGTCCTGCATTCTTAGCCTCTGGATGATCTGAATTGATAATCTTTCAGATGTCCAGTGGTATGGATAATGCATGTCAGATGATCTGGACACATGAATGTTCTTTTCTTAGTCCTTCAGAGGGAAATCATAGGGTTATGCATAGGAGATATAGATAATATAGATATGGACACAGATATATATATAGACAAAGATGTATAGGGTTGAAAGTTTTAAGTTCCTAGGCAAACTAAAGCAGGAGTAGAAATATTTCCTCATGGCTTAACCTTCTTGATTTTAGTAATTTAGTAGCTTGACTATACAGTGACTTCATTTTATTTCTGTACTCTCTATTCCTCAATTTGTATAATATTAGAACAATAAATTGTCAATAATAAGTTAAACAAATGCCTTCAGTGATCCATTATATTTGTTTGAATTGTGTGCAATTCAGAAAATGATAGTTTTACCTGAGCATCAATAAGTAACATAGCTATTAGATGTAATAGCTTCTGCTAGGCTAGGCTCTCATTTGGAATAATAATAACAACATTAAAATGATACTGAATATTTATATATATTCAATTCTCCCCAGTTAGGCACTACCAGACCCTCATTATAGATAAACAAATGGAAGCCTAAGGAAACTGAGAGTGACTTGGCCTAGGTCTGTCCTCTGTATCTCATGGTGCCTCCATAGCATCATAAGTCCCCTCTCCTTCCAATCCTTCTCATTTCACAGAGACACAAGTGAGTCATAAATTTACCAAAATTTCATAATATTTATCTACATTCACTATTGACTATATATTAACATCTTACCAGAGTAAAAAATACAAAAGGACAATCACCTGAATTACACATTTTGAAATGTTCAGTATTACCAAATTTACATAATCTATTTCTGTTTTCCACATGATCACTATTCATATTTCCTTAAATGACTTAAACTTTATGAAGCTTGGAGCAGAGTTCCCTACTTTAGCTGAAATGAATTCTGGTCTCTACTCAACATAAGAAATATATGCCCAGCTTCCAACATTTTTGTAAAACAAAACCCAAACTTCTCTGTGGGCAACAAAAGAACTTATTTTTCTAAATGTAAATATCATATAACTTTATTAATAAAATGGTATCCATTCTGATAAACCCAAACCCTATGTAAACAAACATGAAACCTTAAAACCTTAAGGTAAAACTTGACAAAGAACAAGGTAAAGGAAATGCTTTGTATTTACAAGCACATTTTATAATGTTTGATACACTTAAAATATTCCTCTATGATTCAACATTAGTCAAATAACAAATAATTCTATTTTTTTCAGTTGCTTGAACGTCCATGGTTAATGGCCTTATCTCTATTAATCATGGTTGTGTTACTTAAAAAATTTTAATACTTACTATGCAGAAAGACATTCTACTATAGCAACAAAAGTGGGGATTATCAAAATAAAATTAGTGAAGAAGCTGTGTTGCTAAACTTGCATGTACGTTGATTGTATTCATGATAATGATCTCAGTAGATTTGTAGAAGCACTAATTGTTCAATTTCAATTTTATTTATTTTTTCAAAAAATTAGTTGTATTGGTAATAGTTCTGATGTGTCACTTGATTTTTATTGCAAATTTTATATATTTTACAATAGATTTTCATCGACTTGAAATAACTGAGCTGGAGGAAGAAATGCAAGTGTGTCAACATCTGTAGTTTAGCTTTTGTAATATTACAATCACCAAGTAATCTCTCTGTCAACTACATAACAAAAATGATGTTTAGAACCATATTGCCTAACAATCAGCTATGAGTTGGGAGCATATGAATCTGGATATGCTTAACCACTGGGAGAACAGCCTTTAAGCCCCTGCTCTGTATTAAATTTTCCCAAGATGAGAAATATTAAGCAAATATATCAGAGCAGGAAAGGCAAACGTGGATTAATGTCTGCAAAAATTATCCTGCTTTGTTTTGGATTTGCTTGCAAATCTAACCTCTGGCCAGTTTCCTGCAATGTGTTGTCTTTGTGAATGAAATATACCTCCTGGACTTGTGATATTTGAGAAAGTGGCAACTTCTTTAAGGCTCAGTTCTCCCAATTACAATGAACAGAAATGACAACAGCGTCTACCACCCTTAGCTATTATGAGAATTAAATGAGGTAACAAATGCATAACACTGAGCACTATGCTGAAGCAGTGAGTGCACACATGTTTCTCAATACTGTAATCATCAGAGAAACAAGTGCTCCACTCAGGGAAGTGAAATGAGGGGTATGTCATTTACCCACTCAGTCACAAACAAATGTACCTTAAACAAATAATATGTATATAAACAACTACATTCCACCAATAAGCATATATGCAAAAAGCTAGAGACACTGTCATGCAGCTTACTATCTACCACATATTTCCCACCAAGTGAATGTATATTAAGTGAATGATTAACCAGGATTCAAAGTCTTTCCTTACATGCCTTAATCCCTCCATTTTCCAAAACTCTGAAAGAACCAGCTACCACAGCCTACCATTGAGAAAATAGCGAGGTGCCTGTTCCCCTAGAATGAAGCTGAAAGCTTGAAATTATATTATGTGCTACTAAAGAACTACAAAACATATTTAAAATCTTTTTGACAGAAAGAAGGATTTTCAAATGTGCAGAAATGAGTTGGGTAACAAGACTAAGTAAAAGATTTTAATTTACTTTTTATTTCAGACAAACTGACTTCCTTTGGGGACCAATGGACTTTAAGACTCTTGCAATTTTTAAAAAAAAATCCATACCTGGGGGGCTTCCAGTCAAAATGGCCAAGTAGGTAAAATGGTACTTGCATCCTTCCACAACCACATCAAAATTACAGCTAAACTACAGAAGAACCATCATTCAGAACTGCCTAAATTCTAGCTGAACAGAAATCTTGTGACTCAAGATATGCATAAGACGTCACATCCAGACTGGTATGAGGGGCAGAGATGCAGAATGAGCTGGTCCCACACCCACCTATGGTGGTTAAAAGTGGGAAGGGATATCTTGGCTGAGGAGGTCCCCCGTGAGGAACAAAGGGTCCCAGCTCCACACCAGGCCCCCAGTCCAGGCTTTCAGTGCTGGGAAGAGAAGCACTATAATGTACTGAAAGGTAATGAAATGTATTGTTAATTCCCTGTAATGTACTGAAAGGAAGAGTACATAACAGGGAATGAACAGTCGAATTGACAAAGCAGAGGATCAAATCAGTGATTTGGAATATAATATATCAGAAAATACCCAATCCAAACAGAAAAAAGAATACAAAAAACGAGCATAGTTTAAGGAGTCTATGGGAAAACTTCAAGCATACTATCATTCCCATCATGGAGTGCTAGAAAAAGAATAGAGAGAGCAAAGCTGTGAAAATGTATTTGAAATCATAATGATGGGAATTTTCCCTAACCTGGTGAAGGAAATAGACATATAAGTCCAGGAAGTGCAGAGAATCCCAAAAAGATGAACCCAAAGAGGCCCATAGCAAGACACATCATAATTAAAATGCCAAAGGTTAAAGATAATCATAAAAGCAGAAAAAGAAAAGCAGTTAGTCTCCTATGAGGGAGCTCCAACAAGACTGTGAGCTGATTTTTCAACAGAAACTTTGCAGGAAGAAAGGATTGGCATGAAATATTAACAGCAAGGTTGCACAACCAAGATAACACAGCACTGCCATTATTTACAATCCAAGGAGAAAGAGTTTACAGACAAGAAAAAGTTAAAGGAGTTCCTCACCAGCAAATCAATATTGTGAGTAATATTAAAAGTTCTTATTTAAGAACAACAATAAAATTCAAAAGTATTTAATAATAATAAAATAAATAAATAAAGAATCAATGCATTACAAAAAGTTCTTTAAGAAGAAGGAGAAAAGGTTAAAATATAAATAATAAAATGGCAGTAATTACACATCTATCAATAATTACTAGAAATGAAAATAGATTAAATGCTCTAATCAAAAGACATACAATGATAGAAGTGATAAAAAAACAAGAACTTTACATATGGTGTCTGCAAGATACTTACTTCAGATCAAAAGATACAAGCAGACTGAAAGTAAAGGGATGGAAAAAATATATCATGAAAATGGAAACATTAAAACAAAGTCTTAACAAGACACAAGGAAGAGCCCAGAAATGCCACTTCTGAGTATTTTCTTTTTTAAAATTATATTTTATTGATTATGCTATTACAGTTGTCCCAATTTTTCCCCATGGTCCCCCTCACCCAAGCACCCCTCTCTCCCTCAGGCAATCCCCACACCATTGTTCATGTCCATAGGTCTGGCATGGGTTCCTTGGCTACTCACTATTGTTTCTTCTCTCCCTTTCTTCCTTTTTTCCTTCCTTCCCTCCTTCCTTCCTTCCTTCCTTCCTTCCTTCCTTCCTTCCTTCCTTCCTTCCTTCCTTCCTTCCTTCCTTCCTATCTTTCAACCAAATTGGGATGATCTGTTACGTAAATTTCCCCATATTTGAAACAAAATTTATCTACCTTGTCTTAAGTTTGGCACCTCTAATTGTTGCTTTTCCTGGATCATGAGATGCCTAAGCCCCTACAAATTATAGGAAGACCACAGACTTCTGTGTTTTCCCTGGCACTGAGATAGATTCCATATTTCTGGCTGGTTGACCATTCTAGTCTTATGGGTGTTCTGCTGCTGGGACACTGAGTCTGCCCTCCTGAGCCCACAGTGACTATTAGGACAGAGAGCCTTGGAGATGGGGAGCAGGTGGAAGGTCACTTGAGACAAACTGCCAGCTGACAATCTCAGGAAGGGATGGCAGCTCATGGTCTGGACCACAGATGCCTGCTGGGGGCTGCCTGCCTTGTTTGGTCCCCTCCAGTTTCCTGTAATGCCCTTTTTTGCCTTTCAGTCTCAAAGTCTTATGGTCTCTACTGAAAAATAGTAATTTCTGAGATGTCCTAAATTAATTACAGCAGGCCAGAGTGTGAACTGGTGAGACAAGAGAGGTTAATCTGTTAACAACTGCAAGGCAAAACTAGCAAAGACTATTTATGTTCCTGAATGTATGTTCAAACTTTGCCTTAACTGTCAAGTGGCTATTTCCTCAATTCACTAAGGAGAAGAGCTAGGTGCTGCCAACATCTGGGAACCTCTGCTTTGCTTAATTATGAACTTTCCAGACTGTTTCCCACACTATCTAGAGGAACAAACATTTCTTTCTTATGACCTGTGCACTGTCCCAGAACTAGTTCTATTTCACCTTCTGGCGCCACCTTTATCTTTATCAGTAACCAATGTAAATCCTTTCAAAACAACTCACAACTTTCTTCCTCCTACTTGATGTGTAAAAAACCCCATGAACTCCAAAAGCAAACATGTTGCATTCTCTACTCAACACTGCTGCTGAGGGTTTAGACTCATGCCCCAGGATCTGATCATTTATTTCTCTAGTTACCAATAAAACAATTGCCCAATAAAACTTTTCTTTCAAAACAATTTTTGTCTTGCAGGTATTTCTTTAATAGATTCACAAAAGTGGATGGGACAGGAGGTACCCACTCACCAGCTTGAATCCACACTAATTTGGCCATTGTCCAGGGAAGGCAGGGCCATGGCAGAAACAGGCTCTGCTCTCCTCCCATCTGCATGTCTAGAGCAATGTCCATTCTCTTGGAATTTTAAAAAATCAGTTTTGCAGAATTGTTGTGAGAGAAAAATAATATTTTTCTCAGTGAGTAGAACACATTGTGGTCATTAAATGTTAGCTATCACCAAGCATGATGAGCCCAACTATGCAGAAGAAACAGGACTGACAGAGAAGAAAGAGTTAAACTGAGATTTAAAACCAAGCTTTCTGACTCCAAAGTTTGCTACTACCCCTTATGCTGATGGTGAAATGCTGGTGCTGAGCCATGTAAGGGAGAGTCAGGGTCCAAGGGTTCCTGGGGTTAGAGCCAGAGGGGTGGAAAATAACCACAGAACTGGGGGGAGGTTGGGAGGAATGAGTATAAAAGGTTACATACCTGGGCCCTTGGATCTGGACAGGAGCCCAGAATTTAGGGGAGAAAGTGAACAACTTGTGTTGTGTGAGGAGCCACCTGTCACGAGGTAGGGCAGGGGAGAAGGGTGTTTGGAGTAAGAGTGTAGATGGGTGAAGGAGCAGGTCAAGAGAAGCGGCCCTTTGGAAGGTTGTTTGCCAATGAAATTTTTCCAAATACATTTTGTTTTTGCACCCTAATTATGGGCCTTAGATTTGTTGTTGGGGGAGAGAGTTGTGAAAACAGTAAAGGAAAGAGATTAACTTGCCTTCTGTCTTTCTCTTGTACAGATGATCTCCATGATGTTTTCAGTGCCCAACCCCCACCCTGGCATTCTCCACCTGTTGAACTCCTATTCATCCGTGAAGACCCCATTCTCTTCCTTTAGTTTTCTCCTTCTTTGGGTAGACCTAGCCCACCATTCATTCCTCCAGTAAAGGCTTTATCATATTTTATTGCACTAAGTATTTTCTGACTTTACCTACTAGATTGTGCACTCAAGAAATATTTGATCTTTTTCTGCGGGTGGATGCCGCTGAGTAAGCATCGTTGAAGTTCTCTCTTCTGCAGTCGTCATGTCTAAATCAGAGTCTCCCAAAGAGCTGGAACAGCTACAGAAGCTCTTTATCGGAGGTTTGTGCTTTGAAACAACAGATGAGAGTCTGAGGAGCCATTTTGAGCAATGGGAAATGCTCACAGACTGTGTGGTGATGAGAGATCCAAACACCAAGTGCTCCAGAGGCTTTGGGTTTGTCATATATGCCACTGTGGAGGAGGTGGATGCAGCCATGAATGCAAGGCCACACAAGGTGGATGGAACAGTTGTGGAACCAAAGAGGGCTGTCTCAAGAGAAGATTCTCAAAGACTGGGTGCCCACTTAACTGTGAAAAAGATTTTCGTTGGTGGTATTAAAGAAGACACTGAAGAACATCACCTAAGAGATTATTTTGAACAGTATGGAAAAATTGAAGTGATTGAAATCATGAGGAGAGAAGAAAGAGAGAGAGAGAGAGAGAGAGGAACACACGTACATAAAAGACAATGAATAAGTACCTATCAATAATAACCTTAAACATAAATGGATTAAATGCTCCAATCAAAAGACATAGAATAGCTGATTGGATAAGAAAGAATGACCCACATATCTGCTGTCTACAAGAGACCCAGCTCAGGATAAAAGACCTACACAGGCTGAAAGTGAAGGGCTGGAAACAAATCTTCCAAGCAAATGGATAGGAAAAAAAAGCCGCGGTAGCAATACTCATATCAGACAAAATAGACTTCCAAAAAAGGTCCATAAAGAGAGACCCAGAAGGTCACTTCATAATACTCAAGGGAAGAATCCATCAAGAAGACATAAATATTGTAAATATATATGCACCCAACATAGGAGCACCGAAATACATAAAGAAAATCTTAGAGGACTTCAGGAAAGATAGGGACAGCAACACAATTATAGTGGGAGATTTTAACACCCCACTATTAAAAATGGACAGATCTTCTAAACAAAATATCAACAAAGATATTGTGGCATTGAACAATACTCTTGAGGAAATTGACTTTACTGATATATACAGAGCCCTCCATCCAAAAGAAGCTAAATATACATTTTTTTCAAATGTACACGGAACATTCTCAAAGATAGACCACATGATAGGAAACAAAACAAGCCTCAACAATTTCAAGAAAATTGAAATCATACCAAGCATTTTCTCAGACCACAAGGGACTGAAGCTAGAAACCAACCCGAAGGAAAAAAACCAAAAACACTCAAAATCATGGAGATTAAATAGCATGCTATTAAACAAGGAATGGGTCAAGAATGATATTAGGGAAGAAATCAAAAGGTTTCTGGAAACAAATGAAAATGAACTCACAACAACCCAAAACTGATGGGACACAGCCAAGGCCGTCCTGAGAGGGAAGTTCATAGCGATACAGGCCCACCTAAAAAGGTTAGAAACATTCCAAACAAACAACCAAACCCTACGTCTACAAGGACTCGAGGAACAACAACAAAGGCAGCCCAGAGCAAGCAGAAGGAAGGAAATAACCAAGATCAGAGCAGAATTAAATGACATAGAGACTAAAAGCACAATTCTAAGGATCAATGAATCCAAGAGCTGGTTCTTTGAAAAGATAAACAAAATCAACAAGCCTTTAAGCAGACTCATCAAGAAAAAAAGAGAAAAGACCCAAATAAACACAATCAGAAATGAAAGAGGAGAGATTACAACAGATACCACAGAAATACAAAGGATTGTAAGAAATTACTACAAAGAACTGTATGCCAAGAAATTTGAAAACCTAGATGAAATGGACAACTTTCTAGAAAAAATATAATCTTCCAAAACTCAATGAAAAAGAAGCAGAAAGTCTGAACAGACCAATAACAGCAAAAGAAATTGAAGCAGTAATCAAAAAACTCCCAACATACAAAAGCCCTGGACCACATGGTTTCACAGGAGAATTCTACAAAGCATTTAAGGAACAGCTAACCCCTATCCTTCACAGACTATTCCAAAAAATCCAAAAAGATGGGAGTCTCCCAAACTCTTTTTATGAGGCCAACATCATCCTAATTCCAAAACCAGATAAAGACACAACAAAGAAAGAAAACTTCAGGCCAATATCACTGATGAACATTGACGCTAAAATCCTCAACAAAATATTGGCAAACCGCATCCAACAATACATTAAAAAGATTATACACCATGACCAAGTGGGATTCATTCCAGGGATGCAAGGATGGTTCTATATTCACAAGTCAGTAAATGTAATACATCACATAAACAAAAGCAAAGACAAAAACCACATGATCATATCAATTGATGCAGAAAAAGCATTTGATAAGGTACAGCACCCATTTATGATAAAAACACTTGGCAAAGTGGGAATAGAGGGAGCATTCCTCAACATAATAAAGGCCATATGTGAGAGACCTTCAGCCAACATCATTCTCACTGGAGAAAAATTAAAACCTTTTCCACTAAGATCAGGAACAAGACAAGGCTGTCCACTTTCACCACTTCTATTCAATATAGTACTGGAAGTTTTAGCCACAGCAATCAGACAAGAAAAAGAAATAAAAGGCATTCAAATTGGAAAGGAGGAAACAAAACTGTCGCTGTTTGCAGATGACATGATAGTATACATAGAAAATCCTATAGACTCCACCAAAAAACTGCTTGACCTACTAAATGAATTTGGCAAAACAGCGGGATACAAAGTCAATATCCAGAAATCAAAGGCATTTCTATACACCAACAATGAAACAGCAGAAGCAGAGCTCAAGGAAAAAATCTCATTTGAAATAGCAAAAAGAAAAATAAAATATCTAGGAATAAACCTAACCAAAGAGGTAACAGACCTGTATTCAGAAAACTACACAACACTGAAGAAAGAAATCAAGGAAGACACAAACAAATGGAAACATATACCGTGTACATGGATTGGAAGAATTAATATCATCAAAATGTCCATATTACCCAAAGCAATTTAAACATTCAATGCAATTCCTATTAAAGTACCAATGGCATATTTCACAGACATAGAACAAACACTTCAAAAATTTATATGGAATTATAAACGACCCCGAATAGCTGCTGCAATTTTTGAGAAAGAAGAGTAAAGTAGGAGGGATCACAATACCCGACACTAAACTATATTACAAGGCTACTGTAATCAAAACAGCCTGATACTGGCATAAAAACAGGCACATAGACCAATGGAACAGAACAGAAAGCCCAGAAATAAGCCCATGTCTCGATGGTCAATTAATATTTGACAAAGGAGGCAGCAACACAAAATGGAGTAAAAATAGCCTCTTCAACAAATGGTGTTGGGTGAACTGGACAGCCACGTGCAAAAAAAGAAACTTGAGCACCAACTTACACCACATACCAAAATAAATTCAAGGTGGATAAAAGACTTAAATATAAAACATGACACCATTAAAGTCCTAGAGGAGAACGTAGGTAGGAAAATCTCAGATATTTCACGAAGAAACTTTTTTACTGACATGTCCCCTAGAGCAAGGGATATAAAGGAAAGAATAAACAAATGGGACCTCATCAAAATTAAAAGCTTCTGCACAGCTAAGGAAACAGTATCAAAATTAAAAGAGAACCAACTGTATGGGAAAACGTATTTGCCAATGATACCTCAGACAAGGGTTTAATCTCCAAAACATATAGAGAATTTACACGACTGCACTCTAAGAAGACAAGGAATCCAATTAAAAAGTGGGCAAAGGACTTGAACACACACTTCTCCAAGGAGGACATGCAGAAAATCCAAAGACACATGAAACGATGTTCAATATCTCTAGCTATCAGAGAGATGCAAATTAAAACCACAATGAGATACCACTTCACACCAGACAGAATGGCCATCATAAACAAAGCAACAAACAACAAGTGTTGGAGAGGTTGTGGAGAAAAGGGATCCCTAGTGCACTGCTGGTGAGACTGCAGACTGGTACAACCACTATGGAAAGCAGTATGGAACTTCCTCAGAAAACTAAAAATGGATCTGCCTTTTGACCCTGCAATTCCACTGCTGGGACTCTATCCTAAGAATACTAAAACACCAATTCAAAAGAACCTATGCATCCCAATGTTCATAGCAGCACAATTTACAATAGTTAGATGCTGGAAGCAACCAAGATGCCCATCAGTAAATGAATGGATCAAAAAACTATGGTACATTTACACAATGGAATTCTATGCAGCAGAAAGAAAGAAGGAGCTCCTACCCTTTGCAACAGCGTGGATGGAGCTGGAAAACATTATGCTAAGCGAAACAAGCCAAGCAGTGAAAGACAAATACCATATGATCTCACCTTTAACAGTAACCTAAATAACAAAACAAAGAAACAAGCCAAATATAACCAAAGACACTGAAATAGAGGACAGGCTGATGGTGACTGGAGGGGAGAGAAGAGGGAATTTAAGGGGACAGTGGGAAGGGCTCACAGGAACAAACTTAAAGGATACATGGGCGTAGACTAAGGGGAGGGTGGTAATGGGAGGGAAGTGGGGAGGGTGGGGGGGACTGGATTGGGAGTAAAAAGGAGAAAACTGTATTTGAACAATGATTAAAAAATAAAAAAAAGAAATATTTGATGAGTGAATGAATGAATGAGTATTCCTTGCCTGTCTTGGGGAAAAGATTATTATCCCACCTTTAAATAGAGAAATTGAGGCTCAGATAGTATCAGTTGCTGACTTCCTATGTAGTGGGCCACACCTGGGGCTGAACTTCATGTGTCAAAGGTCAGTGTTCTTTGCACTAGCACATGCACCTTGCATCACAACTGAATGGTGGATTGGGACAAGCGCTGGGGAAAACTTCCCAGGCAGGTAGGCAGGCAGTTTGGAGGAAACAGAGAAGGATTCTAACACCAAAAGAAACTCTCAATGGCTGTTTTCTGCTGACCACTTTACTCTTTTTTTTTGGACTGGTGATGGCAGTGCTAAAACCCTCACAAGGTACTGGCACATATGGGCAGGAAGGCTTCCAGGATGGTCCAAGGTAAAGAATACTGGCATTTGAGTTGCACCAGTAAAAAGAATTTCTTTCCCTCCCAGCTCTCATTCTCCAAACCCTTGTCCTGTGAGCTTTTTGGAGGGTATCATCCCCCTTTCTGAACCCTCAGACCCAGCACAGTGCCTGACACAAAGGGATGCTTGACTCAGGTGTGTGGACTAACAGAGAAAGGAGCAGCTTGCAGGTTGGGTGACAGGCAGTGCTATGCAGCCATCTCTGTTAGAATAGTCCCTGTGGGAATGGTGCAGAGCAAGATGAGCAGGCCGCAGAGAGGGGGACTCACCCAGGGTCTGTGGACATGGTTGCTGCAGAAACCTGAGGCTTCTCTTTTTCAGCGGTAGAGGCCAAGCGATTATCAGTAGAGTGGAGTCAAAATGGGAACTGTTTAGATCAACCAGAGAGAGACAGAAAGGCCCAATATGTGCATGCAAACTGTGGTACTGACTTCCAGATTATTTGTTGATGTGGAAAAATTGTGACTTTTATTGATGTGTTTGTCACATTTCTGAGCTAGAAGTTGACAGAAGGAACCACTAAAAAGTCCTCCAGTGGGACAATGGAGTGAGGATTGTCCCTGGAAGTGGGAGTTGAATGGAGCCGGGTTTAGCAACAGGAGGAAAAATAGGGACAACTGTAACTGAACAACAATTAAAAAAATGTTTTAATGCCCATGAAGGACTTTCCCATTACACGGATGGCCTTAGCTGACATGTACACTCAGTAAGTGAGTATATATACAAACATATATATACACAAACACATATATATACTCACTTTTATATATAACTAATATTACTGATGGTGTGCATCATGTCTCAAGTTCTGGAGCCAAATTTTCCTTGCTTTTATAATACTGCCTGAGATTTTCACATATTCAATACCTCTGTTACTGGCTAAGTTGGGAATTAAATACCACATGTTGCATCCACATTGAAACTAATCCTTCAGACAAGATGATAAATGACAAAGCAGGCATAAGTATATGTGCTCTGTTGCTGAGCTACCTAGATTCATATGCCAGTTCTGCCACATATTTTAAATGCCCTCTCTATGACTCAATTTGCTTATCTGTAAGTTAAGAATGATGATAATTATAGTACTCAAGTGTGTTATTGTTATATTAGAATTATGCCTGGTACAGACCAAGAACCACCATTACACTCACTGAGTGTAAAATAATTTTAGTGCCTATGGAGGACAACCAGGTAGAAGGTACAAACTCACTGCATTCAGTAAAGACAGAATTCAATAGGACTATGGAAAGGGGAAGTAATGTTTCTGGGAGTCAAAAAACCCAAACTTTCCCATTTCCTTCCTTTTCCTCCATCCAAAACAGTAGTACCTGCCATGCCAGCAGAGCTCACATCTGATAATTGCTTGTGTGGCTACATTTTTTACAAGTCCAGCTACTCTCTTTGTGGCAGCAGTTCCCAGGATCAGTCAGGTGAAGACAACTCCAGGGCAGTACTGCCTGTGGCCAAAGCCTGGGGGCCAGGTGGGCACAGGGTATTTGCCTACAGGGTTGTGACCCCTGCCACCATGGACACCATCCTCTCTACAAGAGTCTCTACTGGCTCTGGCCACACATGCTCAGGGACAGAGGGCAGTCCCAACTGCTTGACCTGAGGGCTGACAGATCAGTGAATGCCCAAAATGGCTTAGAGAGAGGAATGGAAAGGCAGAACACAGTTAAGCTCCCTTGGACGCCTAAGGGAACTTCGACAGTGCCCAGAAGCAGAATTTTCGAGAAGCTGACAAACTTGGGAACCAAGCAGTCTGAATAAAAGGCATGTTACTGTGCTGAAACAAGGTCTCCCAGGCCTCTGCTGGGCCAGTAGGAGGGGACCCTAGAGCACCAGTCACAAAGCTGGGGTGGTAAGAGGCTCCCACTGGTTAGTCCCCACCTTGGATCAAAGGAGAAGGGAAGCCCCCAATAATGCACATGATCTAGGAACATAAAGCATCCTCTTTAAGTACTTTGAGCAGGATACTTCTCAAGTCATGGTGGGTTTGTCTGCCTACCTGCACCCCTACTCAAACATAAGCTGCATGATAGCAGGGACTTTTGGTGTTCACTGCTGAATTTTTAGCAACAAGGATGTCAATGGACCCAAAGTAAGTGCTCAGTGCATAATTATCAAATAAATGGGTTTGTGAAACCATCTACTCCTCTACTTATGTGTGTATTTGCTCATCCACTATAGGAAACCTTTTTGGATGTTTTCCCAGCCCACCTGCTCTGAGATTTCTTCAGCCAAAAAGGGTGGTCCCTTGAGTGACCCTCTCCCAGGGCCCACCACCTGCTTGGTGGTGTCATACTCAACCCTAGCCACAGTTGATTGTAGCAGGTGAACACTTTGGCCATATTACAATCAGATTCTCAAATAGGATTGCCAGTGCCAGTCAGACACGACATGTGGTAGAATGGTTCCAACTGGGAAGGGTACAAGTGCTCTTTCTTTCATGTGACCACAGCTCCATGAGGACAGGGACTGTTGTCTGTTTATTTGTGACCATATTTCCAGCTTCTAGAAAATTGCCAGGTGGACCCCAGTAAACACAAGGTAAGAAATGAAAGCATGCACGCAGAGAGAGGAAGAATGAGGAATTCAGTCCTGGCTGCTCTGCAGTCCCTGTTTCTCTCTCCTCCACACCCTGGATGCCTCCTGCCCTAAATTCTGTGAAACACCCTGCAGCCCTCAGCCTTCTCTTTGTCCCTTTTCTCTTTCTTACATTAGCTCCAGAATATATCTGTCAACTGCAACAAGAATTTTAAACAAGACTCACTCATTCACTCTCCTACACATGCTCATTCATTCCTTCTCACGCTTTTTTATTCTTATAAAAATAAGCCATAATTCCTAAAAGCCATGCTCTAAGAATACAGAGATCACAGATATTAAAGGTAAATTTGCCAACACGAAACCCAGCAATTAGAACATTGAGTTGAGATATGATAATAGAGACACCCAGGTCGCTGTGGAAACACTGGGGTCAGCAGGCTTGGGTGTAAATTGACTCACCTGGGCATAGCCTTTCAAGGATTCCTCAATCTTCATTGAAATAGGAGAATGTAATAATCTGTCCCCACTCACAGGCATGTCTTGATCATTACACAATTGTATCACTTTGTTGGAGTGCTTAACAAATGGGGTGGCTAAAACAGCAAGGTTGAGATCTCACAGTTCTGGAGGCTGGAAGTTCAAAATCAAGATGTTTGTAGGGTTGGCACCTTCTGAAGACTGTGAAGGAACCATGTGCTCAAGGTCTTTCTTCCTGGCTAGTAAACCACAATCTTCTCCACATTTCTCTTTAAATCATCTTCTCTCTGAGAGTGACTCTTACTATGTCCACACTTCTCCTTTTTAATAGAGAGTTATGTTGGATCAGTGCCCACTCTAATAACTTTATTTTAACTTAATTACTCATTTAAGTACATTATTTCAAAGAAAGTCACATTCTAAGGTACTAGGGATTAAATATTCAACATACAAATTTGAAAGGGCCATAATTCAGCCAGTAACTCTAAATCTAGGAAAAAAAGCTTGTGCACCATTCTGTTCATAACTGAGAATTTATCAAACATGTACTATATGTAGCTTCTAAAGGCAGTTCTGAGTGAGGGCTCAACCAGAAGCCAGAATCTGACCTTAGATCAAGAATCCAGATCACAGCCTAGCTCATCAGAACCAGTTCCAAGCTCCTAATCATGGTTGATCCAGAATTATCTAGCTGTGGTTGCCCTACTTTTCACCAGCACTTCAAGCACTAGACCTAAAGGGAGAGGTTTTGATGATTTGTCTTTCCCTTGTTTACAGTTCCAAAATGACCAGGAGCTACAACAGTTTCAGAAATAGGTAGAAAAGTTCCTGTGTGCCTGTCCTGGCTGGCTGTGGGAGAGCAATGTCAACCTGGTGGTTTATGATCCTGACTATATGAAGGTGATCCTAGGAAGATCAGGAGAGAGCAAAATCTTAATTGTGACTGGAGCAGCTATCCCCTCTTTTAGTACATGGCCTTGGGTCATGAAATTCTAGAAGAGACTTGTGGTTCTGCTACCATTAATAGAAACCTCTACCAGCCACCCTCCCAGCCCAAAAAGGAGCCTAAGACCAACAATATCTGCTCTAACTGAATGTTTAAACAGCTGTGTGAGGCCATTGTGTTCTTTTATTCTCTCTCTCTTCCCATATTAACTACATTGAGATGATCTGTTATGTAAATGTATCCAGATCAGAAAGACAATTTCATATCCACCCCCATCTGGGTTTGGTGCCTATCCCAGGTAATGGGATGACTAAGCTCCAACAAACTGTAGGAAGACCAGGAACTTCTGTGTTTTCTCTGGCACTGAGGATAGAGCTTATATTTATGAGTGAATGACTACCCTGGTCCCATGGGTGTTCTGCTGTTGGGACACTGAGTCTGCCTTCCTGAGCCCACAGTGACTATTAGGACAGAGAGACTTGGGGCTAGGAGGCCTGTAGAGGGCACTTGAGACAAACTACCAGCTTACAATGATCAGGGAGGGATGGCAGCTCATGGTCTGGACCACAGCTGCCTCCTGGGGGCTGCTTGCCTTGTTTTGTCCCCTCCAGTTTCCTGTAATGCCCTTCCTTATCTTTCAGACCCAGAGTCTCATAGTATCTACAGATTCCTGGCTCCCTGGATTGGTAAGTATGTCCAACCGGGACTGTAGGGTCCACCTGCCTTACCAAGAGCTATCTCTTTGGCTCACAGAGAACAATAGGTAACCAGCACCATATCACTGTTCTCAGCAAGCCTCATTTTTCTTCCAACAAAACCTCACCACTTCCAGGTCGTGGTGAGAGCCCCTCTGAAACTCAGCTTCTTACATCAACTCTCAGTGCTCCCCAGTGTTTTCAGAGTGACATTTACTTATAATCCTCTATTACCAGCCCCCCTTCTCTATTTCAGACTTTAACTCACAGCTGTCATAGTAATATCTCATGTACCTTTCACTTTGAGAAATTCACATTTCTGAAAACACTGGACTTTCCTGCCTTTGCCCATGATCTGCCATCCTCCGGCATCCCTGGTTCCTTGCAAACTGTCCCCAGTCATCCTTCTGATCCCATCTCCCTGTCCCCACACACCTATCTGTGGCCAGGGTATGGTTTGCTCCTTTTGAATGGACAGACCTGGTTCCAGCACCGGTGGATGCTGACCCCAGCCTTCCACTATGACATTCTGAATCCCTATGTGGGGATCATGGCTGACTCTGTCCGAGTGATGCTGGTAAGTCCATCCCTCTCTCATTTGCACACACCCACTCTCAGCACAATTCACATGGTTCACACTAGAGTGTGGGGATCCTTCAGACATCCATCGGATACATCCAACCAGAATAACTCAGCCAATCAGAACTTATCATGTGATAGAGCTTCCCAAAGTGAATGGAACAGGAAGTATCTGGGCTCCAACTTGAATCCACATGACTTTGGTCATCGTCAAGGGAAAGGAGGGCCATGGAAGGAACAGGGTCCACTCATCTCTCACCTCCACATCTTCGGCACAGTGAACTAGAGGAACAGTCCTTCCTATTCACAATAAGACAAACTGCCACTAGCACACCTGAGCAGTGACAGGTTCAGTGACAGGGTGGACATCCCAGGATGACATTCAGGTGGACTCTGGCTCGGAGCACAGGCTTCAACATGAAATAGAGTCACTGTGTGGAAGGGAATGGAGATTACAATCATTCACAGAACTAGGTCCTGCCATTACATCATCTGTTACCTGGTCTCTGATCTCAACAGCTATGCTCATTTGATGAATGAAAAGAATTAAAGTCCCTGATGTCCCTTCCTTAGCCACAGTATTTGTCACTTAGGCTTCCTCTTGCCATCACACAAATACAACATAGAGCTGGAGTGCACAAGTCCCTCTAGAGAAGATTCCCTTTTTTTCCCTAGAGGAACAATATTTTCTGGTCTGCCTGAAGGTGATTACGATCATAACTTATTCCTAAAATTCAAACCTAATTCAGACCATTATAAAGGAATCTGTTTAATTACATAATCAAAGTTTCTAAGAATATAGTTCTTACTATAAAAACATTTGCTTTACAGTCTCAATACGCTAGAATGACTGTGTTATGGTTAGTGGGGGGATTCCAGACAGGTGTCTGGAGAGACAGCTTTGTCAGCAGAGGCCTTCTGGCATGGTAGTGTTGAGTCGAAGTCCCCCTCCCACCACAGGACAAATGGGGGGACCTCATCAGCCAACTTCCATCTGGAGATCTTTGAACATGTCTCCTTGATGACCCTAGACACCATCATGAAGTGCGCCTTCAGCCAGCAGGGCAGTGTCCAGACAGACAGGTCACAGATAATCCTTCAGTTGCAGGGATTTTGTTTCTATCAACTGATATGCATTCAGTGGAGAGGCAGTTCAGGCAGCTGGGATGCTCACCAGGTCAAAAAGCAAGAGTATTTGAGAGTTGCAGACCATGGACAAATTCTTTCCCAGACCAAATCCTGACTCAGCCACAGATCCCTCATCCCTGGCACAGGGAGAATCCTGGTTACTCATATCATTCATAAAATACTGAGGGTCTCAAGGGCTGTAAGACAGAAGTAAGTAATGAATGCCTCAGTGTCACCTGTTCCCACTGTTTGTGCTAACTCCCACCTAGAACCTCCCTCCACCTCAGAGACAGAGGCCTCTCAATACCCTAGTCTTTTCTGTATCTTTTCCCTTCAAGAACTCCCAGTCCTCCCTCCAGGGCCATTGGGGATGTGAAAAACCTCTTTTATTCTCAAATGAGGAATTTCTTCTACCAGAAAGACATCATCAATGGGCTGACTCCTAAGGGTTGCTGGACACATTGGGCCTACCAGCTCACCAATCAACACACAGGTTCGATCCTCCACCTGGGCTGCTTCCTTCCCTCCTCAGGCACATGTCAAAGGGACTGGCCCTAACCCTCAAGAAGAGCAGATCCTCTGGTGCTCTTCAGGAGCTGTGACACACCCATACTGAATACTTCTCTAGTGCAAAGTTAGCCTATGAGGGGCTGAAACTCGGGTGAAGGGAGAGACAGGTGGGCATTGCAGTTTGGGTAAGAATGTGAACAGAGCCTAGAGGCTGGGAGTTGAAATACTTATTTTATTTTCACTTCATTCTATGCAGAACTTGAAGAAACTTAAGGGGTAGTTACTCAATAAAACAGTAAGACATACATGAAAAATGAGGACTGCAGGGACAACCTAGGGGCTTTGGAATAAATTGTTGCCCAGTAGTTTTAATTGGACGTCATACTCACAGACCTCCAAGATCCCTTGTCCTGTCTGTCCTGGGGGAAGAAATACCCAGCAGGAGAAGGCACCTGGGCCCCACTTCCCTGGATAACTGACTGAGTGTGGATAGGCCAGGGAAGGATCCTGTCACCCAGCACCAAGGACACGGAGGGTGACCACTCACCAGTCCATGGGAGGAAAAAGTCATACACATCAGAGATCTTAGGGTCTGTAAGAGACAGAGAAGATTAGATCAAGCCAGGATCGGGAGATTCCCAAAAAAGGCTAATTGATAAATAGGATGTGAACTTCTACTGCTCAGACTTAAGGTGCTGGCCCAGGACTCTACCCCACATGGTGCCCTGAGCCCTTTGTTCTCAGAAAGTCCTGCCCTCTCCAAAAATGTTCACCTCTGAATAATGTTCAATGTACAGCCTTCTTGGCTGTACATGGTTTTGGCAAAGTTAGGGTCATAGATGTTCAGGGAGCCAAGGAACTGTCCATACCAGAGTGGGTGGGCATAGGGGAACTCATGGGCCCAGGATACCATCTTGTCCAGGCTTGCTAAGGCCTGGCCATTCAGGAACCTGACATTATCTGCCATGCCCTGAGTCCCTCAGCTTACCCAGGAAGGCCCTGGCAGCATCCCTCCCTCCTCCTATTCCCCATTCCCAGCCTGTCACCCAGTGTCAGTTCCCACTCCAGCCACAGAGCCACTGCTTTTAGTCCAAGCCACTCTCTTATTGCACCTCGGGTTAGCTCAACCACCTCACACTGGCCAACTTTCCGCCTTCTAGTGCCTGCCACTAACCCTCTGTCTACACTGCATCCAGAAAAAGATTTATTTTCAACATTAAAACTTTTCATTAGAAAGATAACACTAGCCTATTATGCAAAAGAGAAGCACCTCGAGTCCATCCTGTTAACATCTGACATGGTTTTTATTGAAGACCTACTATGTGCAGGGCATTGTCTAGCCATCTCAAGAGAATGCAATGTCTTTTATCCTATGAGGAAGACTGTCCTTTAATTCTGTGGGGAAGACTGATAAAAAACAACTAAACAAGTTAAGTAAAAACGATACAGACTATAGTAAGTTCTAAGAAGGAAATAAGCACAAAGGAGACTAACAGAGATGACCTGCTTGGATAAGAATGATTCACATGCCCTCTTGTTGGAGATGACATTTAAGGTGAAACCCAGAGGATGATAAGGAGCTGGTTGTGTGAAGAGTAAGGGAAGGGCATTCCAGGTCTAGCAAACAGCAGGGACAGGGGCTCTGGAGTGGGAAACAGTGTGGTATCTTCCAGGAGCTGCCTCATGGTGGGACAGTGGCCCGACATGAGGATGCAGAGGTCATTCCGAGGTGGTGTGTGCCCTCTGGGAGTTTTTCTAACTACATCTATGCACTCAGAAGTGTTTATATAAAAATAGAGTACACAATAAATACCTTTCCAAGCCTGACTTTTTTTCATTTAATGTATCTCACCATTCTTCTCAAAGTACTGTATTTAACTATCCTTCGATATTTTTTACCAATTATGCAAATATAGTGATGTACTATTATGTATTTTTTTCCTACTTTGAGAGGGTCTGTCAGAACCTTCAGTGGCCTGCCTATGGGTCTCAGAATAAAGTCTGATCTTCATCATTTGTGAGGAGGTATAGATAAGTGATAATCTTTATTAAGGGCTTGCTGTGTGCCAAGCCTTCTTCCAAACACATCTTGACCTCATTCAGTCATTACAACAACTCTATGAAGTCCCATTTAAGGGAAGAGGAGCCTAAAGTACAGAGATCTGAGGTTCCTTGCCCAGGACTGCATAGCTTGTAAAGTAGGTGGGATGTAAACAAGAAATTTGACTCTGTGGCAGGCTATCTTCAAAGCTTGACAGACCTGCTTTGAATATGGATTTCCCCTCTTTGTTAGATGTGTGAGCCTGGGCAATTTCTCTTTGAAACTGACTCTCTTCATTGGAAAAATAGGGATGATGATACTTAGCTGATAGGACTGCTTTGACATTAGAAAAATTATGTAGGGTGTGTGTGTTATGAATTGAGTTGGGTGGCATTTAATGCCCTTCAATAATAAAATATACTTAAAAGGACCCAGGGTTTGATGCTTCACAAGGTGATCCCTTGATAAGTAGTTCCCTCCCCTTAAGCCTACCTCTCCTCAGCTCTTCCTACAAGCCTCCTTCCTGCATCTTCTGACACATCTTACTCCCAAATGCCCCCAGCTACGCTGAAGAATATTCTCTGAACATGCCCTAAGATACTTCTACCTACAGGTAAAGGATTAAAAAGCCTTGTGACCTGTGACATGGGAAGCTGACCTTCTCTTACACTATCCAACCCTGTTTTCCTGGACATTTGATCCCTGCAGGATGGCAACTGTGCTGCTAGGCAAAATGGCTATAACAAAAATGAACTTTGGTTGGTAAATACATCTGTACTGGGAAGAACCATGAGTGAATGATAAACACCTGATGGAGACATAGGCTTTGGGTTTCTTGAGTATGAGTGCATGGCTCTTGCATAAACCCTGGGACAGTCAGTGAGACTCTGTGGGGCTTGGGGATTCGAAGACAAGGTGAATGCATACCCCCCAATGTAGGTCTCATTTCCCTGCCCCTTAGGAGCAAGTGGATGGCTGATGGCTGATGTGGATGTTGTGAGGAATGCCTGAAGTGCCCTTGCTGGCAAGCTGCCCATATCCTTAGAGGTGTCTGATACTAATTGTGTCTATGGCAGTTTTATGTGTGTGAATGTCTGAAACTAAGAAGATCTCCTGGCATGTGGCATCATGTCTGTGCCTTTGCTGATACCATTCCTTGCTCCATATACACCCTATAGCCAAGTACTGCCTGTTCCTCAACATCCAGCCTGAATGCCCCCACTCCAGGAACCTCTCTGTCTTCCACCAAGTGAAATCTGCCTCCTCCAGGCTTCTCCAGCACTGTTAGTACCTTACCCATGCTCTGCTTTGTATTATAATTGCTTGCTTCCATGACCAAAAAGTAATAATATTAATATTGGCATTCATTGAGCATTTAATGTGGTTGGACACTGAGCTAATCCTGATATACAAATTCTTTCATTTAATCCTCAGAAAATCCTACAAGACAGACACAATCATAATTCCTACTTCATAGATGAGGCTGGGAAGCTCTGTCACATGGTTAGTCAGCAATAGAAGTGGGATTCATACCCAAAACCCCTGACTCCCCTCTGGGCCGTTGTGGAGGATACCGGCCTGTAGTATCCATCTCGGCTGCGGATGTTCGTCAAAACATGCTAAAAACATATACTGAAACAACCAGGTCCTGTGGGGGAGTAGGAACAGCAGGGCCACTCCTCACGTGGGGAGCGCCTTGGCCACCCCCTCTCCTGGAGGGGAGAGTGCCCGTTCCCACTCCAGAGAGGCTTTTTATTGGTTTCATTTGAATAAGAATTCAGGTAAAGCTAATTACTCATTGCTAGGAAGTCTGAGGGCCTATTTTGAGTCAGGGTCAAAGAGCTGTACAACTTTGAGGAACAAACTTACTTCTTTCTTGGACCCTTATCATTCAACTGAGAGCATTCTAAACAAAGCAGGTTTCACAGGATTTTACATATTCTTTCTTAGACCTGATCACCTGGGGAACCCGCCCTTTTCAGCACATAGCTGCACCACCCTGTCATTGTTTCAGGCTTAGGTGGAGCAAGGGAAGTAAGGCAGCCAAGGGATAAGGAGATATTCTCCCAGATGACGAGTACTCAGGCTATATCACAGCCAAGGAGCGAGGGTCCATCACCCCCTTTTGCTGTAGCCCCCAAAGTCCTTTCTTGGGGGCCTCCCACATGATCATGCCTGTCTTAGGTCATTTCCCCTTTGGGGAATCTTACCCGTCATTGGCTAACCGACCAAGCATTGGGGGTTCAGTTATGAATGAAGCAGCAGAAGCAGTGCTCCTGCCAGGGAGATAAGCTTTTGTTTCCTTGCTGGCTTATGGTCCAAAGCCACTCCCTCAGCCTTAGCCTTGGTGGGGGGTTACAGCTTCTGATACCAGGCAGGGCAGTTCCCAACAGGCCATGAGTTCCAAGTGGACAGCTCACGTCTGTGGCACCTCCAGGTCACTGTGGGTCTCAGTGCAGGGCCTCAGAAACAGTACGTACTTGATAAAGTGTGTGTGGAACAAATGGACTGAATAAAATAAATGAAAAAGAAGGAAGACAAGAAAGGAACAGAGAGAGCTCACAAAGCATCTGGCTAATGTGGACACTGGCTTGGGATAGTCAGTCTCATGAGGAAGCAGCTCAAAGTCTTACTCAAATGGGGGAGTCAATTTGACAAACAACATCGAAGTTGTTCATTTGTCTTTCCCAGCTGGCCCTATCCAATGCTGTCTGGCTAATCCACATTTGCTGCTTGTTGCTGCATTCTATTTCTTGACATGGGATATAGAAGGGAACAGATACGTATTGAGTATCTCCTACATGTCAGGTGTTATGTGAATGAATTCATAGATTGCCTCATGCAGAATGGATAATTAATCCTCAGAAAATCCTCCCATTGTACAGATGAAAAAGACTGAGGTTCAGAGATATAAATGACTTGTCTGTTGCTTATAGGTTAGTACTGCTTTTGTTACAGGTGCAGCCAAGAGGGGGGACCCCAAATGGGCATTTGAAATGGGGTCCAGAACTTAAGGTGTCCAGGAGATTTTAAGATGTCTCCATACCCCCACCCAGGGTGTGGGTTGGGGGAAGGGACAAATGGAGCAAGGCCATTGAGAGCTGTTTTGCATAGCAACAGCCTTGCAGCTACCCTCTGGTGTGGTCACTTAACATATCTATAGCCTTTGGCTGGTCGCTTAGATATGTTAAATAGCTGTGATCATTTCTGAGCCAGGGGAGTGGAAGTAACTTCCCCACCAAGACGTGACTGGGGGCAGATCCCCCAAGCTACAGCGCCTGCGTGGGAGCTCGGAGAAGATTGGCTCCATGACATGGGGCCACACCTGCCCAGACTCAAGATGGCAGCCCAGTAAAGCTGGAAGGATACGAGTTCTGGCATGTGAAGCCGAGTGTGGGAGGAGTCGGAAATGAGGCTGCAGAGGAAGATTGGCCGCGGGGATTTAAAACCCGGACTTGGCGGCCATTAGGGGAGAGAACCATGATGCTTTAGGAGAGAGAACCATGCTGCCTTGAGAAAGAGAACCATGCATAGCCCTGAGAAGGAGAGCCATGCACAGCCCTGAGAAGGAGAACCGTGCTGCTTTAGGAGAGAGAACCATGCAGCTTTAGCAGAGTGGAGACTCCCACATCCCAGAGAGGGAGAACCACGCGGCCTTGACAGAGTGGAGACTCCCGTGGCCCTGGGAGAGAGGACCACGTGCCTGTGCCAGAGTGGGGACCCCCGCAGCTTTAGAAGGGGGGAACCACCACCTGGTTTTAGCAGAGATCCTGGTGACTCAGCCGAGGGTGCCAGGAACCCAGGGAGGTTTCCCAGTCGAGATGGAGGACTAACTGGGAAGAACCAGAGGACTGCCTGAGCCATGGACTTCTATTTCCTTTCCTGAGATACGGTACTCTGGACTGGGCAAAGGGGGAAGGAAGGAAGGACTGTGTCTGTTTGTGGGTGTTTTAACAGACTTTAGGATTTTTGATAAAGACATTAGGTCACTACTTTAAGTTAGTATAGCATTAAATAAACATTTCCATTCCTTTTCACGAATCTCTAGCATTGAGAGACGTCTTTCCTAGGGCAGCGGACATAACGGACACGGGGCCTTCTTTCAATAATAGTATATGGTCTCAGGCCCCCCCTTGTTCTGTTCTGTAACACTTTGACTCTGGTGAGAGCCCCCACATTCCATACTGCACAGTGAAGTCTGTCAGGGCTGCTGTGTTCAGCTGCAGAAATTGTGTGCTGCACAGTCCCAGAGTGTGCCAATCATGTTGAGGTCTGTGCAAGTGCTGGTCCTGCTTTTCCCTTGAATGGTCCTCACCCACACAACAAATCCATGTGCCTTCCAGGAAATAGTCTTGAAGAGGGACACTGAGCATCGAATGTCTGACTCAAGCCACTTTCCCCAAGGGACGGGGGACTGTGCCTGGCTACTGTAGTCTCTATTTACCCTCTTTGGCTTTCTTGGGGCTCTTCTCCAAGGCCTTTGCAGAGGCTAATGTAATCTCCCTATAGGTCTCACTCATGGCCTCTGAACTTACTATGCCCATGAAGCCAGCCCTGGAAACCAGAAACACAAATAACCTCAAGAGCATAGATAATAGTAAACATAGTGGAGTAGTTAGAGTGTTTTATTATCTATTCTGTGATGATGTAGGATCTAACAGACCTAGCTCCTTGGGCTGCTGCCCCCCACTCCCAGCCTTTTTTATAGACATTGTCCACAATTCATTTACTCATTCATTTATTTATGCTGAGATAGGCACATAGTAGGTGATAGATTTACATCCATGAACAATAAACCCAATGTCTGTTACCACTTCCTATTCTCCTCCCTGTCACTGGCCCTCACTCCTCAAGCACCTACCCCAGTCTTGGCCCAGGTTTTATTTGGCAGGTTAATGGTTAAGACAGAAGCTAGGGGTGATGGTTTCATCTAGTCTTTTGAATGTGCCATTTTGTGTCACTCCTTGTTTCAGATCCCTCTTTCCTCAGCCTTCTGTTTTCTTGCCTACCTGTATCCCTCAGCTAGAAGTTAATTGGCAAAGTCTCAGAATCTAATGGTTTATACAATTGATGCAGATGCCACTGGTAAATAGATTGTTAAAATATTGAGAAAGCAGTGAAATGTACATAGCAGGTTCCTGCAGAGGTCCAAGAACATATAGTTCCAGCATTTTCTTTCTCTACAGCCTGGAGGAAAGAGAATGGAAATGTTCAGGAAGGAGGCACAGAGCCAGTCCCCACTCTCACTGCTGCCTCCTGGACACTGGCCAGTGCTGGCACTGCCAGTAAGCCAAGAAAAATCAAGGGAAAGTCTTTCCTTGGGATGTTCGAAATCTGGTGGAGGGGACAGAGAGATAAAGGGATACGGTACAATGGATAAATGTTACAATTGGAAGGTCTCATGCAGATTATCTAGAACTTGTACTATCTTACAAATAAGGATATTAAATCCAGAAAACAAAAGCAGCTTGCCCTAAGCCCCTTTCCTCCAGACTGAGAATTCCAAGGTGCTTCACCTTTCCTCATTGTCACTGTTACTGGATGGGGTCTAGACTCAGAGCAGGTGTGCTGTATGCCTCAGGCCCACTGGTGATGTGTGGGTTCTTCACATGTGAAGAGGCTTCAAGTGTGAGCCTCTGGAGGAAGAAAAGCAGCAAGCAGAGAAGTATGGGAGAAATGAGGAGCACCAAGCATCATGTTTATACAAGTGGAGACACAGACTTTTGAGATGAAAGATGAATGTCAAGTGCTCCTGAAAGAAGGATCAAGTTTAAACCATGTTTTTTTGGAAACAATGTCATGGAAATGAGTTGTAACCATAGGAAGAGCTGCTGAAATGATAGATATAGAAGTCAAAATAAAGTGCATTGAGAGGTGAATATGATGGCAATTAACTAAGACTGTGGAGAAAGTATTAAGAACTCTGAGAAGTTTGGCTATAAAAAGAGGAGAGTTAGGATGTTACCCAGATGGGATTGGAGAGTGAAAAGAAGTTAAGGACTCTTTTTCTTTCCCTCTCCCATTTCTGGAAGAGTGAGAGAGGTTGGAATCTGCAGGACACTCACTGGCCTTCAAAGTAGAGGGAAGAAGGAAAGGTTGGGACAGAGGTAGAGTTTCACATTTTGTGGTATTTCATAATACAACAGAGAACAGTTCAAAATGTAAACCCTATTAAAATCTTCCTTTTGCCCTGGCTGATGTAGCTCAGCAGGGGCTGCAAACTAAAGAGCCACTGATTTGATTCCCAGTCAGGGCATATGGCTGGGTTGCAGACCAGGTCCCAGTGGGGGCCACGTGAGAGGCAACCACACATTGATGTTTCTCTCCCTCTCTTGCTACCTCCCTTCCCCTCTCTCTAAAAGTAAATAAATAAAACCTTTAAAAAATCTTCCTTTTATAGACAGTTTTGAATTATATTCACTCAGTTTTACAACTTCAAGATCCAGTCTTCCTCTTTTTAATATAAATGTACCAACTCAAAATAGTTGAAATTAAGAGGACATTGAAGTCATCTGACCAATAATACACTTTGTTCATGGAAGCATAAATGAATCTGGAGGTTTTAGCTAGAAATAAAAGACAAATTAATTCAAGGGTCTTAGAGTTTACAAATCAAAGTTGCAACTATGCAATACCAGAGCAGATGTACCAAAGCAGAGAGAAAATATGAGAGTTCTTATAGTAAAAAGTACACTTTTTGGAAGAATCAGTCCTGCATTCTTAGCCTCTGGATTGGTCTGAGATGATAATCTTTCAGATGCCCAGTGGTCTGGATAATGGATGTCTGATGGTCCAGAGATATGAACATTCTTTTCTTAGTCCTCCAGAGGGAAATCAGAGAGTTCTATAGGAATATTAGAGACAGAGACAGAGACACAGACAGAGTTAGATATACAGAATTCAGAAGTTTAAGTTCCTTGGCAAGCTGAAACAGGAGTAGAATTATTTTCTCATGCCTTCACTTGATTTTAGGAATTTAGTAGCTTTACTATAGTAACTTTATTTTAGTTCTTCACTCCTTTCCTCAATTGTATAATATTAAGTTAAATGAATTCTCCATAGGTAGTTAAACAAATGCCTTCAATAATCCCTCACATTTGTTTGAATTGGGTGCAATTCAAAAATAATTTATCTCAGCATTGATAAGAAACATAACTATTGGGTATAACAGCCTCTATTAAGCTAGACTCTCATCTAGAATAATAGCAGCATCAAAATAATATTGAACCCAAACACATATATCTCCGTTCCCCCAGATAGGCATTATAAGACTGACATAGATAAACAAATTGAAGCCTAAAGAAGCTGAGAGTAAGTTGGCCTAGATCTATCCTCTGTCTCTCATGGTGCCTCCACAGTATCATAAGTCCACTCTCCTGCCAATCCTTCTCATTTCACAGAGACACGAATCATAAATTTACCAAAAATTGATGATATGAATCTACATTCATTATTGACTAAATATGAACTTCTTACCCTGGTAGGAAATACATAAGGAAAATCAGCCTGAATTATACATTTTGAAGTGTTCAATATTCCAAATTCAGATAATCTATTTCTATGTAGTTTTCCACATGACCTCTATTCATATTTCCTTAAATTTCTTAAACTTCTGAAGCTTAGAGTAGAGTGCCCTACTCCAGCTAAAATGAACTCTGGACCTTACTCAACATTAGAAAAATATACCCAGGTCCCTAACTTTTTGTAAAACAGGACCCAAATTTCCCTGTGGATGACAAAAGAGCTTATTTTTTCTACATGTAAATATCACATAACTTTATTAACAAAATGGCACCCATTCTGATGAACCGAAACCCTATGTAAACAGATATGGGAAGTTAAACCTTGAAGATAAAACTTTAAAAAATTATTTTATTGTTTATGCTATTACAGCTGTCCCTATTTTCCCCCTTTGCTCCCCTCCTCGCAGCATACCCCCACTCCCACAGTCAATCCATTGTTCATGTCTATGGGTCATGCATACATCTTCATTAACTAATCCCTTCACCTTCTTTCAACCAGTCCCCACCTCTCCCTCCCCCCTTACAGCTGTCAGTCTCTTCCATGTTTCTATGCCTCTGATTCTATTTTGTTCATTAGATTCCACTTATAAATAAGATCATATGGTATTTGTCTTTCACCAACTAGCTCATTTCACTTAGCATAATGGTCTCCAGTTCCATCCATGCTGTCATAAAAGATAAGAATTCCTTTTTTTTCTTTACTGCTGCATAATATAGGAGACCATTCTGCATGGCATGGGCCCAGCTCCCACTTGGAGATGCACAGGACCCACACACACAAATAGGTTCTCCTGTGGGGAATCAGGCCTGCATTGTACCTAGACTGCCATGAGACTTGCTTTTGCTAAAACTCTCTCACCCTGGATTGAGACAGCAAGTGCTTACTGTAACTTCTTAAAATCCATGCTAAACCTTCCAAGAATGAGTGTAACCAGTTCAACCACTTTTCCCTTTGTATTTGCAAATACCCTTCTTCTGTGATGTGATTAGTGTCATCCTCTCCTTTGTTTCCTGTAAAAGGTAACCACCTAAAGCGAACCTGTGCATAGTAAATGAGGACCATCATGTAATGTGCCCAGAAAAGCAATAAAGGCTGGTCAAGGCAAGGGCCGAGGCATTTCCCTCTTCTTGAGAGAGAAGTCATGCCATCCCTTTTCCTCCACAGGACTCGGTAGTCCATGTGAATTTCTCATGCCTCATCCACAATGTGACAGACCCCACGAGCTGGGGTCCACATCAGCATAATATTCCATTGTGTAAATGTACCACTCCTTTTTTATCCACTCATCTACTGATGGACCTCTAGGCTGTTTCCAAATCTTGGCTATTCTAAATAACACTGCTATGAACATCAGGGTATATATATTCTTTCTGAATTTGTGTTTTGGGATTCTTAGGATATACTCGCAGAAGTGGAATCACTGGGTCGAAAGGCTGTTCAATTTTTAATTTTTGAAGGAACTCCATACTGTTTTCCACAGTAACTGTACCAGTCTTCCCAGCAACAGTGCACTAGGGTTTCCTTTTCTCCATATCCTCACCAGCACTTTTTGTTTGTTGCTCTATTAATGATAGCCATTTCAGTGAGTGGGAGGTTATATCTCATTGTGGTTTTAAATTGTACCTATCTGATGGCTGTGATGTTGAGCATTTTTTCATATGTCAGTGGGCCATGTGTATGTTCTCCTTGGGTAACAGTCTACTCAGGTCCTTTGCCCACTTTTTTTTTTATCAGATTGTTTGCCTTCCTGGTGTTGAGTTGTGTAAGTTCCTTATATATTAAATATATAAGTTCCTTACATATTAAACCCTTGTCCAATATATCATTGACAAATATGTTCTCCCATACAGTGATTTCCTTCTTCATTTTGATGATGGTTTTTTTTTTAGCTATGCAGGAGCTTTTTTAATTTGATGCAGTCCCAATTTTCCCCTTTGTTTCTGTTGCCTTAGAAGATGTATTGACAACAATATTGCTACATGAGATATTTGAAATTTTATTGCGTATGATTTCTTCTAGGATTTTTATGGCATTGCACCTTGTATTTAAGTCCTTTACCCATTTTGCATTTATTCTGCTGTATGGTATAATTTGGTGGTCTAGTTTAATTTTTCTGCATGTACCAGTCCAGTTCTCCCAGCACCATTTATTGAAGAGACTGTCTTTACTCCATTGTATGCTCTTGTCTCCTTTGTCAAATATCAATTGACCATAAAGATGTGGGTTTATTTCTGGGTTCTGCATTCTGTTCCATTGATCTGTGTGAAGTTTCTTATGCCAGTTCCAGACTGTTTTGATTACTGTGGCCTTGTAGTAGTTTGATATCAGGCATTGTGAACCACCAACTTTCTTCTTTCTCAGATTGCTGAAGCTGTGTGGGGTATTTTTTGGTTCTATAAACTTTTTTTGAATATTTGACAAAATATTCAAGGTCTGTGTTTAAGGTAAAATTTGACAAAGAATAAAGTGAGGAAATTCCTTTGTCTTTACAAGTACAGACAACCCAATTAAAAAAATGGGTAAAGGACCTTAATAGACACTTCTCCAAAGAGAACATACAGAAGGCCTATAGACATATTAAAATATGGTCAATGTCACTAGTCATCAGAGATATGCGAATTAAAACCACAATGAGATACCATTCCACACCTATCAGAATGATAAAATGGCTATCATCAACAAGTCAACAAATGTCCCAACACCATTTGTTGATGAGGTTATTTTTACTCCATTTTATACTTCTGCCCCTTTGTTGGACCTTATTTGACCATAGAGATTTGGGTTTATTTCTGGGCTCTCTATTCTGTTCCACTGCTCTATGTGTCTGTTCTTATATTAGTACCAGACTGTTTTTTATTATGGTGGCCTTGTAATATAGTTTGATATCAGGTATGGTGATCCCTCCTACTTTGTTCTTCCTTCTCAAAATTGCTACAGTTATTTGGGGTCATTTATGGTTCCATGTAAATTTTTGAAATGTTTGTTCTATATCTGTGAAATATGCCATTGGTAATTTAATAGGGATTGCACTGAATCTATAAATTGATTTGGGTAGTATGAACATTTCCTCAAATAACTAAAAATGGAAGTGCCTTTTGTCCACCAATTCCACCGCTGGGATTATACTTTAAGAACCTGAAACACTAGTTCAAAAAGAATCTATGCACTCCAACGTTCAGAGCAGTACAACTTACAATAATCAAGTGCTGGAAGCAGCCTAGGTGCCCATCAGTAAATGAATGGATCAAAAAATTGTGGTACATTTACCCAATGGAATACGACACAGCAGGGAGAAAGAAGGAGTTCCTACCCTTCATGACAGCATGGATGGAACTAGAGAGATTGTGCTAAGTGAAGTGAGCCAGGCTGTGAAAGACAAATACCATATGATCTCACCTATAAGTGGAACCTAATCAACAAAACCAACAAGCAAGCAAAATACAACCAGAGACATTAATGAAAGAACAAACTGATAGGAACCTGAAGGGAGGGCGAGGGAAATAATGGGGGAATGATGGGAAAAGGTCATCAAAGAACACGTATGAAGGACCCATGGACAAAGCCAAATGGGCATAATACTGAGGATGGGAGGTGGGGGAGGGTGGGTGGGAGGGAGAGTAGTGGTGGGAAAATGGAGACAACTGTATTTGAACAATAAAAAATTAAAAAATAAATAAATCAACAAGCAACAAGTGCTGGCAAGGATGTGGATAAAGAGGAAACTGTTTGCACTGTTGGTGGGAATGCAGATTGGTGCAGCCACTGTGGAAAGAATATTGAGATAGGTCTACAAATTAAAAATCGGTCTGCCTTTTGACCCAGCAATCCCACTTATGGGAATATATCTGGAGGAACCCAAAAACTAATTTGAAGGGATATAAGCACACCTCTGTTGACTGCAACATTATTTATAATTGCCAAGATATGGAAGCAGCCCAAGTGTTCATCAATGGTTGACTGGATAAAACCACTATGGCACATTTCCATAATGGAATACTACTTGGCTGTTAAAAAAAAAGCAAAAAAAAATGTTACCCTTTGCTACAGTATGGGTGAACTTGGAGAAAATTATGCTAAGTGAAATAAGCCAGTCAGAGAAAGACAAGTACCATATGATTTCATTCATGTGTGGAATCTAATGAACAACCTGAACTAACAAGCAAAACAGAGACAGACTCATATATGGAGAACAGGATGACAGCTAAACATGGGGAGGGAAGTTAGGGGGTGGAGTGATTGAGCAAAAAGGAAAAAGGACTCATAGACATGGAAAACAGTGTGGTGATTGCTTGGGTGGCAAGGGAGGTATAAGGGGACTAAGTGGTAATGGAAAAAATTAAAATTAAATGAAGTGCTTATCTGGGAAGCAATTTATCTGCCCTTCCATTCTAAATGATAGCTTTGCTCGATAGAGTAATCTTGAATGTATGTCCTTGCTTTTCATGACTTTGAGTACTTTTCAGACCCTTCTTGCCTACAAGATTTCTTTTCAGAAATCAGCTGACAGTCTTATGGGAACTCCTTTGTAGGTAACTCCTTCTTTCCCTCTTGCTGCTTTGAAGATTGTCTCTTTGTCTTTAATCTTGGGTACCTTAATGATGATGTGCCTTGGTGTGTTTGTCTTTGGGTCCAACTTCTTTGGGACTCTCTGGGCTTCCCGAACTTCCTAGAAGTCTATTCCCTTTGCCAGATGGGGGGAAATTGACTTTGAATACTTATTTTCATGACTTTGAAGACATTTCCAGCCCCTTCTCACCTGCAAGGTTTCTTTTGAGAAATCAGCTGATAGCCTTACGGGAAGTCCTTTGTAGGTAACTGTCTCCTTTTCTCTTGTTGCTTTTAAGGTTCTCTCCTTCTCTTTAATTTGGGCAATGAATTATGATATGCCTGGGAGTGTGCTTCCTTGGGTTCAACGTTTCTGGGACTCTCTGAGCTTCCAGGACTCCCTGGAAGTCTACATCTTTCACCAGATTGGGGAAGTTCTCCTTCATTATTTTTTCAAATAAGTTTTCAGTTTCTTGCTCTTTCGCTTTCCTGCTGGCACCCCTATGATTTGCATTTTGGAACATTCAAAGCTGTCCCAGAGGATGATAAGGCTCCCTTCATTTTTTCTGAATTCTTGTTTCTTCATTCTGTTCTGGTTGAATGTTTACTTCTTCCTTCTCTAAACTGTTTATCTGAGTCCTGGTTTCCTTCCCATCACTGTTGGTTCCCTGTACATCTTCCTTTATTTCACTTTGCATAGCCTTCACTTCTTCCTCTATTTTCTGACCATACTCAACAATTTTTGTGAGCATCCTGATTACCAGTGTTTTGAACTCTGCAGCTGATAGGTTGCCTGTCCTTTATTGTTCATTTCTATTTTTGAAGCTTTGATCTGTTCTTTCATTTCGGCCATATTTCTTCATCTCGGTGCACCTGTTATATAGTAGAGGGCAGAGCCTTATGCATTTGACAGGGCCAGGAAACCTATGCCATTGCATTGTGGTGCTGCCTGTGGAGGAAGGGTCAGCCAGGGAACAGTACCACTTGCTCGGCTCTCAGCTGGCTTTCAGTCATTTCCCCTGCTACCCACAAGTAAATTTGGCTCTTCTGGTGCTAGATCTTCTGGTGGGTGGGTTTGTGTGCGTTCTAGGATGCTATGGGTCTCTGTAACAAACTTTTTTTTGAAGCTGGGCATTTCTCCCACTACCACAACCCCCACAGGTTTTTACAGACAGAGGTTTGGTGGTTTTATTTCCCTGCTCTAGAACCCTGGGTTGCTTGGTTTGTCTCACTCCCCAGTTGGTACTTCCATTTTATTCACCTGCAAATGTAGGAATGCTCTTTCTGCAATTCTTTCCCTCACCCCCCGCTAGTCCTCCAGCCACCACCTTACCATGAGTCCTCTCTGCCCCAGCTGCCTGTCTCTGCTCCTCCTATCAGTCTGGATAAATGTTTCTTTTTTAACTACTCAGGTTTGGAGTTCTATGCAGTTCAATTTTCTGGCAGTTCTGGTTATTTTTTGTTTTCAGATTTGTTGCTGTCTTTTTGGTTGTGTGAGGAGTCAAAGTGTATGTACCTTCACCTCCATCTTGCCTGGAAATCCTAATCTTTAAATTTTATTTGTATAAATTTTATTCAGAGAACTAATTGTGTTGGTAATAGCTTTAATGGGCCACTTTTTTTTTTTGCAGTAGATTTTTCAACCTCTTGAAATAATGGAGTTGGAAAAACAAATGCAAATATGTTTGCATCCATAGTTTAGTTTTTGGAATATTATAATTGCTAAGTAACCTCTCTGTCAACCGCAAAACAAAAATGATGTTTAGATCCTTTTTGTCAAATAATCTGCTATAAATTGGGAGCATATCAATCTGGATAGGCATAGCCACTGGGAGAACTGACTTTTCTGTCCCTGTTCTACATTAAATCTTCCCAAGAGAAGAAATCACTGAGCCAATAAATCAGAGCAGGAAAAAGGCAAATGTAGCTTAATGTCTGCAAAAATTATCCTGCTTTGTTTCAGATCTCCTTACAAATCAAACCTCTGACCTGTTTCCTGCAATGCGCTGCCTTTGTGAATGGAACATCAGTCCTGGGCTGGTGGTATTTAAGCAAGTAGCAACTTCTCTGATTGTTAGTTCTCCCAATTGTAAAAAGTGGGGCTGACAATAGCACCTACCACCCTCAGCTATTGTGAGATAAATGAAGTGATGAATGCACAGCAATGAGCACTGCACTGAAGAAGTAAGTGCACACAAGTTTTTCAATATAGCAGATAGCAGAGAAACAAGGGCTCCAGCCAGTGACAGTCAGGGAATTGAAACGAGGAGTATGTCATTCATCCCTTCAGTCATAAACAAATGTACATTAAACAAATAATGTGAGCCTTGGCTGGTGTGGTTCAGTGGATTGAGCACTGGCCTGTGAACTAAAGAGTCACTGGCTCGATTGCCAGTCAGGGCACATGCCTGGGTTGTGACCCAAGTTGTACCCCCAGTAGGGGGTGCATGAGAAGCAACCACACATTGATGTTTCTCTCCTCTTTCTCCTTCCTTTTCCCTCTCTCTAAAAAATAAATAAATAAAATACAAAAAAACAAATAACGTGTATGTTAAAGAAATACATTCCATCAAAAAGCAAATATGCAAAGACACTGTCATGCTGCTATCTTCCACATAGTTCCCACCTAGCAAATGTACATTAAGTGAATGATTAACCATGGATCAATTCTTTTCTTAAATGCTTTAATCCCTATGTTTTCCAAAACTCTGAAAGAACCAGCTACAACAGCCCATCATTGGAAAAATGACATGGTGGCCTTTACCTTGGAATGAAACTGAAAGTTTGAAATTATTTTATGTTCTGCTAAACAACTAAAAAACATAGTCAAAATCATTTTTTTACAGAAAGAAGGATGTTCAAATATGCAGAAATGAGTTAGGTAACAAGATCAAGTAGAAGGTTTAATGCTTTTTGATTCAGACAAACTGACTTACTTTGGGGACAATTGGACTTTCAGATTCTTGTACTTTAAAAAGAAAATCAACATCTAGTAGCCTTCCTGTCAAAATGACCAAGTAGGTAAAACGGTACTTGCATCCTTCCACAACCACATCAAAATTACAACTAAATTACAGAACAAACATCACTCAGAATTGGCTGAGGTCTAGCTGAACAAAAGTCCTGTAACTAAGGATATGCAGAAGAAGCCATATCGAGACTGATAGCAACTATGGAGATGCAATACAGGCTGGTCCTACCACCCACTTGTGGCGTTTAGAAACAGGAGGGATCTCTTAGCTGCACAGGCCTCCCCTGAAGAGCGAGGGATCCCAGACCCACACCAGGCCCTTCAGCTCAAGGTTCCAGTGCCAGGAAGAGAAACCCCCAAAACTTTTGGCTTTGAAAACCATTGAGGATTGTGGCTGAGTGAGACAGAGGGCTACTAGAGTCCCAAACAGTTCATCTTAAAGGGCCCACTCAGGGACTTACTCAGACATAGTTGCTCTGAACTCCACAGCTGGTGCAGCAGCTTGAAAGCTCCAGGGACACATGGGGAGAAACTGAATTGTCTGGCTTCAGGTCTAGGGCTTGAGGGGCAGCTTTCTCCCAGACGGTAGTGCTGGCATAAGCAATTGATTTTTTGCTGATCCCTCCCACAACAGAACAGGCAGACTGCTGCCGTATCTGAGTCTCCATAAACTTTACAGTATTTGTTCACTATGTGATTCCTTGAGACCCTTACCCCACCCCCAACTTGCATGTCTACCAGTGATTTTTTTCATATAAACAGCCTGTCTTGGCTCATGCTTTGGACTTTCCTAAAATATCTCAAAAGTTCACAAACACAAACAAGCGGCATCTGGCCTTGGTGTGCCCTATACCTTTTGCTAGATGGCCCCAAGCTTTGGTTTGAAACTTGGCCTTTCTTGGGCACCTCCAAGCCTAACATAAGTAACAGCCATCTGTAGATTATTCTTTAGCTCATGTCCAGCAGAGCACAGGCAGTGGCTCACCTTGACCTACATATTTTAGGAGGCCTCCCAGCCAGCACACTCACTAGAAAAACTTCAGACTATGTCCAATGACTACCAACCACCTTCACGAGCAACGTATACACATACACACAAGGGGTAGGCGCATCAGGCACCAGAGTCCTGCTGAAGCAAGCCCTGCTGTGTGGTGTTGGCCCTTCATGACAGATCTTCCACTGTGATCATGGCCAGTGCTTGCAGCTAATTGTTCTGTTTGTAAACTCCTTCCATTAATGTGCCAACAGCAACCAAAGCTCAACTACAATAGGTGGGTTCACATAGCCCACACAAAAGGTGCACCTGGAGTGCCCAGCTTGGGTGACCTAGGAAAATGTGCCACTGGGCCTGGGAGAATGCATAGTACATAAGGCCAGTCTACCAAAACCAGAAGATGTAGTGCTCTACCTAATACATAGAAACAAAACACAGGGAGGCAGCCAAAATGAGGAGATACAGAAACTTGTCCCAATTGTAAGAACCAAACAAAACTTCAGTAAAAGAATTAAACAAAATGGAGCCAACCAATGTACCTTATAACAATGGTTATAAGGATACTCCATAAACTTATGGTAAGAATAGATGAACTTAGAGAGGACTTCAACAAAGAGACAGGAAACATAAAATGAAGATTAAAAAGACATTAAAAAAGAACAAGTCAGAAATGAAGAATATACTAACTGAAATGAGAAACACATTGCAGGGAATCATCAGTACCATAGACAGCCCTGACTGGTATGTCTCCCTATTCGTTGGGCATCATCCAGCAAAATGAAAATTACCAGTTCAATTCCTGGTCAGGGCACATGTCTAGGTTGCAGGCAAGTCCCAGTTAAGGCATGTGCAAAAGACAACTGATCAATGTTTGTCTCTCACATTGATATTTCTCTCCCTCTCTTCTTCTTCCCTTCCCCTCTCTTTAAAAATAAATAAATAAAATCTTTAAAAAAACAATAGAGCAGACAAAGCAAATAACAAATCAGCCATTTGGAAGATAAGGAGGCAGAAAACACCCATTCTGAAAAACAAAAAGCAAGAAGAATCTGAAAAAATGAAGATAATTAAGGAGTTTCTGGGACAATGTCAAGCATACCAACATTTGCATAATGGGGCTAACAGAAAGAGAAAAGAGAGCTTAGCGTTGAAAACCTAGTTGAAAATATAACAGAAAACTTCCCTAACTTGGTGCAAGGAATAGACATACTCATATTCCATGGTGCAAGGAATAGAGTCCAGAAAGTGTAGAGAGTCCAAAACAAGATGAACCCAAGAGGCCCACACCAAGACACATTATAATTAAAATGCCTAAGATTAAAGACAAATACAGAATCTTAAAAGCTACAAGAGAAAATCAGTTTGCTCTCTCTAAGGGATCTCCCATAAGACTGTGGGCTGATTTCTCAGCAGAACGTCTCAAGCCAGAGGGGATTTGCAAGAAATGTTCAAAGCAATAGAAAGCAAGGACATATAACTAAGATTACCAAGCAAGGCTATCATTTAGAATCAGAGGACAAAGAGTTTCTCAGAAAAGGAAAAGCCAATGACATTTATCACCACCAAATCTGCATCACATGAAATGTTAAAAGGTTTTCTTTGAGAAAAAGAAAAAAACAGATGAAAGTATGTTGGGGACTGTCCTGCCTGGTCTCAGGAATTTGTAACCCCCCATGACGTAGGCTGAGTGAGAGACCTCCGTACCAGGAGCCACTAAGGAGACAAAACTTATTCCCCTGGCATGAACGCTGCCTGTTCTGTGCTTGGCCTCCTAGGCTTGATCGGTTAGCCAATGACAGGTAAGGTTTCCCATGGAGGGAATAGCCTAAGACAGGCATGATCACGAGAAGGCCTCTGGGAAGAGACTTGGGGGCTGTGGAAATGAAGGGGTGATTGACATCCACTGCTGCCCCCTCGGCTTTGTCGAAGCCCGAGTCCTTGTTCTTAGTTGTAAGAATTCCAAGTCTCCTGGCTGCCTTTGTCTCCTCTGCCCAACTCAGGCCTGCAGAAATAGCAGGGGCAGTGCAGTCCAGACCAGAGATGGCGGACCCCGGGGGTAATCAGGCCTAGGACATAGAATATGCAAGATCCTGTGAGATCCGTTTGCTGGAGGATGATTAGATTAGAATTTGAAGGCACAGACAGGAAACCAAAACTAGTCCTTTGAGCCCTGTAGTCCTTTCAAATGATAAAACTCCAAACTTTGCCCAGAATCACAGCGGGAGTTCTGTCAGAACCTTTGAAAGTTACCTATTCCTTTTGATCTTTTCTGCCAGACTGTGAATCCACAAACTGAGTCTGTATTCTTAATAAAAACCTACTGAGATGAGGACTCGAGGCGCTCTCCACTAGAGAGAGTGGCCGTTCCGTCCCCCATTTCCCGACAGGACCTAGTTGACTCTGTGTATGTTTTTCTCGTGTTTCGACAAACATCCGCAGCAGGGATGGATACTGCTGGCCGGTATCCACCACAAAAATATGACGCAGACACTGGCCTGCAGTGTCCGAGGCATGATGGATGAAATATGAGACATTCACACAGACTACTGAGTCCTGTGGAGGAAAAGGGATGGCACAGCTACCCTCTCAAGGGGAGGGTGCCTCAGAGAAGCCTGGCCACTCTCTCTAGGGGAGAGCACCCCAATCCTTCCCTTCACAGGGTTTCTATTGGCTTCTAAATTGCACAGGAATACAGGTAAAGTTCATTAATCATTGCCAGGCAGTAACAAATAGATAATGTTTAAAGAACTGAAAGGTCTCACACTGAGTCAGGGTTTATCACCTAAAAAGTTACAAAACTTAAGGGACTAAACTCATTTCCTGCCTGGGACTTTATAATCTAATTAAGAGCATCCTCAGCAAAGCAGGTTTCACAGGATTTTACATATCCTTTCTCAGGCCTAATCACCCTGGGAAGACCACGTTCCCAGCACAGGGTTGTACCGCCCCTTGTCATTGTTACAGGCCCGAGTCAGACAGAGGAGACAAGTCAGCCAAGAGACTTGAGACTTCTCACAGGCAGAATGAGGACTCAGGCTTTTTCAAAGCCGAGGGGTGAGGGTCGATCACTCCCTTTTTTCATAGCCCCCCCCCCAAATCCTTCCCTGGAGCCTCCACATGATCATGCCTGTCTTAGATGGTTCCCCCTTGGAGAATATTACCTGTCATTGGCTAACTGATCAAGCACTGGGAGCCAGGCAAGGGGCAGAAGCAGAGCTCCTGCCAGGGAGATAAGCTTGTCTCCTTAGTGGCTTCTGGTCCAGAGGTCTCTTACTCAGCCTTAGCCATGGGAAATTACAGGTCCTGAAACCAAGCAGGGTGGTTCCCAACAAAAAATATGAATAATAAAATCGCAATAAATACGTATCTATCAACAATTAGTTTAAATAAAAAATGGATTAAATGCTCTAATCAAAAGACAAATGGTGACCGAAGGGACAACAAAACCTTCACATATGGTGTCTACAAGATACTCACTTCTGATTGAAAGACACATGCAAAATGAAAGAAAAGGGAGGAAAATAATATCTCATGAAAATGGAAACAAAAGGAAAGCTGGAGTAGCAATACTTACACAAAATAGACTTTAAAACAAAGGTTCTAACAAGAGACAAAGCAGCACCCAATGATTCCACTTCTGAATGTTTATCCTCAGAAACTCAAAATGGTAATTTGAAAAAACATATGCATATATATGTTCAGTGCTGCATATTTTACAACAGCCAAGATGTGGAAGCAAACTAAGTGTTCATCAATAGATGAATGCATAAAGAATGAGTGGTGCCTGTACACAATGGAATATGACTTAGTCATAAAAAATAATGAAATCTTACTATCTGCAACAACATGGATGGACTTAGTAGTTATTGTGCTGAGTGAAGTAAATCTTGTAGAAAAGACAAATGTCACTACTATGTGGAATCTAAAACACAAAACAAACTAGCAAGCAAAACAAGAAACAGACTCATAGATACAGAAAACATTTTGATGGTTGCTAGTTGGGAGGGGGACAGGGGCTAGGTGAAGAAGGTGTAGGATTAGGAATTAGAAATTGGTAGTGACAGAAAAGTCATGGGGATGTAAAGTACAGCATAGATTATATAGTCAATAACTTATAATAACTATGTATGGTGTCATACAATACTAGATTTATTGGGGTAATCAATTCATAAGTTATATAAATGTCTAATGATTTGGTTGTACAACTGAAATGTGACATTGTAATATTAATGTAATATTGTACAGAAACTGTAATTGAAAAAATAAAAAAGTTATTTAAAAAATAAGTAACCCACACCTGGGACCCAAGGAAGTGGAAATAGTAAGAGCTGGCAGGAATACATTACTTTCAGAAATAGTTTCTTGCTTAATATTCCTGGCCACTCTGATATGAGGGGCAACATAAGATTTTTTTCACAGATAAGGCCACAGAGATACAGAGAGCTCCCAGAGTGAGCCAAACATGAAAGCATCTGGTCACAGCTTGGCTTTTGGCAGTCCTTGTAAAGAGACTGGTATGAGTATCATAAAAATTTATAAACAAAATCCTCATATAAAATGAACTCAGGAGGCCAGAAGAGGGAGCTCTATGCAGTACATGGATTCTGGAGCCCAACAGGAAGAACTCTGTGTTTCTAATGGCTCTCTTGACTTCCTCTTCTCCTCTTTGAAAAAGTTTCCTTCATTTCCAGGACTTGTGTGTGGTTCACCATTAGACCACATGTCCAAAATTGTGATTCTCTGTTGTTACTGAATGAACTAATTTTGCTGGAGAAATACCTGGCTTCCTATTTGTTTAAGGTCAACAGTACTGTTTCACATTTGTGCTAGTCCTTTCTGGCCAGAATTTACTCAGAACTGGTTGCATGGCATGAGGGAGCTGCCAGAAAAAAAAGAGTATGTAGGGAAGGAGAGAGTGAAGATCAGATGACCAGCTGGTCTTAAATGGTGTAAGCTGAGAAACCAGAACAAAATCCGATGTCTGGAATAGGGGCTACATCATGTAAGTCAGAGAGACCCAGCTGAGGAAGCACAAAGGGTACTGATATCTAGGCCCAGAAGAGGAAGTCATGGTCAGGGTGTAAATTAAGGGCCAGTGCAGAAAGTTAGGGTGTTGTGATAAAGGTAGACCCCGATCTCCCGCATTCCAGGGTGGAATAAACACATGGAACTCACATGTTCAAAGTCCTGTCATTAGCCCATATTTTAAATTCCAGATGGAAATTCCTAGGTCAATTCTGTTTATTTTGGGGGCTCAGAATACATTGTTCTTCCCCTGCCCCACCCCAGTATGGATACTTCCTATAAAGGACTTGGTATTTTTTTTTAATTTTTTAAATTTTTATTTTTTTGAAGTTCAGATTTTTATTGACTGTGTTACAAAAGAGGGCTAGTCAAATAGTCCAAAGCCCATTCATCATCAGACTCCTCAGATTCTTCTTTCTTTGCTTCCACTTTCTTTTCTTCGGCAGGAACAACAGCAGTTGAGGGGGCAGGACCTCCTGCTGGTGCAGGACTAGCTGCTGGGGCAGGTCCGCCAGCCTCTACATTGCAGATGAAGCTTCCAATGTTAACATTGGCCAGAGCCTTTGCAAAGAGGCCTGGCCAGAAAGGTTCAACATTTACACCAGCTGCTTTAATAAGGGCATTGATCTTATCCTCCGTCACTGTCACCTCATCGTCGTACAGGATAAGGACCGAGTAGATGCAGGCGAGCTCTGAGACGGAGGCCATGGTGTAGGTGAAAGCTGGGAAAGCGCTGCCTGGAGTGGTGCTAGTCACCAGATGAAGTGAGGACCTCACCCCAACGCAGCCTTAGCTTCCTCGGAAGAACCGAGCACCTTAGCGGTACCTGGGGAAAGGGCAGGACTTGGTATTTTTAAAAGAAACTTAGACTCTACCCAGGGTCTGACTCAAACATTTTAATGAGACTAATGGTGTTCAGTGGATTTAATTGACACTACGGTCTCTGAGGGGTTACCAGTAACTTCTCTGAAGTGTTGACAGGTCCTTTCTCTTCTTGTTCTGCCTAACAAACTACTGATTCTACCTTGAAACCTATTTCACATCTGATCTTTCTTCTCAAGTCTTGCTTATGCCATGGTTACAGGTCAGACCTTCAAGCTAGTCACTCTGCCACCAAAAAATCTTTCACTCTTGCTCATTATGGAATGCCTGGCTCATGAGGAGTTAGACACCTATCCTTCTTTCATTTTAGTCTTCCACTGCTCGTCTGTCATCACTCCTCATCTACACTGAACTTGTCACCATTCCCTAAAACACCATGCCTTCATGCCCTGTGCCTTTGCTTTTTCTTCCTTTCTTAGACTAATTATTGGCAAGAGAACAAGAATCCAGATCAGAGCCCTGCTAATCAGAAACAATTCCAAATTCTGACCAGCCTTCTCTTCACTGCCACTCCAAGATTTGGACCTAAAGAGGAAGGATTTATTGATTTATCTTTCTCTTGGTTACAGTTCCAAAAGGACCAGGAGCTACAACAGCTTCAGAAAATGGTATAAAAATTCCTTGTGCCTTTTCTCCCTGGCTATGTGCAGTAAAGTCAGACTTGACCCTGAGAACACGAAGGTGTTCCTGGGAAGATCAGGTGAGAGCTAAACCGGAATCACGAATCCCCTAATCCCTGGCAGGAGCAGCTCTTCTCTCATGGGTACATGCCCTTGCGTTGTGAAATTCTAGAACAGACGTAGTTCTGCCATAATTACCTGAACCCTCTACCAATCACCCTCCCAGCCCACAAACCAGCCTAAGGCCACTAATATTTATATATACTGAATGTTTAAACACCTTTGTGGCCCAATTCCTTTTTTCGTTTTTTTTCTTTCTAACTTCCTTCCTTCCTTCCTTCCTTTCTCCTTTCCTTCCTTCCTTCCTTCCTTCCTTGCTGACTTCCTTCCTTCCTCCCCTATCCCATTCATTCATTCATTTATTTTTCTTTCTCTCTTTCTCTCTCCTTCCTTCCTTCCTTCCTTTCCTCCTTCCTTCATTACCTCCTTTCTTCCTTTTTCCTTCCTTCTTTTCTTTCCTTCTTTCTTCCTTCCTCTTTTAACCACATTGAGGTGATCTGTAATGTACATCTCCCCAGATCAAAAAGACAATTTCCTGACCTGGGTTTGGCACCTATCCTGGGTCATGGGAGGACTAAGCCCCCCCACTGATTGGAGGGAAACAATAAGCTTCTGTATTTTTTCTGGCATTGAGGATAGAGTCTATATTTCTGGCTGGTTGACCATCCTAGTCCTATGGGTGTTCTGCTGCTGGGTCACTGAGTCTGCCTTCCTGAGCCCACAGTGACTGGGAGGCATGTGGGAGGCCCCTTGAAAAAAATTGCTAGCTGACAACCTAGGAAAGAGATGGCAGCCCATGACCTGGACCATGGCTGTCCCCTCTGGGAGGCTGAGTGCCTTGTTTGGACCCCTCTAGTTTCCTGCAATGCCCTTCCTTTTTTTTCAGTCTCAAAATCTTATGGTCTCTACTAAAAAGGAGAAATTTCTGAGATGCCCTAAATTAATTACAGCAACCCAGAGTATGAAATGATAAGACAAGAGATGTTAATCTGTTAACAACTACAGAGCAGAACTAAAAAAGAATGCCTATGTTCCTCAGGGTATGTTGAAACTTTGAATTAAAATCCAAGTGGCTGTTTCTTTGATTACCTAAGGAGAATGGCTAGATGCCACTGACCTCTGGGAACCTATGCTTCTTGCTTACTTACTCATGAACTTTCCAGACTATTGTCCATACCATCTAGAGGAACAAACATTTCTTCCTTAGGAACTCTGCACCTATCCCAGAACTAGCTAAGCTTCACCTTCTCCCACCCACATTATCTGTAACCAATGTAAATCCTTTCAAAACAACACAAATCTTTCTTCCCCTTACTTGATATGTAAAAAAAGCCTGTCAACTCCAATGACTAACAAGCTGTCTTATCTACCCAAAGCTGCTGCTGCTGCTGCTGCTGCTGCTGCTGCTGCTGCTGCTGCTGCTGCTGCTGCTGGTTTAGACTCATGCCCCAGGACCTGGTTCTTTTCTGGCTACCACATGGCTCAAGAAACCATTTCATTAACAACAGCCTTTTGCCTTGTAGGTATTTCTTTTATAGCTTCCCAAAAGAGGATATGAGAAGAGGTACCCTGTCAGCAGCTTGAATCCATACTACATTGGTTATTGCCGAGGGAAAGCAGAGCCATGGTAGAAACAAGTTCTGTTCTCCTCCCATCTCCAAGTCAAGAGCAATGGTCATTCCCCTGGACAACAGGACAAACTGCCACTAGCTGGCATGGGCAGTGACAGCTTCAATGGCTCTTGGACATCCCAGAATATCACTCAAGTGGGCTCTGGCCTGGGGATTAGGACTTCGACATGAAATGGAGACATTCTGTGGAAGGAAATGGAGATTAGGCTTGCACTCACAGAGGCAAACCCTCCCATCTAGTCTGTGATCTTACCAGCAATGCTCAGCCAACATTTCATGAATGAAATGAATAATAAAGTCCCAGATGGCCCTTCCTTAGGAGCCCCAGTACTGGTCACTTGGTTTTTCTCTTATCTTCACACATTTGCTACCTGGAGTTAGAGTGTACCTGTCCCTCAGGTCTAGCTCAATCCCAGGATGGAGAAGACTCCCCCTTCATCCATTGAGAAACAATGTTTCCTGGTCTGCCTAAACGTAGTTACCACCATAACTTATTCCCAAAATTCAAAAATATTTCAGGCCATTATGAGAGAACCTGTGTAATTATATAATCAAAGTTTCTGAGAATATAGTCCTCAATTTATAAATATTTGCTTTACAGTCTCAACATGCTATATTGCCTCTGTTCTGGAAAGTGGGGAATTCTAAACAGGTGTCTGGAGAGACAGAGGGGAAAAACTAGTTTTGTCAGCAGAGGCCCTCTGGGGCAGCAGAGTTGGTCAATGTCCCTCTCCCACCACAGGACAAATGCGAGAAACTCATTAGCCAGCACTCCCATCTGGAGACCTTTGAACATGTCTCCTTGATGAACCTGGACACCATCGTGAAGTGCGCCTTCAGCCAGTAAGGTAGCATCCAGACAGACAAGTCTCTGATGATCCTTGAGCTGCAGGGTTTTTGTTTCTATCAATTGATATGCACTCAGTGGAGAGGCAGTTCAGGCAGCTGGGTTGCTCACCAGCTCAAAAAAGCAAGAGTATTTGAGAGCTGCAGACCATGGACAAATTCCAGTTCAGACCAAATCTTGTCTCAGGCACAGATCCCTTATCCCTGGGACAGGGAGAAGCCTGATTTCTCATATCACTTGTAAAGGACTGAGGATCTCAAGGATTGTAAGACAGAAGCGATGAATCCTTCAGTGCCACCTGTCCCTCAGAAAGGGTTGTAAGAAGTTAAGAAAATTCCTGGGCAAGAAGTATGGGGAAACTGAGACTAGAAAATTACCTTAGGCCAAATATTTTGAGCCACTTGTAGCCAGCTGGTGAATCCAAGATCTTATCTCTTCTAACTAAGGACACGTCAAAGCAAATGTTTTATACTTCTCCTTAACCAGAGAATACTTAGCTTAAATCACCTTGGCCTGGGAACTTCCTCAATATTTCTCCTTACATTGGCAAGATACACTGGCTGGCCCTGGCCATAAACCACAGGTGTGCAGGAAAGACAGGAATGCTAATACAAAGGGAGGATTAACACCTGAACAAAGGGAACAAGCCTGACAGTTAGCTGCGGCACTCCCTTTTCAGTTCCCCTTCCCCTCACTTCCAAATGAAAGGGGATGTCCCCACTCTTCCTAGAAATTTCCCCTTCCCAAATGCCCACATTTCCCTCTATTTCAGAGGAAGTTTCCCTCTATAAACTTCCTTGTGAAATCTTAAGGCAAGATGGATGTTAGGGTTTTACCCACCACCTTCTCAGATGCCAGCCTCTGATATAAATAAAAGTTCAATTGTAATCCAATTCCTATCTCTTCTTTTTGTCTGACCGCTTACAGGCAGCATGAGTTCCGCACTCAGTGGCCCTCCTATTTCATCCCTGCTGTTTGTGGAAACTCTTGCCTAGAGCCCCACTCCACCTCCAGGACAGAGGCCTCCCAATCCTCCAGTCTCTTCTGTACCTTCTCTTCAGGAACTTTCAGTCCTATATTCAGGCCATGGGGAACCTGAACAATCTGTTTTGTTGCAGGGCCAGAAATGTCTTCTATCAGAACAACATTTCAGGTTCACCCTTGATGGCCCCTGGAGCCACTGGGTCTGCCAGCTGGCCCATCAGCAGAAGTACCAAGACAAGGTCCAGAGCCTCCTGGGGGATGGTGCCTCCATTACCTTGTGAGAACTCAGGAGATGGGAGAGCCCTGCCCACTCAGCTGGACAAAAGGCCCGAGTCTGCCTGGGCCTTGCCTGCCCTCAGTTTGGGCTGCACCCTTTCGAGGATCACCTGGATCAAGGAGGCACTGTGACTCTGTCTGCCTGCACTAGGTGTCAGCAGGGCTTAGCAAGCCTACCACCATCCCTGATGGACACTCCTTACCCAGAGGTCTGAACTCCACCACACTCACTAACCTGAGCACTGTGCAAAAACACATGGCAGGTCAGACCCACATCTCTGGTCCTGTTTCTTTGTCATGAAGTGGATGCCTACATTTTAGTTTGTAGTTTGGATGAAGAATATAAAATGCTTGGCACAGAACTTGACCCTAGTAAAAGCTCAATAAACAAATGCTGATCCTTTGCATGTGGCCTTATAATTTAGTCCTAAAATTCTAATACCCTGAGATGTGAGGCCTGCAGAGATAATCAGACAGGGGGCAGGGGTAGATGTGTTTTTATTCTTCTGGGTTCTAGGCAAGTGAGGAAGATCAAGAAATCCACTAGATGATTCATTCAACATTTTGATGAATATTTATTAGCTCCCATGCCATTGGGGTATTGTGGAAAATAAGTGAGATTACAAATGCAAAGTGGTAACTATTATTACTGCCACTATTAATGAAAAAAATTGCAGGGCATTTGACTAGCGGAAAACATGAACACAAGATTGTTGATTCAGTTTTCCCCAAGGAACTTAACACTTTTTTTGTGTGGGGGTGTGTTGAATGGAGGGGGTTAAGTTTGACCTGCCTTGGGAGCACAGAGAAGTCTAACTTCTTCTTACGTTGGAGATTCAGGGCCCTCACAAACTTGAATTCAGAAAACCACTTCTCAGATTTATCTTACAAAACATTCAGGCAAGTTTCCAAAGATACTTGTTAAGCAACAAATTATAAAGTGACTTGGTAAAACCTTCTCCAGTTCAGGTCTTTCTCATGAGTTTCCATTGGCTCCTGGATGTCTGTTCTGCTGTGGCCCAGCAGGCACTTCCTATTCAAAGTGCGCAAAATGGAACTCTGCACTGAGCCCCCGATCCCAGTCCATTTCTCTCTCTTAGATGTGCAGCAGTGACACATGATTTCACCCCTGCTCTTTCAAAGTGCCATGATTTTGCTGCCAAGAAGCTCATGAGAAAAAGCAGGGGCCACTTCCATGACTTTCTTTTAGGTCTCATCTTATATGTCACCTTCTTTAGGAGCATTTTCTAGATAATGCTCCTAAACTCTAGATAACCCAACTCAAAGTAAGTCACTCTCAATGACTGTCTAGCTCAGCCCACTCAACTTGTAACTGTCCGTGACCCATCTTCCACTTTAGAATAGGAGCTCCATGAGGGCAGGGACTATGACTATTGATCCTCTGAATCTTTAATGCTTATCTAAGTATCTGAAATGTAGTAACCACTTAAATATCAGATGAGGGATGAATCTGAAAATTATGAGGAATCCCCATTTGCAGAGTTGTTAGCACCAGGAAAACATGTAAAATTATCTTGATGATATTCAAATGGAGGATTGCTAGCTAAGACTCAAAATCCAGGCACCTAGAGAAAAGTTTATATATCTCTTACTTCATGAAACTTTAGACCTTTTATATGGTAACTGACACCATAAGTACCATTTTCAAAAAAAAAGAATGGGGGAAAATTACAAACGAAAAGTTACAATCAAGGATTATTATCCATAATATTTAAAGAACACATACGAATCAGTAGGAAAAAGCCAACTCCACAGAAAAAGAAACAAGATGAGGTACAAATGATAGAGAAAAAAACAAAAACAAACACAAATGGCCAAAAAAGCATGTTTTTAAAACTACAAATGAAGGAAATATCCAATAATAAGGAAAGGGTTAAATAAATTACAATACATGTGTACTACAAAAATACCATGAGCCAGATTTAAGAATGAGATGTATTTTTTATTAAGTGAAAAAAAGCAAGAACAGCATGGATATGATCCCATCTATAAGAATGAATACATGCATATGTACATACATACATACATATGTAAATATGAAATGTACAGAAAAAGTCTAAAAGAATGCACATCAAACTATTCTGTTTTCAGAAAAAGCGGTATGATTGATCAGGGCAGGGACAGTTGTGGTGTGTAAAATGGGATTCTACATTTAAAATGTAGAGTAAAAATTTTTTACCCTACAAGCTTATTTTAGTGTTAGAAATTATTTATAGTGAGAATACATTCACCTATTACTGTGTAATTCTGAAAAACAACAGAACGTGTCCGAAAGTCCCAGGCAGAATTCCTGGTATGTAGCATTAATAGTAGCCCAAATCAAGTAGAATAGACCTGAAAATCTTCCAAAGTCATACAGAAACAGATCTAAGAATGTCTCTTAATACTATGCAGCTTCACAGAGACCTGCATCCCACCAATCCATAGGCCTCTTACACCACTTTGATTCCACTAATGTTCTTATAGCATTAGTCATAATTTAAAGTAAAATATACATAATCATTGTACCCTGGGCTCTAATATTAGGAAATTTTTTTCAGGTACAAATGGATCCCATTCTTGGTTTTCAGGAGAATCTGAACTGAGGGGGAAGGAGGCCTGGTGGGGGTCCGGAGCCACCTTGAAGCGGAGCAGAATCAAGGCAATGGCCACCTTTAACTCAATCATGGCGAAGTGCTGCCCAATGCAGTTCCTGTGGACACCAAGAGAAAATCCATAAGATCATGGAATAACAAGTCTGATGTTCACAATAAAGGAACATTTTCATTCCAAATGCCATATGGACTTTGGTGCTTTGTGTTTACTTGTTTCCTGTAAGAATGTGACCTGGGAGGCCTCAATGTGACAACCTCCATAAACCAGGTGGTACCTGGACTTGCTCATGGAATTGTTTCTCTTGGGAGGACCTGATGTAAAACATAGTGACTACAATGGTAGCACTGTATTGTATAATTGTAATTTGCTAAGGAGGTAAACTATGATTGTACAATAGTGCATATTTCACACACACACAGACACAAAAATAAATATGTGAGGTGAAGGATGTGATAATTATCTGGATGGGGGAGGAATCTTTCCACAGTGCATATCTATATGAAAACAGTATGATGTACACTTTGAAGGTCTTACAATGTCAACATGTTAATTATACATCAATCAAGCTGAGATTTTAAAAATTTCTATTTTTAGAAAAGAATAAAGGCAGCCCATCTGCATAGGGGGTGGACTCTATTAAGCCTACAAGCAACAGCTTGTATCATGGGAAGGCTTGCTGAGGCGAAGCCATACAGGATATGATAGAGAATGGGGTATGCTTTGTGAGACTGACTGGCCATCTCAGAGGCTCAGCAAGGCACCAAGACCTCTTCATGGTCAGGTGAGAAAAAGGGGTTCCATGGAAGAATGTATAGAGCTGAGGGACTAAAGGAAAAATACTGTGTCCAAGTAAATATTTTTGTGTAATTTTTAACAGTTTTGAGTTGTCCTCACCTTGGTCCAGCTGAGAATGGCAAGAAGGAGTGGGTGTGTCTCTTACTATAATTCTCTGGAGAGAACCTCGAGGGGTCAAAAACCTGAAATAAGAGGGCACCCCCAGCACCATTAACAACATTCAAAGAAATTCAAAGAAAATATGCTGTGAACCACAGGTATAATTTCAAATGTCCAAGCAGTCACAGTTTTGAAGGGGAAAATGAACTAATAATAGAATTTATTTAATATAAAATATTATCATTCTAACATCTACTTAATATAAAGAATTATTAAAGAAATATTTCATATTTTTTCATGCATGTTCAAACTCCAGTGTGAATTTTTCTAGCATGTCTCAGTTTGGACTGCCCACATTTAAAGTGTTCAGTAGCCATGTGACTAATGGCGACCACCCTGGACAGTGCAATTCTAGAACTATGACCCTGTCTGGCTTTCCAATTCACTAGCGTGTTACCAAGACTAAGTCAGGGGAAAGCACAAACACTATGTCCAGTCGTATTATTTTTCACTTCAGAGGTAAGAGAGCACCTACTGAGAAGTCAAGTGAAAATGACTATGTGATCAGTTGTTACTGAGCTATGCAGTTCAACTTCCCATTACATGTAACCCAACTTTAACCCCAGCAGTTGTATAAGAGGAAGCATCCACACAGGTTGAGTTTCAAGTTTTTCAGAACATTGAATCAAGGAACTCAGGTATGCTACCCATCTACTTTTTGCCTCTCCAGGTCCTCTCTCCTCCCTGCTCTGGGCTCTAGGAAGCTGACCCATGTGTCATCCTGTTGGGTTAGGGTTAGAAAAGGCATTGATAGGAGGGTGGGAGGAGAGAGCATTTGGGGTAGTTATTCCCTGGGTCCTTCTCTGCCAGGCTGTCTCAGGTTGGCTGCATGCTCTACTGACAGCTACCACTCCTGTCTGATGGCCTTCCCTGGGAGCTCTCTTTCTCCAGGTTTGTAACCCTCTCTCCCACATCTCATCAGGCCTAGCAGTGGTAAGCACTGTGGCAGTTGTTTGCTCCATTTTGCTTTTCCCAAACCCCAACCCATACTTTTATCAATAGTTCCTTCATAAAACTCGCCTCAAATGCCCAACTTGAGGGGATCATTGATTACCTGCCAGATTCGGGATTGTTACCTCCAGCAAAAGGGAGTTTGAGTCACCTGAATTACTGCTGACCATCTACACTCTTGCAGACATCTAGGTAAGTGCTTGCTAGAGCCTGTTAAGTAACTGGCTGTGGCCATTTAGGGCAGCCTGTGTGACATTATGCCAATTTGTTCATTCAAAGCAGAGATAAAGTAGGAATGGGGGAAAGGACAAGTATTCCCTTAGTGGAAAACTTTTACATTTTTGGTTTTTATGTTTATTTTTGTTTGCTGTATCATTTGCCACTTCCATGCCTAGCTAACAGAAAGTGAATTGTATAGCACTAGCTCTCTGAAGTATTTATGTGTAAGACAGTCATACCTTGGGGTTTTCCCAGATGGCAGGGTTGCGGTGAAGACCCCAAATACTGAGCACCACTGTCATTCCTGAGAAGCAAAAAGACAGAATTGATTGCAGAAAGAACAGCAAGAAGTGGGCTATTGTTATACCTAAAGTCTCTTCACTAAGACTTTTCTTCCAGAAGGGAAGGAGCTGGCTCCTGGCAGAGCTGTGTGCTGTAGCTGATGCTAGTAGTGAAGGCCCCATGGAAAGATCAGGCTTGATGGCACCTTAGTTTTCAAAGCAATGACTTAATATGTGATTCTGTGTTAAAGAGCAATTGGTATTGTGTCAAACATGCTTATGTTTTCTGTTAGTTCTGAAAATTGTTTATACTCTAGTCCTTCCTTCCCAATAGGGATATGCTCCAAGACTCCCTAGTGAAACCCTGAACCTGAGGATAGCACTGAACCCCACATTGTACCATGATTATATCTGTACATACATACCTATGATAAAGTTTAATTTACAAGTGAGGCATAGTAAGAGATTAACAACTAACAATAAAATAGGACAATTATAACAATATATTATAATAGATGTTATGTGAATGTGGTTTCTCTCTCCCTCAAAATATCTCCTTGTACTGTACTCACACTTCTTCTTCTTCTGATGTGATATTAAAGATGCCAAACCTATTCCTGAGTTCATATAGCCATATTTTGCTTTCAGGAAATGGCTGAATGTCACTCATTTCAGGGGACACCTTGGAGAAGTCTCCATATAGGCTCATGCTTTCTGGCACACCACATTACCATCAATCAGAACTTGTTTTCTGTTCATGTCTTTTACCCACAAATTTAAAGTCTTGTCCATCTTAACTAGCACTGTTTATGCATTTTGGCCATAACTTTTGCAGTTTGAAGTGCAACGGAAAATCTAGCACAAATTTCTTTTTCCATCTTCACAATTCCACAAATAAAATATTTATGTTAATGGAAGATCATAGCAAATTCAGGTTATGAAACTCTCACATTTTTTCTTAAAAGAAGCACTTTACAGTTTCCTTTGTGCATAACCAAATTGCCAGCATTACTACTCTTGCTTTAGGGCCATTTAGGAAATTAAGAATTTCAGACCCCAGATGATTGCAGGTGAGTGAAGTAGGGAAAATGAAATCATTCATAGAGAGGGACTAAAAGGATTATAAAGCACCCAGTGGAGACAGTTTGGGGACATAAGAACAGAACCGTAACTCCCTCATACATATCCAAGGACAATTTCTGTTGGTGCCGTTCCTATACAGAGGGTGGGGAATTTTTGCAAATATTTATGTAGTTGGGGGATTAAAAGAAAAAAGACAGCAGAGAGAGAATTTAGGATTATTTGGCTACCAGAAGTAATTCTGGTAAATTGATTTTTGATCTGTCAACAACATCCCAGTAAGTAACAGATTGTTGGTGTCTACTACAAGCAACTCTGTGGGCTTGTTTCCAAGGGAAAGAATAAATAGAACACAAAAGAAGATGTGTGAAGCATGTCTCATGTGACATTCTGCCTCTCACTCACTCTGCACGGAAACCTGTGTTGTCCTGGAGAGCCCTCGTCTCTGGGCAGGGGACCTCAGCATGAATTCTAGCTCTGCTCATTGTGCGCTGCCCCCCCCCCAGTGAGATTTTGGCTATTGCAAAAGTATTTGAAAGAGGAAAGGTTATAAAAGTGTTTGCTAAGATCATGTTCCAGGGAAAAAATGAGATAAAATGTTTGAAGACTCTATGTAAAGTATTAAGTGATGCTCATTTATTAGGGTGATATGATGATGATGAAGAAGCCAAAAACTTTCCTTGGGTCTTCTAGATAAATAATGATGTTCATCTCCCATGAAGTCTCACCTGGGTCTCAAACTCAACCAAACAAGCATTGTATTAAAAACAATGTCCCAGAAGGGAAAAACCCTGGGTTTGGATTCTGGGAACACAGGCTCTGGGTATAACTTGCTGCAAATGGTTATGTGCCTTTGGGAAAGTCTCTGCAACCACCATGTGATCAAGGTAATGCCCACTGAGCTCTTACTGAATAGGTGCCCAACCTTAACCAGTGTCTTTAGGATTGTCTTTTGACTTCTCCAAGGGTTGCAAAACCCACTGGTCTTTTACTGTGATTCCTAGGATCCCACCATCTCTAGTAACTGCTTAAGGAAATAATGCAAAGACCTGCAGGCAAGGAGCGTCCATCTGGGAAGCTTATGGGCTTCCTGAGTTCTCTGGAAATGGCTGTGACTGTAGGTGTCAGTCGGAGTGACTCCTTGATACACATTGTGGTATATGACATCTCACCCAGCTGGTCCCTGTGAATACAAGGGAAGGAGGAAGAAACTCAGACTTCATATCCAGTTTATAAATGCTAATTTTTTCTTCTTTATAATTGTCCCTGGTCAATATCATCCTCAGCTTAAAACTATTTTTCCATCTGGTTATGTGACAGAATGTCAAAATGGGACCCCTGCCTTAGGGTCAACTGAGGTCCCAGAGGAAGAAGAACCAGACAGGTGCCAAATATCCTCATTATAAAGTGAGGTACTCTCAACAAGATGGAGGTTAGGTACATATACTTTTCCTCCTTGCACAACCAACAGAAGGGCCACAACAAATTTAAAAATAAGAAATAACAAGAGCTGCCAGAAAAGCAAACTGTATAAAAGTCCAACAACCAAGGAGTTAAAGAAGAAACATTCATCCAGATTGGTAGGAGGGGTGAAGACAGGAAGCCAGGTCATAGAGGATTCCCAGCAAGGTGGCTGCTGGTGGACCAGGAAAGGTAAGGAGGTGGCTGGTGGGCTAGGTGGCCCAACATTTGCATAGGGATAATCTGGGAGAAAAACTAGGGAGAGAGACAGGCTACACAATCCAGGCTTCTAGCTTGAGGAAATAAAGCCTGAAAACCTTTGACTGTAAAAAGCTGTGGGGGTTTTGGCTGCAGGAGAAACCCCAAGCCTCACAGGAGAGTTTGTTGGAGAGACCCACAGGGTCATAGAATGTACAGAAACACACCCACCAGGAGGACCAGCACTAGATGGGCACAATTTGCCTGTGGGAAGGAGTGGAAGAGAGTGAAAGCCAGCCAAGAGCCAGGCAAGCAGTTTTGTTCCCTCTCTGATTCCTCTCCCACAAATGACACCACAACACAGCAATGTTGGGTTGTGCCTCCCTGGCGAATATCTAGGGCTTCACCTCCTCCTACATAACAGGCACCTTTAGACAAAAAAATATGCCTCAACTGGAATATTTATATGAAAACCCCCAACTCCTGAAGCATTACATAGTGGACCTGGCAGAAGGCTGTACAAGAGTATTTTTCAAGTTTTAAAACCCATGCCCCCTTTCAGTAACATAAAAATCCATCCCCCAAGCTTTCTGTAGTTTGCTTATTTTCTAAATAAATTAAATCAATGTCATGACAAATGTAAATAAAAAAAAATATGGCCCAAGTGAAAGAACAGATCAAAGGTCCAAAAACAGAACTAAATGATGAAGGGATAGCCAACCTATCAGATGCAGTGTTCAAAACCCTGGTAATCAGGATGCTCACAGAAATAGTTGAGTATGGTCACAAGATAGAGGATGAATTGAAGGCTATGCAAAGAGAAATAGAGGAAAATGTACAGGGAACCAACAGTGATGGTAAGGAAACTGGGACGCAAATCAACAGTTTGGACCAGAAGGAAAAAGCAAACATTCAACCAGAACACAATGAAGTAACAAAAACAAAAAATGAGGAGAGGCTTAGGAACCTCCAGGACAACTTTAAACATCCAAGTCATAGGGGTACCAGAAGAAGAAGAGGAAGACCAAGAAACTGAAAACTTATTTGAAAAAAATAATGAAAGAGAGTTTACCTAATCTGGCAAAGGAAATAGACTTCTGGAGAGTGTAGGAAGCTCAGAGATTCCCAAAGAAGTTGGATCCAAGGAAGCACACATCAAGACACATCATAATTGCATTACCCAAGATTAAAGAGAAGGAGAGAACCTTAAAAGCAGCAAGAGAAAAGGAGATAGTTACCTACAAAGGAGTTTCAATAAGACTATCAGCTGATTTCTCAAAAGAAACTTTGCAGGCAAGAAGGGACTGGAAAGAAATATTCAAAGCAATGAAAGTCAAGGACCTACATCCAAGATTACTCTATCCAGAAAAGCTATCATTTAGAATTGGGAGGGTAGGTAAAATGCTTTACAGATAAGGTCAAGTTAAAGGAGTTCATCATCACCAACCCCTTATTATGTGAAATATTAAAGGGAATTATCTAAGAAAAACAAGATGATCGAAAGTATGAACAATAAAATGACAACATACTCACAACTATCAACAACTGAACCTAAAAAAAAAAAAACAAAAACAACTAAGCAAACAACTAGAACAGGGGCAGAATCACAGAAATGGAGATAACATAGAGGGTTATCAACAGGGAGGGGGAGAGGGAGAATAAGGGTTGGGAAAGGTACAGGGAATAAGAAGCATACATGGTAGGTACAAAAAAATAGACAGAGGGGTTGGTGGTAACAATAGTATAGGAAATGGAGAAGCCAAAGAACTTATATGTGTAACACATGGACATGAACTAAAGTTGGGGAATGCTGGTGGGAGGAGGGGTGTAGGGTGGAAGGGAATAAAGGGGGAAAAGAAAATTGGACAACTGTAATAGCATAATCAATAAAATATATTAAAAAATAAAAATAAAGTGAGGTGCTAAGGTACTGGTAAAGGATTTACTCCAGAGATTTCTGAAAACCAGTTTTGCAACACTTAGCTCATCATACAAATGAAGAATGTGTAAGAGATGGCTTAAGAATTGAAGAGAGGAGGGTTAAGTGCCCATCAGTAAATTAATGGATCAAAAAACGATGGTACATTTATAAAATGGAATACTACACAGCACAAAGAAAGAAGGAGCTCCTACCCTTTGCAACATCATGGGTGGAAGTGGAGAGCATTATGCTATGTGAAATAAGCCAGCCTGTGAAAGACAAATACCATATGATCTCACCTTTAACTGGAACCTAATCAACAAGCAAGCAAATACATAATAAGAGACATTGAAATAAAGAAAAAACTGACAGTAACCAGAGGGGAGGTGCAAGTAAATAAGGGGGGCAAAGGAAGAAAGGGTTTCAGGAACAACTATAAAGGACCCATCGGCAAAACCAAGCATGGCTGGAATCAGAGGAGGGAGGTGAGGATGGTTGGGGAGTGGTCAGGGGTAAATGCAGACAACTATACTTGAACAACAATAAAATAATTTTTAAAAGATCCTTTGCACTTTATAATCTCACCTGGAAAGATTTCTTTATTGTTTTTCACATTTCACATAAGCCAAATAAGAATGAGAAAGGTCATTCTTTGAGTTGTAAATATAGCCCCAATAATCAAGGTTAAAATATCTAATTAATGTTGGGAGATACTATACAGTTTTTTAAATTCAATGAATGAATAACAATTACTAACCAACACTGCATTTTGTGCTATAGAGTTCAAACCTTTAATTTATACTAGGAAATATCTTTTACTTTCTTATAAAAAGGAAGATTTCAATAATAATCATTAATATTCAAATTTTCCTTTACAAATGTTCTAATTGAGAAGACTGTTGCATTTAAAATGTGATATTTTCCCCCTAACCATGGGATTGCATTGCCTTTAGCATATCTATATTCCTTCCCATTTGACAAAAAAACAAGGATATATGAATTATCTACCTAGGATGAAGAATGTGGTTTATACCAGGGACATGTGTGTTCTTTGCAAACAGCATGATTAAGAGGCTTCATAAACCTGGGCTTCATTAACAGTAAGATATGCTCAAGTCTAGCAAAATGGAGTTGAAGTTTTCCACCTGGCTAACTATTACCCACCCTACAAGAGGCACCTGAAGCATCAAATCTCCCAGGAAGTCTCTCTGAGCCCCCATATCTACTTAGGAACCTGTCTTCTAAGTCTCTGTGGTAGCCAGCACATCTCTTTCATCCTTACCATGCTATTCTGCAATTATCTGTATGGGAGTTCTGTCTCTTGTGTTAGGGTGTGAGCTCATTGAGGGTAGGACCCACACCAAATCTTGCATGTATTTTTAATGCCTCAGTACTTAGCATGTCCTCAGTACATATTTTATACACTCAACATCAGTGTACATCATTTAGTACTATGTTCAAAGTCTAATGCCAAACCTGAGGAATGAATAAGGAGATGGGAGAGAATGTCTACGGTGAGGCTTAAATGACACAGATGCTCACTCAGGTCTCTTAGAAGAGGAGCCCCACTTCAGTCCTACCACACAAGCTCTACATGCAGCAAGTGTAAGGATCATGTCCCCATTTGCAATGCGCCAGAAACTGGGTGTAAAAAAGAACTAAGACTTTCACACACTAGTGAATACAAAAACAGTGAAACAGATAACTTATGAATGCATGAACCTGGTTTGCAAAATGCAAAGGGGTAACTTTGAGCCCCTTAGAAAAAGAGCAGAATTGTATCCTGCCTCTTCTGCTGCCACATACACATGCTTTGAAGCACTACAGTCAGCAATGTACCAGAAGAAGAAAGAATGAAACAAAATCCCAGGAGGAAACCCAGGATGAAATGTCTAGGGAGGCAGATCTTACCAGGTGATAGAAGATCCATCCCCCAGGATGCCCCTGATCTCTTCCCGGCATCTCTCCTGATGTTCAGGGTTCTGAGCCAGGTGGTAGAGGAGCCAGGCAATGGCCCCTCCTACAGTATCTTGCCCTGCCACCATGAATGTGTTTGTCTCAGAATGCAGGCCAGTATCTGAAAAGCTGTTGGGATTTTCAGCCTAGAAAGTACAATAGAGATATTTTCATGCAATTTCAGCTTATAGATGTTTGGAGCTCAGAGCATAAAACAGGACCAAAGTTAGGTAGGAAAGTAGGTCTTGAAAAGAGTTCCTCCAATCATCCTGACACAATTATCCAGATTTTCCAGCACCTCATCATCAATATTTTATCAGCTTACTCTGTGACACATTTTCTTATTTTACTAAACTATCATGGATCTTTCTGATAGTCACCAAACCTGTCAAATCAATAAAAATATTTAGCCTTAGCTGATTTTCTCTAGTGACAAAGTTGCAGAATTCTATCTTTACCTCAAATTTTATGGAGCCAACCCATCAGCTCAAAAGCATTGTTAAATTTAGTTGATCAGTTTTGCTTTTCTCTCCTCTCCTTCCACTCATCCACCTACCCACACAATTATCTGGACATATGAGCAGGCTCAGAAATTTGAAAGATTTACCTGGGCAGAAAGGATAATATCCAGAAAATCCTGGTGCGTCCTCTTCTTGATGTTACCCTGTTCCTTCTTATCCTTGAGGGATTGCCTTCGGCCTTGGATTACCAGCTCTGTGGTAGAATAATAAGCTCCCATTACTAAAGTGACAACAAAGTAAATCAAAATAAAATAAAATGTAGAGCAAGTCATGGCCCATCATATATGGCTTTAAATCTTGCTTAATTTTCTGAGGTCAGGGTGGGTATACCTATTTAAAGAGATTTAAAGTTTTGCAGATATTTATTTTCCCACCAAATGACAGTTTTTTAAAAAAAGTTATTTTCTTTTAATTATTGTTCAAGTACAGTTTTCTGTCTTTTACATCCTGAATGACAGTTTTTGATCAAAGTTCCAGAGACAGATGCTTCCAGTCAACATGGTAGAGTAAGTAAATGCTGTGCTTGCCTCTTCCCATCACTACCTCAAAATTACAACTAAATTACAGAACAACCACTTTTGAGAATGACTTGAAGACTAGCTGAATAGAACTCTTATAACTAAGGACATAAAGAAGGAGCAAGCAAAATATACTCAGAGACATTAAAATTAAGAACATTCTAACAAGAGCCAGAGCAGAGGACAATGGGAGGAAGAGTTTTCAGGAACTACTATAAAGAACAAATGGACAATATCAAGGGGGAGGGTGGAAGCAAGGGAGGGAGGTGGTTTTGTCTGGGGTAGGGCAGAGTGGTAGGGGGAAAATGCAGACAACTGTAAATGAACAATAAAATAATGTAAATAAATAAATAAATATAATTAAAAGAAAAAAAGAACAAAGTGACAGTCAGAAGGGGGCGGTGGGAGGAGATAATGAGAGGAAAAGAGGGAAGTGTTTTCAGGAACATCTATAAAAGACACATGGATACAACCATAGGGGGCTGGGATTGGGGTGGGAGATGGGGATGGCTTGAGGGGGTTAGTAGTGGTGGGGAATGGAGACAACTATACTTGAACAAGAATAAAAAAAAGTAAAAAAAAAAAAAGGAGACTGGTTGGAGTGGTTGAGACAAGAAACCACTTGGTCCCACATCCATAGGTGGTAGTTAAGAACTGGGAAAGACATGGATGGGCCAATAGCAACTAAGATTCAGTTACAACAAGAGAACTCACAGAACCCACGCAAAAGCATTCCAGGTGCACCCGGTTCAGGTGATCAGGAAAAGTGTGCCACCGAGTCCTACAAGACATCAACTACATAAGACCATGATAAGAAGATTGGGAGACATAGCAGATCTATGCAATATACAGAGAGAGACACAAAAAAGGCAGACAAAGTAGTGGGGAAAAGAAACATTCTCCAAATGACAGAACAAAAGAAATCTTCAGAAAAAAGAAGTAAAAATGAAGGTAAAGAAGCTACTGGATGCAGAGTTCAAAAGCAGACATAAGGTAGCAATATTTGTATCAGACAAAATAGACTTTGAAAAGAAATGCAGTAACATGACACAAAAGATAAAGGATCAATCCAACGTGAGGATATAACCCTTGTAAACATTTATGCACACAATACAGAGCAACTACATAAAGCAAATAATGACAGATATAAAGGGAGTGACCAACAGTAATACAGTCACAGTAGGGGGACTTTAATGCCCCACTGACAGCAATGGACAGATCATCCAGACAGAAAATCAACAAGGAAACAGTGGCCCTAAATGTCACATTAGACTAGAGGAATTTAACAGATATTTTAAAAATATTTCACCCCAAAGCAAGCAGAATATTTTTTTTCTCGTACATTGTTTTTTAAGCACACAGGGAATATTTTCTAGGATTGACCACATGTTAGACCACAAAACAAGTCCCAATAAGTTTAAGAAAGGTGAAATCATATTGGACAGTTTCTTTGATCACAATGGTATGAAATTAGAAATCAAGTACAAGAAGAAAACTAAAAAATCACACCAACATGGAAGTTAAATAACATGCTACTGAAAAATGAGTGGGTTAACAGCAAGATGAAGAATAAATGCAAAACATTCCTTGGGGAAAATTATAATGAAAACATAATGACTCCAAACCTATGGGACACATCCAATGTGGTTATAAGAAGGAGACTCATAGCAATATAGGCTTTACTCAAGAAACAAGAAAAAGTATCAAATACATAATCTAAACTTTACACCCTAAAGCAACAAGAGAAAGAACAACTATCACAGCACAAAATGAGTAGAAGGATGAAATAATAATGATCAGAGTGGAAATAAAGGAAATAGAATCTAAAAAACAATCCAAAAGATCAATGAAGCCAATGCTGATTCTTTGAAAAGATAAACAAAATTCATAAACCTTTAGCCAGACTCATCAAGAAAAAAAGAAAGAATTCAAATAAATAAAGTCAGAAATAAAAAGATGAGAAGTGACAACTGACAGCACAGAAACACAAAGGGTTATAAGAAAACACCATGAACAGTTATATGCCAACAAACTGGACAACCTAGAAGAAACGCATGAAATTCCTAGAAACATAAAATCTTCCAAGATTGAAGTAAGAAGAACATCTGACCAGACTGATGACAACTAATGAAATCAAAGTTGTAATAAACAAACTCCCTCCCCCCCAAAACAAAAGCCCAAATGCTTTCATATGTGTATTGTACCAAACATTCAAAAAAGAACACCTAACTTTCTCGAACTATTCCTAAAAACTGAAGAGGAGAGAAAGCACCCAAGCTCATTTTATGAAGCCAACATTACTGGAATTCCAAAAGCACACAAAGACTTTACAAAAGAGGCCAATATCCCCGATTCACATAGATACAAAAAGTCCTCAACAAAATACTAGCAAACTTAATTCAACAATACATTAAAAAGGTCATATGCCATGATCGAGTGGGATTTATTCCTGGGATGCAAGGTCAGTACAACATTTGCAAATCAATTAATACCTACACCACATAAACAAAATGAAAGATAAAAATTATGTGATCATACCAATAGATGCTGAAAAACTTTTGACAAAATCCAGCATTCATTTATAACAAGAACTCTCAGCAGAGTAGGAACAGAGAAAACATACCTTAATGCAATAAAGGCCAAATATGACAAACCCACAGTTAACATAATACTCAACAGTGAAAAGGTGAAAAAGCATTTTCCTTAAAATCAGAAACAGGATGAGAATGCCCACTTTCACCACTTCTATTCAAAATAATACTGAAAGTCCTAGCTATAGCAATCATACAAGAAAAAGAAATAAGAGGCATTCTAAATGGAGAGGAAAAATTAAAACTGCCATTATTTGTAAATACATCACACCATATATAGAAAAATCCTAAAAAATTTCACACTCACAAAGAAACAAAACTCTTAGAACTGACCAATAAATTCAGTAAAATCATGAGATGAAAAATTACTATTCAGAAATTGGTTGCATTTTTATATACCAATAATGAACTATCAGAAAGAGAAGTTAAGAAAACAAATCCCATTTAAAAGCTAATCAAAAAAGATAATATACCCTAGAAATAAATTTAACCAGAGAGGTAAAATGCATGTACTTGGAAAAATTATAAAACACTGAAGAAACAAATTGAAGAAGATCCAAATAAATGGAAACATATATTGTGCACATGGATAGGAAGATTTAACATCTTTAAAATGTTCATGCTGACCAAAGCAATCTATAGATTTAATGCAATCCTAATCAAACTATTAATGGCATTTTTTTCATTAAAACTAAAATAAATAATCCCCAAAATATATAAGGAACCACAAAAGACGCTCAAATAGTAACAATGATTTTGAGGAAGAACAACATTGGGGCTACCACTCTACCTGATATCAAACTATACCAGAAAGCTCTAGTAATCAAAACAGCATGATACTGGCAAAACCAAACACATAGATTCATGGAACAGAATAGAGAGCCCAGAAATAATCCCATGCCTAAATAATTGATTAATCTGTAAAAAAGGAGGCAAAAATATACAATGGGGTAAAGAGTCTATTCAGTTATTGGCTTTGGGAAACCTGGACAGATACATACAAAAAAATGAAACTAGAACAACTTCTCAAAATGGATTAAAGACTTAAATGATAGACCTGAAACCATAAAACTGACAGAAGAAAACATAGGTGGTAAACTCTCTGACATTGCTTTTAGTAATATGTTTTCCGATTATTCTGCGTGGGGAAAAAAACAAAATAAAAAAAATAAAAAAAATAGGACTATATCAAACAAATAAATTTTTGCACAGCAAAATAAACAACAAACAAAATGAAAAAGCAACGTAGTGAATGGAAGATTTTCACCAAAGAACTATCTGATAAAGGGTGTGTCTTGCAAATTTCCTAGGGGAAAATATATTTCATGTTTCATTTATGCTGTTCCAGGAACTGTCTGAAGTACTTTAAAATATATTAATATATTTAATCATTACCACAAACCTATGAGCTAGGTCCTCGTTTTACCCTCACTTTACAGATGAAACTGTGGGAAAGTTGTAAGTAGGTTGAGCAAAGTCACACTGCTGGTAAGTGGTGGGGTGAAAGTAGGATGAATTAACTGCTTGGTAAACATTCTGTACTATGGTGTTCATTAAAAGTAATGTTGAATTGCTTAGAATGGTTAATCTCTTCCACTTTTAGGTTTGTGTTTCATTAAAGCTATTTTGAACCATTCTTTTTTTAACTTCATTTTATTTTTGTTCATTCTAGTAAGAATGTTTATGCTGAGATTTACCCACTTAACACACTTTAAAGTGTGCAATATAGTATTGTTAACTATAGGCACCATGGTGTAGAGCAGCTCTTTAGAACTTAGTCATCTTCCATAACTCAAACTTTATGCCCATTGGACTACTCCTCATTTTCCCCTTTTTGAACATATGTCCCCATTTATTCTTTTCCCCTAATCATTCCTATGTTACATGAATGTTTTTCACATTTTCATTACTACTGCAATCATGGTGCAAAAAGCTAAATGCTATTTATGTTTTGAAATAGTAAGTACCCACCTGTTATATTATATTTGTGTTAATAAGAGTTGTGCAAAACAAAAATTATATAATGTTGAAAACTTCTCATAAGACCATGACTGTGGATGTAGCAAGCTCTTCTAAAGGACTTGCATTCCATTGGAGCAATGTCCATATCAAAGCTCCATTAAGAACAAGAATGCTTTCTGTTTTCACACTGAGGCCTGCTCCTCTACACAGACACAACACAGTTATGACAATGGATACATTTAGGCAACCAAATCCATAGAAATACCTGTGTACTGATGCAGAATGTTGGCCATCTTCTGCAGGCGGCGGTAAGCTGTGGTGAATTTGAAAATCATGTCATGGTGAAGCAAGAAAGTGTACACACGTTTAAAGACAATTTTCAAGCCTTCAGATAGTGCATTGACATATTCATCATGGGAGCTGGAGAGAAAGTGGGGATAAATGTCAATAAGTGACTTAGATGATGGCAAACAAGTGTCTTTTTTGCCCTCCTGTTACTGACCTGTTTATCTGGCAGTTAGTCTCTTTGCTGAAGGTACATTTCATAAGTGTATCCAGAGTCATCAAGTTGATGTCCCTAGAGACCTCCACAAGTGTATTTTGAGTGCCGCACATCTTCTCCCATTTACTCTGATACAGAAAGTCAAGATGAACAACATCACCATCAAGTGTCTTTATCTGAAGACCTCTCCTTGACCCCGCACTTAAGCCGAAATAGAGACAAACCTGACCTAGCAGGAGCCAAAATCCACACAGGCAAATAAGCTGTTTTACTTGGCATTAGTAACAGGGAAAACACTCATCCCACTGGGCAAGAAAGAGCATGGAACACAAGAGGTACCCAGTGAATGGCTGAATTAAGTATCATTGGCCTGTCAATTATTTCCATAGCTCTGCTTTGAAACAGATCACAGTTCCATTAAAACAGATAACCTCTGGTACAAGACCTGTAATTACAAGGGGCTCCCCAGGGCTTCCTCCATCTTTAGTTTCCAAACAGTTAGACAACCCATCCATCACTACTCTCAACCACCATCAGCACACTTAAACTTGGGGCATTAAAGTGAAAAATACAAATAAATCTCAATGTGTAAGTTCAAATCAACTGACACTTGAGCACCTCTGCCTACAGCTACATGCTAAGGATTTGAAGGCCACACAAGAAAAGGCAAAGAGATGGTCTTCTTGATTTTACCTAAGTGTCAACTGTTAGTCAATTGATTTCACCCTGAATTATGTAAGTTTTACTGAGTACAAAAATGAATTTAGAAGAAATGAGAGCAAAGGGGAGACTCAAAGCTGAAGGCACTTTGGCACAATTCAGCAGAGGGAAGAGCTCTGACAGGAATCTCAGGGAAATGTGGGACCTACAAGTAAGGGGGACAGAAATGTTTACTGAAATGGAGATAAACTCAAATACTACCACTGGGCAATACGCACTAATGTGTTAACTTTAATAGCACCTGAATCAAAAGAGCATGCCCTCTCCCACTCTAACTTGCACATCAAGCTCCCTGCCTGGGCAACTCACACTGGTACTCACTTGCACCATAGTTCCAGCAGACTTGAGGTTAGATTCACTTTTGTGAGGGAGGCTGAGAACCCAGCCAATCAGTAGGTTTCTCTTGTGGAAAGGAATAGGCTTGCTGATGAAGGCAGAAAAAACTTTGGCTTTGTTTGTGTTGTAGGAAGTGTTTATGATGAAACTATACTATATTAATGCATTCCTTGTATGATTTTTAAATAAGTACAATCTAAAATGTTATCATGTACAAGGGGGCTTTTAGAATAGAATTCATGTATGCATCAGGGACTGCCCATAGGAACACTCCTCTGCATCCTCTTCCTGCCCCCTTGGAAGAGTGCAGGTCACCTCCTAATGATCCCTCTGTTATCTACAAGAGGACATTCACGTCTGTGACTGTAATATAGACACTTAATCATTTGTCCAGTCATTTATGGCCATCAGGCAAGTTCATTCCAACCACCAAAACTTTGTTCATGCTAACTCACTCTGCCTAAATTCCTCATCCATATTATTCATGTATTCAAGTCCAGCTCATGTTTCATGATAAATCTGAGTCTCCTCTGAATCTAAAGCTATTATAGCTCCTTCAATTTTTCTGACCTGTCACCCAGAGCATTTACCATTTGAATCTTACTACTTTGATTTATTTCTATAGGTTCTCAAAATGCATCTAAGACAGACAACCAGACCTACATCTTTTTTTTTATCACCCAACAAACCATAGCAAAGGCATATATACAAACTGTTGCTAGTGGGTACTTGTACATTGGTTAATTTCTACCAATCATCTTCCCTTGGTTTTCACTACCCACTAAACACACGTGTAATCCAATTCCAATTGGAAGTATTTCGTAATACATCAGAACACTGTATCCCTTCACTTACCAGCATTATGTTCACAGACTGGGTCATCACATTGACATGGGATTTCAAAATATTAAAATTAAATGCAGGAGTTATTACACGTCGGTGCTGGAACCATATGGGTCCATTTAGATTCAGTAGTCCTTCTCCTTGAGAAATAAAAGGCACAAAAGCATTTTATTAGAAGGTATAGTGAAGGAGAGGTGAGGAACACACACCATAGGGTGACCATGACACCCAAACATGACATAGTGGAATATCAAATTGTGCTCATATTTTAAGATTGAAGTAAATTTTGATGCTTACATCTGGGATGAACATATTTAGCATTGCCAGAAAAACCCCACTTTATGAAAGCCTTATGAGAGTGCTCACCCTGAAATCATCAGTTACTACCCATGTATTTATTGGGTAAGTCACTTAAACTTCCTGATGCTTGGTTTTCTCAAGATCAAGTGTGATAAATATCTACTTCATTGTTTTGTTTATTAAATTGAGGTATACATATAAGGCACTCAGCTTGATCTCCAGCTGACAATAGAAACACAGAAAATATTCATCATCTCTCTCTCTAAACCAATTCAAACTACACAGTGAACTTAAAATTCACAATTTTAACTAACATAATGGGAACTAGACAAGAGTTCCCATTATGTCCCCAGGTATCTCCTCCTCGAGCCCTAGGCTGTGCTTCACAACCATAAATGATACAAAAAGTGGAAACACTCATTAAGTCTAATGCCTGAAATCTTCTGCACCAGGGGGGTCATTAAAGATTTGGCTTTAAAAGAACCTTAAAGCTTATGGATATATAATGGCCATCATTCACTGAGGATTTACAACATACCAGCCTTGCAATGCCATACGTGAATGTGTGTTTCATTTAATCCTCACAACACTCTGGAGATGTGATTCTCTTCCTTATTTTCAAAGGTGAGGAAACAGAGGCTTAGGGAGATTAATTGACTTTCCAAAGACCAACTCACCTAGTCAGTGGGAAGAGGGGGACAGGATTCAAATCCAAGTAGCTATAACTCCAAAACACATATTTTTTCATTTAATTCTTTTTTCCTCTAACATAAATATCAAATATATAACTAAGTGTTTTAATTTATCTGTTCATAGAATATTCCCAAACTGCACTTGGGGCAAAATTTTACTGACTTGCATACAGAAATAGGAAACTCCAAAAAGAAAGGGAAGGAGACAAGAAAACAAGAGAGAAGAAAGGATAACATAAAGAATGTGGATGGTGAAGCTGCAATTTAAACGACAGAAATGAGACACATACACACATATGTATCTTGAGAATGAGATTTTAGGGGGAGAAATGAACAAGGAGGCTTCCTAGGAAGTTGAGCTGTGTTGACCTTAGCATGCCCTCTTGACCTTCCCCCTAGATAACCTGAAGTGTAGATCTACCATACTCTTAATGCTTTTGAATTCTGACTTGAGTTCCTTTGGAGTTCTCTACTATAGATAGGGGACTTCTAGCAAGAGAGTGCGTCACTCCTTTCAGTTAAACATACATACCGATTAACGGAATCAAGAACTTGTATACATACTTGGACTTGGGATCTGCAGAGTAAACCAGCAGAAACAAAAGACAGCATTAGAGGAAAGTTATCAAAGTTAGTGAAGATTCTCCTCATTTGCCTGCATTAACCACAAATAGCAAAATGAAGCCCAGGGCTTACTCCCTGCAGCTCTTGGCAGGTGCAGGGGTTGGAGCAGATGGCCAAAGTCTAGGTTCAGGAATCGGAGAAGAGGTCCATGAGGCAAACAGGTACACACACCCAGATCTTTCTCAACCTTTACACTTCCTACCACACACATAGAGATTATTCATAGGTTACAAAAGTTTCAGAACAGGAGTTGGGACAACCTATCATATGTTTCTTGGAAAGCAAATTACCTATTACCACAGGGGTTGGAGACACACCAGGAAGTAAAGTACAAATGCCTATTGGGGTTCTCATGAACTCTAACATGGATGTGTTTTACAGCTCTAGCCCTTTAAGAGGTGACCATGAGACCAATCCAAGAGAACTGGGGAAACAGGAAACATGGGAAAGCCTGTTTTCTTTTATGAGGTTTTGCTAAGAGTGATGGAGACAATGGCACAGGGAAGAAAGGTTTAAATATTGGACCTTAATTTACAAAGTTGATGGAGCAAAGACTGGACATTTAAATGCTGTGCTATGAGATAATGTACCATGGAAGCCTTGAAAAAGAATTGGATGCGGGAGTCAAAGGACTCAGCCCCAAAAGGGAACGCAGTTGAGAAATATGCAAAAATCAAACACAAAATTTGGACTATTTTGAAGAGGTTAGACTGAGTAAAGTCATGATCTGGTCTTCAGGGTTACATACTGAACCAGCACAGGCAGAGCTACCTCAGAATCCCTCTGAAGACTCCTGAGCAAGAAAGGGGCTGGGGGTAAAGACTGTGGCTGACACTGAAGTCACAAAACCAAAGAAGGAAAGAAAGCCTCTGGTGATCTGGTGGTGCCAGCTGGGCTTTAAGATACAGTCACCTAAAAGGGCCTATGAGAATTTGAACTAGACAGGGACAGGGGGGCTGACATGGGAATACCCTTCAGGATTGGTGGGAAACCTCTTCACACTTACTCCAGTGTCTCTTGAAGGCCCAATACTAGTCATTGCTGCAGAATTCCTTTGGAATCCTGCTGGTGGCTTATGCATATCACTCTTAGGAGGATGAAGTTCCTGAGAGTCACTCCTTGTCTTACCTGTTCTGCTCAGAAATGTCCTTGCATAGTCTGGGTCACAGATATAGAAAAATGCCTGAAAAGGCCCAAGCCAGATGGGAAAGGCACACGGGTATTTTCCAACAACCTCCTCAAGTTCCTCCAAGTTACCATCCCAGAACTAACTGCAATGGAAAAAAAGCAAGGGAAATCAGAGATGCCAGCCAGTCTAGACTCATGTGCTTGTGCAGACTAAAGTGAGTTCAAGGGCTTGGATAAGGTCATCAGGCAGGGGGCCCTGACCCTTTTTCTGGAAGTGGGTGAATATGCTTTCCTTGGGATTTCTAAGCTTGGAGTATAAACATTCTAAACAAGGATAGTTTACGTATCTTCCCAATATAAATACATGTCCTATCCCCAGACCAAGTCTCTGTCAAATGACATACACTGTGAGCTGTTTTCCCAACTGAGAGGGTGAAGGGAGCCAAGTCACATACCCTGCCTCACCTGCCAAGGTCACACACTTGGATTAGGAGTGGAGCTTGGAAGCTGCAAAAGATTTTTTTCCCATGTGGAAAACTAACTAGTAGCAGGTTGAACATGACCCACCATCCTCCTCACCATTCCCTCTCCCTTTTCCTCTCTCTAATTGTTGGTGAGTGATTTTTCCTTAATGACTTAATAGTAAATGCTTCTCTCTAAATACACACCAATTCCATCTAAGAAGAAAATTCAATTCTTTTGCCACATAACAGCAGGAGATTCAGTTATACAAGTGTGTGAAACTTGAAGGAAACTCCAATGCAAAACTCTCAGCTACTACCATCTCTTCCTATGAACTGTTCCACCTGCCCCTGTGCAGCCCTTACTCAAGCATCACATCCTCACAGTAAGTAAACTGTCATGCCTATTCTACCCTGACAAACACCAGGGAAGCTAGGGAAGAAGACTGTTTAAACTAATAGCATCACAGTCCTGACTGGTGTGGCTCAGCTGGTTGGGTTTTGTCCCGCAAAGAGAAAGGTCACCTGTTTGATTCCTGGTTAGGGCACATGCCTAGGTTTCCAGCTCAATCCCTGGTTCTAGTTATGTTTTTCTACCTGTCTTTCTCCTCCCCTACCCCAAGTCTCTAAAACCAAATAAACAAAAACAAACAAGCAAACAAACAAAAAAACCTGTATCATGGCCAGTCTGATCTCTCCCCACTGCTGACAACTGAAAACATTTCAATTAGCCAATGAGTCTTCCCTACCTTGAAGTCAGCCTAAATGCCCCAGGCCGGTGTGAAAAAGGACTCAACACATTTGACCAGAGTCCACACTAGTGAAAAGTTTCAAAAAGGAAGACATCCAAATTACTGCCTAAGGTAAAATACAGGATTTATTGTAGTTTGATGTGCATAATCAATCTTAATCTAGTTCAGACAACTGTGTGTCAGCTGTGTGCCACATGAAGAAATCCAAAACCATGTGAAGAAAAAAAGATCTCACTAAAGGTAAATGCGTGGGCAATTATAAAAGCTAGTATTAGTGTAAGAGTGCTTTGTAACCCACCTTTTGTTTTCTACATGCTTGTAGAATATAATGCATTGAAAAGAACGAGTAGTTTATTTTTAATAAAACAAGCAATCAGGGTTGGGAGTGGATTTAGAGTCGGGGTAAACCAAAAGGTACCAGCCTTCCTCTACACTATAAATTTAAACCAGTCAGTATTTCTTTAGTGATTGGCTGGGGTTGTTCTGTGCTTCACAGGAATCTTAGGAAATAAAGTTACTTTTCTCTAGTTGGAATGCACAGAGAAATGACAGACCTAGGTAGGCCTAGAAAGAATGGAAAGTCACCAGGCAGGAAAACTGTACTGTGGGAAACTGTAGCCTGGGAAAAGGCCTGCCTGGGAAACTGCCTGCTGACCCTACCCAGGACAAACAGATGTCCTGCTAAGATGGGGGTCTGGGGTCGACCTATGCGGCATAACAGGATGCAACTTTAACTTGAACCTGACAAGATGTATCAAAAACCATGGTCAGCAGAAGCTGCACCCAGCAACCAGCTCTAGCAAATCAGACTCTGACACCCCATGTAGTTACCCTTTGTGGGGTTTTGCACTTAAAAACCCTGCCCTAAGAACAACCGAGTGGGCCTTAACCTCCCTTGGTTGACTCCACTTTTCCCTCTTATTCCCCACTAATAAATCGTCTCCTTTGTTCGCTGGGTCTGTCTGGCTTCTTGAGGGACTCAAACCTAACACTAAGATTGGCAACTTTTGCGTCTAATTTTGCACATTTTCTGAAATGAACAAATATTATTTAGGATAATACTTTAAAAATTTAGCAATACATATGGAACCTTTTTAAAGATGCACTACATATGTGCAAGAGATTGATGAAAGCAGAGATAGTCCAGAGTTACACAGTGCTTTCTTTTTCCGGATTCAGTCTATTGAAATGCCTCCTTGGGCCACCGAAGCTTCCAGTCTAATGGCTCCAGGGTGTGTCCCTTTCCCTGTAGGGCTGTGAGGGAGCAAGACTAGCACAGGGAAAAGACGCGGAGAGCCATAGGCTGGGTCAGAGAGGTCTGTGCGGCAGGGGAGGATGGAGAAAGGGAAGGACACAGCCACCTCTCCGTCCTCCGCGTTTCCAGCATCCTCCCTCGCCCCCCCGCCCTTCCGTCTACCTTCTGGTTCCCGGTGAACCAGTGCGGGGTTGGACCGGGAAAGGCGCGCAGATCTCGCAGCAGCTGCTGCCTCCGCAGGTAGAGCTTGATGGCCTGCAGCAGGCCCAGGGTCAGGAAGAACACGAACGCCAGGTACAAGGGCCTCGCCCAGCTCGTGTCCAGCCAGGCGAACTCCATGACTGGGCACTGCTGATTGCAGGCAGTCTCCGGGGATCCCGGGAGAGGGTGATCTTTCCAAGCCTGGTGGTTGGGGAGGATCACCCAGGCCACTGCGTCTCTGTGCTCCCGGGAAGCTCCCTCCTTCCCTGGGCAAGAGGAAGAGTGGTGGAAGTAGCAGCTCAGGCTTGGCCCGAGGAGGCAGGCTCAAGGTCCCGGATTTCTAAGCCTTTATCAACTGATGCAAACCTCCATTTAGGCGGACATCTTATACAGTCCTGGAGTGACACATTTCAAACGGGACAGTTTTCAATCAAGGGAGATTGGAATCTAGGTGTTGAAATAATGCCAAGGTCGAGGTCATCCTTTTTTCCTCATTGCCACAAGTAAATGCTATGCAAAACTGCTGTGCAAAGAAAAATAAACTGCTATGCCCAAAGACCTTCTTTTCTATTCTGACATTTTATCAAAATCCACAGGGTTCTGTGTGCTGGTGGGCATGAATGACCATTACATTTATATAGTGTGGCCTGTCCAGTGGTGTGCTTGTAAAAGTTTTAGAACTGATGTGCCCTCTGATTTCCAAAGTTTGAGGATGTCCACTTTGTCCTATTTCAAGCTGCCAACAGAGGACCCTAAACTCTGACTTGGGAAGAGATGCTAAGCAGCATACCATTGTATAGTCGTTCCACCACACAGATACAATCAGGGCCCACAACACAATTAATGGAACGCAGTGCAAAATGAAAATGTGGGACCCCTTGTTAAAAAATTACTAGCAAGGAGATGACAACAGAGCATTAAACCAAGCACATACCCATTTGAGTGCAGTATCCTGTGTCACTGCTCAGGTTCCATACTCAAAAG